>NW_027192745.1:300000-600000 GCF_949987515.2 Delphinus delphis
CGTGTGAGGGCGCGGGTTAGTGTTAGCGTACGGGTTAGGATTAGGGCACGGGTGAGGGTAAGGCTTCGGGGAAATGTTAGGGTTAGGGTTCGGGCTAGGGTTAGGGTTAGGGTTAGGGGACGGGGATGGTTTAGGGTCCAGGTGAGGGTACGGCAACGCTTTAGGGGGAGCGTGCGTGTGAGGGCGCGGGTTAGTGTTAGCGTACGGGTTAGGATTGGGGGACGGGTGAGGGTCAGGCTTCGGGGAAGGGTTAGGGCTAGGGTTCGGGCTAGGGTTAGGGTTAGGGGACGGGGACAGTTTAGGGTCCAGGTGAGGGTACGGCAACGCTTTAGGGGAGCGTGCATGTGAGGGCGCGGGTTAGTGTTAGCGTACGGGTTAGGATTAGGGCACGGGTGAGGGTCAGGCTTCGGGGAAGGGTTAGGGTAAGGGTTCGGGCTAGGGTTAGGGTTAGGGGACGGGGACGGTTTTGGGTCCAGGTGAGGGTACGGCAACGCTTTAGGGGGAGCGTGCGTGTGAGGGCGCGGGTTAGTGTTAGCGTACGGGTTAGGATTAGGGCACGGGTGAGGGTCAGGCTTCGGGGAAGGGTTAGGGTTAGGGTTCGGGCTAGGGTTAGGGTTAGGGGACCGGGACGGTTTAGGGTCCAGGTGAGGGTACGGCAACGCTTTAGGGGGAGCGTGCGTGTGCGGGCGCGGGTTAGTGTTAGCGTACGGGTTAGGATTAGGGGACGGGTGAGGGTCAGGCTTCGGGGAAAGGTTAGGGCTAGGGTTCTGGCTAGGTTTAGGGTTAGGGGACCGGGACGGTTTAGGGTCCAGGTGAGGGTACGGCAACGCTTTAGGGGGAGCGTGCGTGTGAGGGCGCGGGTTAGTTTTAGCGTACGGGTTAGGATTAGGGGACGAGTGAGGGTCAGGCTTCGGGGAAGGGTTAGGGTTAGGGTTCGGGCTAGGGTTAGGGTTAGGGCACGGGGACGGTTTAGGGTCCAGGTGAGGGTACGGCAACGCTTTAGGGGGAGCGTGCGTGTGAGGGCGCGGGTTAGTGTTAGCGTACGGGTTAGGATTAGGGGACGGGTGAGGGTCAGGCTTCGGGGAAGGGTTAGGGTTAGGGTTCGGGCTAGGGTTAGGGTTAGGGGACGGGGACGGTTTAGGGTCCAGGTGAGGGTACGGCAACGCTTTAGGGGGAGCGTGCGTGTGAGGGCGCGGGTTAGTGTTAGCGTACGGGTTAGGATTAGGACACGGGTGAGGGTAAGGCTTCGGGGAAATGTTAGGGTTAGGGTTCGGGCTAGGGTTAGGGTTAGGGTTAGGGGACGGGGACGGTTTAGGGTCCAGGTGAGGGTACGGCAACGCTTTAGGGGGAGCGTGCGTGTGAGGGCGCGGGTTAGTGTTAGCGTACGGGTTAGGATTGGGGGACGGGTGAGGGTCCGGCTTCGGGGAAGGGTTAGGGCTAGGGTTCGGGTTAGGGTTAGGGTTAGGGGACGGGGACGGTTTAGGGTCCAGGTGAGGGTACGGCAACGCTTTAGGGGGAGCGTGCGTGTGAGGGCGCGGGTTAGTGTTAGCGTACGGGTTAGGATTAGGGCACGGGTGAGGGTCAGGCTTCGGGGAAGTGTTAGGGTAAGGGTTCGGGCTAGGGTTAGGGTTAGGGGACGGGGACGGTTTAGGGTCCAGGTGAGGGTACGGCAACGCTTTAGGGGGAGCGTGCGTGTGAGGGCGCGGGTTAGTGTTAGCGTACGGGTTAGGATTAGGGGACGGGTGAGGGTCAGGCTTCGGGGAAGGGTTACGGTTAGGGTTCGGGCTAGGGTTAGGGTTAGGGGACGGGGACGGTTTAGGGTCCAGGTGAGGGTACGGCAACGCTTTAGGGGGAGCGTGCGTGTGAGGGCGCGGGTTAGTGTTAGCGTACGGGTTAGGATTAGGGGACGGGTGAGGGTCAGGCTTCGGGGAAGGGTTAGGGTTAGGGTTCGGGCTAGGGTTAGGGTTAGGGGACGGGGACGGTTTAGGGTCCAGGTGAGGGTACGGCAACGCTTTAGGGGGAGCGTGCGTGTGAGGGCGCGGGTTAGTGTTAGCGTACGGGTTAGGATTAGGGGACGAGTGAGGGTCAGGCTTCGGGGAAGGGTTAGGGTTAGGGTTCGGGCTAGGGTTAGGGTTAGGGGACGGGGACGGTTTAGGGTCCAGGTGAGGGTACGGCAACGCTTTAGGGGGAGCGTGCGTGTGAGGGCGCGGGTTAGTGTTAGCGTACGGGTTAGGATTAGGGGACGGGTGAGGGTCAGGCTTCGGGGAAGGTTTACGGTTAGGGTTCGGGCTAGTGTTAGGGTTAGGGGACGGGGACGGTTTAGGGTCCAGGTGAGGGTACGGCAACGCTTTAGGGGGAGCATGCGTGTGAGGGCGCGGGTTAGTGTTAGCGTACGGGTTAGGATTAGGGGACGGGTGAGGGTCAGGCTTCGGGGAAGGGTTAGGGTTAGGGTTCGGGCTAGGGTTAGGGTTAGGGGACGGGGACGGTTTAGGGTCCAGGTGACGGTACGGCAACGCTTTAGGGGAAGCGTGCGTGTGAGGGCGCGGGTTAGTGTTAGCGTACGGGTTAGGATTAGGGCACAGGTGAGGGTAAGGCTTCGGGGAAATGTTAGGGTTAGGGTTCGGGCTAAGGTTAGGGTTAGGGTTAGGGGACGGGGACGGTTTAGGGTCCAGGTGAGGGTACGGCAACGCTTTAGGGGGAGCGTGCGTGTGAGGGCGCGGGTTAGTGTTAGCGTACGGGTTAGGATTAGGGGACGGGTGAGGGTCAGGCTTCGGGGAAGGGTTAGGGTTAGGGTTCGGGCTAGGGTTAGGGTTAGGGGACGGGGACGGTTTAGGGTCCAGGTGACGGTACGGCAACGCTTTAGGGGAAGCGTGCGTGTGAGGGCGCGGGTTAGTGTTAGCGTACGGGTTAGGATTAGGGCACGGGTGAGGGTAAGGCTTCGGGGAAATGTTAGGGTTAGGGTTCGGGCTAGGGTTAGGGTTAGGGTTAGGGGACGGGGATGGTTTAGGGTCCAGGTGAGGGTACGGCAACGCTTTAGGGGGAGCGTGCGTGTGAGGGCGCGGGTTAGTGTTAGCGTACGGGTTAGGATTGGGGGACGGGTGAGGGTCAGGCTTCGGGGAAGGGTTAGGGCTAGGGTTCGGGCTAGGGTTAGGGTTAGGGGACGGGGACAGTTTAGGGTCCAGGTGAGGGTACGGCAACGCTTTAGGGGGAGCGTGCATGTGAGGGCGCGGGTTAGTGTTAGCGTACGGGTTAGGATTAGGGCACGGGTGAGGGTCAGGCTTCGGGGAAGGGTTAGGGTAAGGGTTCGGGCTAGGGTTAGGGTTAGGGGACGGGGACGGTTTTGGGTCCAGGTGAGGGTACGGCAACGCTTTAGGGGGAGCGTGCGTGTGAGGGCGCGGGTTAGTGTTAGCGTACGGGTTAGGATTAGGGCACGGGTGAGGGTCAGGCTTCGGGGAAGGGTTAGGGTTAGGGTTCGGGCTAGGGTTAGGGTTAGGGGACCGGGACGGTTTAGGGTCCAGGTGAGGGTACGGCAACGCTTTAGGGGGAGCGTGCGTGTGCGGGCGCGGGTTAGTGTTAGCGTACGGGTTAGGATTAGGGGACGGGTGAGGGTCAGGCTTCGGGGAAAGGTTAGGGCTAGGGTTCTGGCTAGGTTTAGGGTTAGGGGACCGGGACGGTTTAGGGTCCAGGTGAGGGTACGGCAACGCTTTAGGGGGAGCGTGCGTGTGCGGGCGCGGGTTAGTGTTAGCGTACGGGTTAGGATTAGGGGACGGGTGAGGGTCAGGCTTCGGGGAAAGGTTAGGGCTAGGGTTCTGGCTAGGTTTAGGGTTAGGGGACCGGGACGGTTTAGGGTCCAGGTGAGGGTACGGCAACGCCTTAGGGGGAACGTGCGTGTGAGGGCGCGGGTTAGTGTTAGCGTACGGGTTAGGATTAGGGGATGGGTGAGGGTCAGGCTTCGGGGAAGGGTTAGGGTTAGGGTTCGGGCTAGGGTTAGGGTTAGGGGACGGGGACGGTTTAGGGTCCAGGTGAGGGTACGGCAACGCTTTAGGGGGAGCGTGCGTGTGAGGGCGCGGGTTAGTGTTAGCGTACGGGTTAGGATTAGGGGACGGGTGAGGGTCAGGCTTCGGGGAAGGGTTAGGGTTAGGGTTCGGGCTAGGGTTAGGGTTAGGGGACGGGGACGGTTTAGGGTCCAGGTGAGGGTACGGCAACGCTTTAGGGGGAGCGTGCGTGTGAGGGCGCGGGTTAGTGTTAGCGTACGGGTTAGGATTAGGGGACGGGTGAGGGTCAGGCTTCGGGGAAGGGTTACGGTTAGGGTTCGGGCTAGGGTTAGGGTTAGGGGACGGGGACGGTTTAGGGTCCAGGTGAGGGTACGGCAAGGCTTTAGGGGGAGCGTGCGTGTGAGGGCGCGGGTTAGTGTTAGCGTACGGGTTAGGATTAGGGGACGGGTGAGGGTCAGGCTTCGGGGAAGGGTTAGGGTTAGGGTTCGGGCTAGGGTTAGGGTTAGGGGACGGGGACGGTTTAGGGTCCAGGTGAGGGTACGGCAACGCTTTAGGGGGAGCGTGCGTGTGAGGGCGTGGGTTAGTGTTAGCGTACGGGTTAGGATTAGGGGACGAGTGAGGGTCAGGCTTCGGGGAAGGGTTAGGGTTAGGGTTCGGGCTAGGGTTAGGGTTAGGGGACGGGGACGGTTTAGGGTCCAGGTGAGGGTACGGCAACGCTTTAGGGGGAGCGTGCGTGTGAGGGCGCGGGTTAGTGTTAGCGTACGGGTTAGGATTAGGGGACGGGTGAGGGTCAGGCTTCGGGGAAGGTTTACGGTTAGGGTTCGGGCTAGGGTTAGGGTTAGGGGACGGGGACGGTTTAGGGTCCAGGTGAGGGTACGGCAACGCTTTAGGGGGAGCATGCGTGTGAGGGCGCGGGTTAGTGTTAGCGTACGGGTTAGGATTAGGGGACGGGTGAGGGTCAGGCTTCGGGGAAGGGTTAGGGTTAGGGTTCGGGCTAGGGTTAGGGTTAGGGGACGGGGACGGTTTAGGGTCCAGGTGACGGTACGGCAACGCTTTAGGGGAAGCGTGCGTGTGAGGGCGCGGGTTAGTGTTAGCGTACGGGTTAGGATTAGGGCACAGGTGAGGGTAAGGCTTCGGGGAAATGTTAGGGTTAGGGTTCGGGCTAAGGTTAGGGTTAGGGTTAGGTGACGGGGACGGTTTAGGGTCCAGGTGAGGGTACGGCAACGCTTTAGGGGGAGCGTGCGTGTGAGGGCGCGGGTTAGTGTTAGCGTACGGGTTAGGATTAGGGGACGGGTGAGGGTCAGGCTTCGGGGAAGGGTTAGGGTTAGGGTTCGGGCTAGGGTTAGGGTTAGGGGACGGGGACGGTTTAGGGTCCAGGTGACGGTACGGCAACGCTTTAGGGGAAGCGTGCGTGTGAGGGCGCGGGTTAGTGTTAGCGTACGGGTTAGGATTAGGGCACGGGTGAGGGTCAGGCTTCGGGGAAGGGTTAGGGTTAGGGTTCGGGCTAGGGTTAGGGTTAGGGGACGGGGACTGTTTAGGGTCCAGGTGAGGGTACGGCAACGCTTTAGGGGGAGCGTGCGTGTGAGGGCGCGGGTTAGTGTTAGCGTACGGGTTAGGATTAGGGGACGGGTGAGGGTCAGGCTTCAGGGAAGGGTTAGGGTTAGGGTTCGGGCTAGGGTTAGGGTTAGGGGACGGGGACGGTTTAGGGTCCAGGTGAGGGTACGGCAACGCTTTAGGGGGAGCGTGCGTGTGAGGGCGCGGGTTAGTGTTAGCGTACGGGTTAGGATTAGGGCACGGGTGAGGGTAAGGCTTCGGGGAAATGTTAGGGTTAGGGTTCGGGCTAGGGTTAGGGTTAGGGTTAGGGGACGGGGATGGTTTAGGGTCCAGGTGAGGGTACGGCAACGCTTTAGGGGGAGCGTGCGTGTGAGGGCGCGGGTTAGTGTTAGCGTACGGGTTAGGATTGGGGGACGTGTGAGGGTCAGGCTTCGGGGAAGGGTTAGGGCTAGGGTTCGGGCTAGGGTTAGGGTTAGGGGACGGGGACAGTTTAGGGTCCAGGTGAGGGTACGGCAACGCTTTAGGGGGAGCGTGCATGTGAGGGCGCGGGTTAGTGTTAGCGTACGGGTTAGGATTAGGGCACGGGTGAGGGTCAGGCTTCGGGGAAGGGTTAGGGTAAGGGTTCGGGCTAGGGTTAGGGTTAGGGGACGGGGACGGTTTTGGGTCCAGGTGAGGGTACGGCAACGCTTTAGGGGGAGCGTGCGTGTGAGGGCGCGGGTTAGTGTTAGCGTACGGGTTAGGATTAGGGCACGGGTGAGGGTCAGGCTTCGGGGAAGGGTTAGGGTTAGGGTTCGGGCTAGGGTTAGGGTTAGGGGACCGGGACGGTTTAGGGTCCAGGTGAGGGTACGGCAACGCTTTAGGGGGAGCGTGCGTGTGCGGGCGCGGGTTAGTGTTAGCGTACGGGTTAGGATTAGGGGACGGGTGAGGGTCAGGCTTCGGGGAAAGGTTAGGGCTAGGGTTCTGGCTAGGTTTAGGGTTAGGGGACCGGGACGGTTTAGGGTCCAGGTGAGGGTAC
Organism: Delphinus delphis; assembly: GCF_949987515.2. Lineage (NCBI taxonomy): Eukaryota > Metazoa > Chordata > Mammalia > Artiodactyla > Delphinidae > Delphinus > Delphinus delphis. Next base: position 306,565 of record NW_027192745.1, read on the forward strand.
GGCAACGCTTTAGGGGGAGCGTGCGTGTGCGGGCGCGGGTTAGTGTTAGCGTACGGGTTAGGATTAGGGGATGGGTGAGGGTCAGGCTTCGGGGAAGGGTTAGGGTTAGGGGACGGGGACGGTTTAGGGTCCAGGTGAGGGTACGGCAACGCTTTAGGGGGAGCGTGCGTGTGAGGGCGCGGGTTAGTGTTAGCGTACGGGTTAGGATTAGGGGACGGGTGAGGGTCAGGCTTCGGGGAAGGGTAAGGGTTAGGGTTCGGGCTAGGGTTAGGGTTAGGGGACGGGGACGGTTTAGGGTCCAGGTGAGGGTACGGCAACGCTTTTGGGGGAGCGTGCGTGTGAGGGCGCGGGTTAGTGTTAGCGTACGGGTTAGGATTAGGGGACGGGTGAGGGTCAGGCTTCGGGGAAGGGTTAGGGTTAGGGTTCGGGCTAGGGTTAGGGTTAGGGGACGGGGACGGTTTAGGGTCCAGGTGAGGGTACGGCAACGCTTTAGGGGGAGCGTGCGTGTGAGGGCGCGGGTTAGTGTTAGCGAACAGGTTAGGATTAGGGGACGAGTGAGGGTCAGGCTTCGGGGAAGGGTTAAGGTTAGGGTTCGGGCTAGGGTTAGGGTTAGGGGACCGGGACGGTTTAGGGTCCAGGTGAGGGTACGGCAACGCTTTAGGGGGAGCGTGCGTGTGAGGGCGCGGGTTGGTGTTAGCGTACGGGTTAGGATTAGGGGACGGGTGAGGGTCAGGCTTCGGGGAAGGGTTACGGTTAGGGTTCGGTCTAGGGTTAGGGTTAGGGGACGGGGACGGTTTAGGGTCCAGGTGAGGGTACGGCAACGCTTTAGGGGGAGCATGCGTGTGAGGGCGCGGGTTAGTGTTAGCGTACGGGTTAGGATTAGGGGACGGGTGAGGGTCAGGCTTCGGGGAAGGGTTAGGGTTAGGGTTCGGGCTAGGGTTAGGGTTAGGGGACGGGGACGGTTTAGGGTCCAGGTGACGGTACGGCAACGCTTTAGGGGAAGCGTGCGTGTGAGGGCGTGGGTTAGTGTTAGCGTACAGGTTAGGATTAGGTGACGGGTGAGGGTCAGGCTTCGGGGAAGGGTTAGGGTTAGGGTTCGGGCTAGGGTTAGGGTTAGGGGACGGGGACGGTTTAGGGTCCAGGTGAGGGTACGGCAACGCTTTAGGGGGAGCGTGCGTGTGAGGGCGCGGGTTAGTGTTAGCGTACGGGTTAGGATTAGGGCACGTGTGAAGGTCAGGCTTCGGGGAAGGGTTAGGGCTAGGGTTCGGGCTAGGGTTAGGGTTAGGGGACGGGGACGGTTTAGGGTCCAGGTGAGGGTACGGCAACGCTTTAGGGGGAGCGTGCGTGTGAGGGCGCGGGTTAGTGTTACCGTACGGGTTAGGATTAGGGGACGGGTGAGGTTCAGGCTTCGGGGAAGGGTTAGGGTTAGGGTTCGGGCTAGGGTTAGGGTTAGGGGACGGGGACGGTTTAGGGTCCAGGTGAGGGTACGGCAACGCTTTAGGGGGAGCGTGCGTGTGAGGGCGCGGGTTAGTGTTAGCGTACGGGTTAGGATTAGGGCACGGGTGAGGGTCAGGCTTCGGGGAAGGGTTAGGGTTAGGGTTCGGGCTAGGGTTAGGGTTAGGGGACGGGGACGGTTTAGGGTCCAGGTGAGGGTACGGCAACGCTTTAGGGGGAGCGTGCGTGTGAGGGCGCGGGTTAGTGTTAGCGTACGGGTTAGGATTAGGGGACGAGTGAGGGTCAGGCTTCGGGGAAGGGTTAGGGTTAGGGTTCGGGCTAGGGTTAGGGTTAGGGGACGGGGACGGTTTAGGGTCCAGGTGAGGGTACGGCAACGCTTTAGGGGGAGCGTGCGTGTGAGGGCGCGGGTTAGTGTTAGCGTACAGGTTACGATTAGGGGACGGGTGAGGGTCAGGCTTCGGGGAAGGGTTAGTGTTAGGGTTCGGGCTAGGGTTAGGGTTAGGGGACGGGGACGGTTTAGGGTCCAGGTGAGGGTACGGCAACGCTTTAGGGGGAGCGTGCGTGTGAGGGCGCGCGTTAGTGTTAGCGTACGGGTTAGGATTAGGGGACGGGTGAGGGTCAGGCTTCGGGGAAGGGTTAGGGTTAGGGTTCGGGCTAGGGTTAGGGTTAGGGGACGGGGACGGTTTAGGGTCCAGGTGAGGGTACGGCAACGCTTTAGGGGGAGCGTGCGTGTGAGGGCGCGGGTTAGTGTTAGCGTAGGGGTTAGCATTAGGGGACGGGTGAGGGTCAGGCTTCGGGGAAGGGTTAGGGTTAGGGTTCGGGCTAGGGTTAGGGTTAGGGGACGGGGACGGTTTAGGGTCCAGGTGAGGGTACGGCAACGCTTTAGGGGGAGCGTGCGTGTGAGGGCGCGGGTTAGTGTTAGCGTACGGGTTAGGATTAGGGCACGTGTGAAGGTCAGGCTTCGGGGAAGGGTTAGGGCTAGGGTTCGGGCTAGGGTTAGGGTTAGGGGACGGGGACGGTTTAGGGTCCAGGTGAGGGTACGGCAACGCTTTAGGGGGAGCGTGCGTGTGAGGGCGCGGGTTAGTGTTACCGTACGGGTTAGGATTAGGGGACGGGTGAGGTTCAGGCTTCGGGGAAGGGTTAGGGTTAGGGTTCGGGCTAGGGTTAGGGTTAGGGGACGGGGACGGTTTAGGGTCCAGGTGAGGGTACGGCAACGCTTTAGGGGGAGCGTGCGTGTGAGGGCGCGGGTTAGTGTTAGCGTACGGGTTAGGATTAGGGCACGGGTGAGGGTCAGGCTTCGGGGAAGGGTTAGGGTTAGGGTTCGGGCTAGGGTTAGGGTTAGGGGACGGGGACGGTTTAGGGTCCAGGTGAGGGTACGGCAACGCTTTAGGGGGAGCGTGCGTGTGAGGGCGCGGGTTAGTGTTAGCGTACGGGTTAGGATTAGGGGACGAGTGAGGGTCAGGCTTCGGGGAAGGGTTAGGGTTAGGGTTCGGGCTAGGGTTAGGGTTAGGGGACGGGGACGGTTTAGGGTCCAGGTGAGGGTACGGCAACGCTTTAGGGGGAGCGTGCGTGTGAGGGCGCGGGTTAGTGTTAGCGTACGGGTTACGATTAGGGGACGGGTGATGGTCAGGCTACGGGGAAGGGTTAGTGTTAGGGTTCGGGCTAGGGTTAGGGTTAGGGGACGGGGACGGTTTAGGGTCCATGTGAGGGTACGGCAACGGTTTAGGGGGAGCGTGCGTGTGAGGGCGCGGGTTAGTGTTAGCGTACGGGTTAGGATTAGGGGACGGGTGAGGGTCAGGCTTCTGGGAAGGGTTAAGGTTAGGGTTCGGTCTAGGGTTAGGGTTAGGGGACGGGGACGGTTTAGGGTCCAGGTGAGGGTACGGCAACGCTTTAGGGGGAGCGTGCGTGTGAGGGCGCGGGTTAGTGTTAGCGTACGGGTTAGGATTAGGGCACGGGTGAGGGTAAGGCTTCGGGGAAATGTTAGGGTTAGGGTTCGGGCTAGGGTTAGGGTTAGGGGACGGGGACGGGGACGGTTTAGGGTCCAGGTGAGGGTACGGCAACGCTTTAGGGGGAGCGTGCGTGTGAGGGCGCGGGTTAGTGTTAGCGTACGGGTTAGGATTGGGGGACGGGTGAGGGTCAGGCTTCGGGGAAGGGTTAGGGCTAGGGTTCGGGCTAGGGTTAGGGTTAGGGGACGGGGACGGTTTAGGGTCCAGGTGAGGGTACGGCAACGCTTTAGGGGGAGCGTGCATGTGAGGGCGCGGGTTAGTGTTAGCGTACGGGTTAGGATTAGGGCACGGGTGAGGGTCAGGCTTCGGGGAAGGGTTAGGGTAAGGGTTCGGGCTAGGGTTAGGGTTAGGGGACGGGGACGGTTTTGGGTCCAGGTGAGGGTACGGCAACGCTTTAGGGGGAGCGTGCGTGTGAGGGCGCGGGTTAGTGTTAGCGTACGGGTTAGGATTAGGGGACGGGTGAGGGTCAGGCTTCGGGGAAGGGTTAGGGTTAGGGTTCGGGCTAGGGTTAGGGTTAGGGGACGGGGACGGTTTAGGGTCCAGGTGAGGGTACGGCAACGCTTTAGGGGGAGCGTGCGTGTGAGGGCGCGGGTTAGTGTTAGCGTACGGGTTAGGATTAGGGGACGGGTGAGGGTCAGGCTTCGGGAAAGTGTTAGGGTTAGGGTTCGGGCTAGGGTTAGGGTTAGGGGACGGGGACGGTTTAGGGTCCAGGTGAGGGTACGGCAACGCTTTAGGGGGAGCGTGCGTGTGAGGGCGCGGGTTAGTGTTAGCGTACGGGTTAGGATTAGGGGACGGGTGAGGGTCAGGCTTCGGGGAAGGGTTAGGGTTAGGGTTCCGGCTAGGGTTAGTGTTAGGGGACGGGGACGGTTTAGGGTCCAGGTGAGGGTACGGCAACGCTTTAGGGGGAGCGTGCGTGTGCGGGCGCGGGTTAGTGTTAGCGTACGGGTTAGGATTAGGGGACGGGTGAGGGTCAGGCTTCGGGGAAAGATTAGGGCTAGGGTTCTGGCTAGGTTTAGGGTTAGGGGACCGGGACGGTTTAGGGTCCAGGTGAGGGTACGGCAACGCTTTAGGGGGAGCGTGCGTGTGCGGGCGCGGGTTAGTGTTAGCGTACGGGTTAGGATTAGGGGACGGGTGAGGGTCAGGCTTCGGGGAAAGGTTAGGGCTAGGGTTCTGGCTAGGTTTAGGGTTAGGGGACCGGGACGGTTTAGGGTCCAGGTGAGGGTACGGCAACGCTTTAGGGGGAACGTGCGTGTGAGGGCGCGGGTTAGTGTTAGCGTACGGGTTAGGATTAGGGGATGGGTGAGGGTCAGGCTTCGGGGAAGGGTTAGGGTTAGGGGACGGGGACGGTTTAGGGTCCAGGTGAGGGTACGGCAACGCTTTAGGGGGAGCGTGCGTGTGAGGGCGCGGGTTAGCGTTAGCGTACGGGTTAGGATTAGGGGACGGGTGAGGGTCAGGCTTCGGGGAAGGGTAAGGGTTAGGGTTCGGGCTAGGGTTAGGGTTAGGGGACGGGGACGGTTTAGGGTCCAGGTGAGGGTACGGCAACGCTTTTGGGGGAGCGTGCGTGTGAGGGCGCGGGTTAGTGTTAGCGTACGGGTTAGGATTAGGGGACGGGTGAGGGTCAGGCTTCGGGGAAGGGTTAGGGTTAGGGTTCGGGCTAGGGTTAGGGTTAGGGGACGGGGACGGTTTAGGGTCCAGGTGAGGGTACGGCAACGCTTTAGGGGGAGCGTGCGTGTGAGGGCGCGGGTTAGTGTTAGCGTACAGGTTAGGATTAGGGGACGAGTGAGGGTCAGGCTTCGGGGAAGGGTTAAGTTTAGGGTTCGGGCTAGGGTTAGGGTTAGGGGACGGGGACGGTTTAGGGTCCAGGTGAGGGTACGGCAACGCTTTAGGGGGAGCGTGCGTGTGAGGGCGCGGGTTGGTGTTAGCGTACGGGTTAGGATTAGGGGACGGGTGAGGGTCAGGCTTCGGGGAAGGGTTACGGTTAGGGTTCGGTCTAGGGTTAGGGTTAGGGGACGGGGACGGTTTAGGGTCCAGGTGAGGGTACGGCAACGCTTTAGGGGGAGCATGCGTGTGAGGGCGCGGGTTAGTGTTAGCGTACGGGTTAGGATTAGGGGACGGGTGAGGGTCAGGCTTCGGGGAAGGGTTAGGGTTAGGGTTCGGGCTAGGGTTAGGGTTAGGGGACGGGGACGGTTTAGGGTCCAGGTGACGGTACGGCAACGCTTTAGGGGAAGCGTGCGTGTGAGGGCGTGGGTTAGTGTTAGCGTACAGGTTAGGATTAGGTGACGGGTGAGGGTCAGGCTTCGGGGAAGGGTTAGGGTTAGGGTTCGGGCTAGGGTTAGGGTTAGGGGACGGGGACGGTTTAGGGTCCAGGTGAGGGTACGGCAACGCTTTAGGGGGAGCGTGCGTGTGAGGGCGCGGGTTAGTGTTAGCGTACGGGTTAGGATTAGGGCACGTGTGAAGGTCAGGCTTCGGGGAAGGGTTAGGGCTAGGGTTCGGGCTAGGGTTAGGGTTAGGGGACGGGGACGGTTTAGGGTCCAGGTGAGGGTACGGCAACGCTTTAGGGGGAGCGTGCGTGTGAGGGCGCGGGTTAGTGTTACCGTACGGGTTAGGATTAGGGGACGGGTGAGGTTCAGGCTTCGGGGAAGGGTTAGGGTTAGGGTTCGGTCTAGGGTTAGGGTTAGGGGACGGGGACGGTTTAGGGTCCAGGTGAGGGTACGGCAACGCTTTAGGGGGAGCGTGCGTGTGAGGGCGCGGGTTAGTGTTAGCGTACGGGTTAGGATTAGGGCACGGGTGAGGGTCAGGCTTCGGGGAAGGGTTAGGGTTAGGGTTCGGGCTAGGGTTAGGGTTAGGGGACGGGGACGGTTTAGGGTCCAGTTGAGGGTACGGCAACGCTTTAGGGGGAGCGTGCGTGTGAGGGCGCGGGTTAGTGTTAGCGTACGGGTTAGGATTAGGGGACGAGTGAGGGTCAGGCTTCGGGGAAGGGTTAGGGTTAGGGTTCGGGCTAGGGTTAGGGTTAGGGGACGGGGACGGTTTAGGGTCCAGGTGAGGGTACGGCAACGCTTTAGGGGGAGCGTGCGTGTGAGGGCGCGGGTTAGTGTTAGCGTACGGGTTACGATTAGGGGACGGGTGAGGGTCAGGTTACGGGGAAGGGTTAGTGTTAGGGTTCGGGCTAGGGTTAGGGTTAGGGGACGGGGACGGTTTAGGGTCCAGGTGAGGGTACGGCAACGCTTTAGGGGGAGCGTGCGTGTGAGGGCGCGGGTTAGTGTTAGCGTACGGGTTAGGATTAGGGGACGGGTGAGGGTCAGGCTTCGGGGAAGGGTTAGGGTTAGGGTTCGGGCTAGGGTTAGGGTTAGGGGACGGGGACGGTTTAGGGTCCAGGTGAGGGTACGGCAACGCTTTAGGGGGAGCGTGCGTGTGAGGGCGCGGGTTAGTGTTAGCGTACGGGTTAGGATTAGGGGACGGGTGAGGGTCAGGCTTCGGGGAAGGGTTAGGGTTAGGGTTCGGGCTAGGGTTAGGGTTAGGGGACGGGGACGGTTTAGGGTCCAGGTGAGGGTACGGCAACGCTTTAGGGGGAGCGTGCGTGTGAGGGCGCGGGTTAGTGTTAGCGTACGGGTTAGGATTAGGGGACGGGTGAGGGTCAGGCTTCGGGGAAGGGTTAGGGTTAGGGTTCGGGCTAGGGTTAGGGTTAGGGGACGGGGACGGTTTAGGGTCCAGGTGAGGGTACGGCAACGCTTTAGGGGGAGCGTGCGTGTGAGGGCGCGGGTTAGTGTTAGCGTACGGGTTAGGATTAGGGCACGGGTGAGGGTCAGGCTTCGGGGAAGGGTTAGGGTTAGGGTTCGGGCTAGGGTTAGGGTTAGGGGACGGGGACGGTTTAGGGTCCAGGTGAGGGTACGGCAACGCTTTAGGGGGAGCGTGCGTGTGAGGGCGCGGGTTAGTGTTAGCGTACGGGTTAGGATTAGGGGACGAGTGAGGGTCAGGCTTCGGGGAAGGGTTAGGGTTAGGGTTCGGGCTAGGGTTAGGGTTAGGGGAAGGGGACGGTTTAGGGTCCAGGTGAGGGTACGGCAACGCTTTAGGGGGAGCGTGCGTGTGAGGGCGCGGGTTAGTGTTAGCGTACGGGTTACGATTAGGGGACGGGTGAGGGTCAGGCTACGGGGAAGGGTTAGTGTTAGGGTTCGGGCTAGGGTTAGGGTTAGGGGACGGGGACGGTTTAGGGTCCAGGTGAGGGTACGGCAACGCTTTAGGGGGAGCGTGCGTGTGAGGGCGCGGGTTAGTGTTAGCGTACGGGTTAGGATTAGGGGACGGGTGAGGGTCAGGCTTCGGGGAAGGGTTAAGGTTAGGGTTCGGGCTAGGGTTAGGGTTAGGGGACGGGGACGGTTTAGGGTCCAGGTGAGGGTACGGCAACGCTTTAGGGGGAGCGTGCGTGTGAGGGCGCGGGTTAGTGTTAGCGTACGGGTTAGGATTAGGGCACGGGTGAGGGTAAGGCTTCGGGGAAATGTTAGGGTTAGGGTTCGGGCTAGGGTTAGGGTTAGGGGACGGGGACGGGGACGGTTTAGGGTCCAGGTGAGGGTACGGCAACGCTTTAGGGGGAGCGTGCGTGTGAGGGCGCGGGTTAGTGTTAGCGTACGGGTTAGGATTAGGGGACGGGTGAGGGTCAGGCTTCGGGGAAGGGTTAGGGTTAGGGTTCGGGCTAGTGTTAGGGTTAGGGGACGGGGACGGTTTAGGGTCCAGGTGAGGGTACGGCAACGCTTTAGGGGGAGCGTGCGTGTGAGGGCGCGGGTTAGTGTTAGCGTACGGGTTAGGATTAGGGGACGGGTGAGGGTCAGGCTTCGGGGAAGGGTTAGGGTTAGGGTTCGGGCTAGGGTTAGGGTTAGGGGACGGGGACGGTTTAGGGTCCAGGTGAGGGTACGGCAACGCTTTAGGGGGAGCGTGCGTGTGAGGGCGCGGGTTAGTGTTAGCGTACGGGTTAGGATTAGGGCACGTGTGAGGGTCAGGCTTCGGGGAACGGTTAGGGCTAGGGTTCGGGCTAGGGTTAGGGTTAGGGGACGGGGACGGTTTAGGGTCCAGGTGAGGGTACGGCAACGCTTTAGGGGAAGCGTGCGTGTGAGGGCGCGGGTTAGTGTTAGCGTACGGGTTAGGATTAGGGGACGGGTGAGGGTCAGGCTTCGGGGAAGGTTTAGGGTTAGGGTTCGGGCTAGGGTTAGGGTTAGGGGACGGGGACGGTTTAGGGTCCAGGTGAGGGTACGGCAACGCTTTAGGGGGAGCGTGCGTGTGAGGGCGCGGGCTAGTGTTAGCGTACGGGTTAGGATTAGGGCACGGGTGAGGGTCAGGCTTCGGGGAACGGTTAGGGTTAGGGTTCGGGCTAGGGTTAGGGTTAGGGGACGGGGACGGTTTAGGGTCCAGGTGAGGGTACGGCAACGCTTTAGGGGGAGCGTGCGTGTGAGGGCGCGGGTTAGTGTTAGCGTACGGGTTACGATTAGGGGACGGGTGAGGGCCAGGCTACGGGGAAGGGTTAGTGTTAGGGTTCGGGCTAGGGTTAGGGTTAGGGGACGGGGACGGTTTAGGGTCCAGGTGAGGGTACAGCAACGCTTTAGGGGGAGCGTGCGTGTGAGGGCGTGGGTTAGTGTTAGCGTACGGGTTAGGATTAGGGGACGGGTGAGGGTCAGGCTTCGGGGAAGGGTTAGGGTTAGGGTTCGGGCTAGGGTTAGGGTTAGGGGACGGGGACGGTTTAGGGTCCAGGTGAGGGTACGGCAACGCTTTAGGGGGAGCGTGCTTGTGAGGGCGCGGGTTAGTGTTAGCGTACGGGTTAGGATTAGGGGACGGGTGAGGGTCAGGCTTCGGGGAAGGGTTAGGGTTAGGGTTCGGGCTAGGGTTAGGGTTAGGGGACGGGCACGGTTTAGGGTCCAGGTGAGGGTACGGCAACGCTTTAGGGGGAGCGTGCGTGTGAGGGCGCGGGTTAGTGCTAGCGTACGGGTTAGGATTAGGGGACGGGTGAGGGTCAGGCTTCGGGGAAGGGTTAGGGCTAGGGTTCCGGCTAGGGTTAGGGTTAGGGGACGGGGACGGTTTAGGGTCCAGGTGAGGGTATGGCAACGCTTTAGGGGGAGCGTGCGTGTGAGGGCGCGGGTTAGTGTTAGCGTACGGGTTAGGATTAGGGGACGGGTGAGGGTCAGGCTTCGGGGAAGGGTTAGGGTTAGGGTTCGGGCTAGGGTTAGGGTTAGGGGACGGGGACGGTTTAGGGTCCAGGTGAGGGTACGGCAACGCTTTAGGGGGAGCGTGCGTGTGAGGGCGCGGGTTAGTGTTAGCGTACGGGTTAGGATTAGGGCACGGGTGAGGATCAGGCTTCGGGGAAGGGTTAGGGTTAGGGTTTGGGCTAGGGTTAGGGTTAGGGGACGGGGACGGTTTAGGGTCCAGGTGAGGGTACGGCAACGCTTTAGGGGGAGCGTGCGTGTGAGGGCGCGGGTTAGTGTTAGCGTACGGGTTAGGATTAGGGGACGGGTGAGGGTCAGGCTTCGGGGAAGGGTTAGGGTTAGGGTTCGGGCTAGGGTTAGGGTTAGGGGACGGGGACGGTTTAGGGTCCAGGTGAGGGTACGGCAACGCTTTAGGGGGAGCGTGCGTGTGAGGGCGCGGGTTAGTGTTAGCGTACGGGTTAGGATTAGGGCACGGGTGAGGGTCAGGCTTCGGGGAAGGTTTAGGGTTAGGGTTCGGGCTAGGGTTAGGGTTAGGGGACGGGGACGGTTTAGGGTCCAGGTGAGGGTACGGCAACGCTTTAGGGGGAGCGTGCGTGTGAGGGCGCGGGTTAGTGTTAGCGTACGGGTTAGGATTAGGGGACGAGTGAGGGTCAGGCTTCGGGGAAGTGTTAGGGTTAGGGTTCGGGCTAGGGTTAGGGTTAGGGGACGGGGACGGTTTAGGGTCCAGGTGAGGGTACGGCAACGCTTTAGGGGGAGCGTGCGTGTGAGGGCGCGGGTTAGTGTTAGCGTACGGGTTACGATTAGGGGACAGGTGAGGGTCAGGCTTCGGGGAAGGGTTAGTGTTAGGGTTCGGGCTAGGGTTAGGGTTAGGGGACGGGGACGGTTTAGGGTCCAGGTGAGGGTACGGCAACGCTTTAGGGGGAGCGTGCGTGTGAGGGCGCGGGTTAGTGTTAGCGTACGGGTTAGGATTAGGGGACGGGTGAGGGTCAGGCTTCGGGGAAGGGTTAGGGTTAGGGTTCGGGCTAGGGTTAGGGTTAGGGGACGGGGACGGTTTAGGGTCCAGGTGAGGGTACGACAACGCTTTAGGGGGAGCGTGCGTGTGAGCGCGCGGGTTAGTGTTAGCGTACGGGTTAGGATTAGGGCACGGGTGAGGGTAAGGCTTCGGGGAAATGTTAGGGTTAGGGTTCGGGCTAGGGTTAGGGTTAGGGTCAGGGGACGGGGACGGTTTAGGGTCCAGGTGAGGGTACGGCAACGCTTTAGGGGGAGCGTGCGTGTGAGGGCGCGGGTTAGTGTTAGCGTATGGGTTAGGATTAGGGGACGGGTGAGGGTCAGGCTTCGGGGAAGGGTTAGGGTTAGGGTTCGGGCTAGGGTTAGGGTTAGGGGACGGGGACGGTTTAGGGTCCAGGTGAGGGTACGGCAACGGTTTAGGGGAAGCGTGCGTGTGAGGGCGCGGGTTAGTGTTAGCGTACGGGTTAGGATTAGGGGACGGGTGAGGGTCAGGCATCGGGGAAGGGTTAGGGTTAGGGTTCAGGCTAGGGTTAGGGTTAGGGTCAGGGGACGGGGACGGTTTAGGGTCCAGGTGAGGGTACGGCAACGCTTTAGGGGGAGCGTGCGTGTGAGGGCGCGGGTTAGTGTTGGCGTACGGGTTAGGATTAGGGGACGGGTGAGGGTCAGGCTTCGGGGAAGGGTTAGGGTTAGGGTTCGGGCTAGGGTTAGGGTTAGGGGACGGGGATGGTTTAGGGTCCAGGTGAGGGTACGGCAACGCTTTAGGGGGAGCGTGCGTGTGAGGGCGCGGGTTAGTGTTATCGTACGGGTTAGGATTAGGGGACGGGTGAGGGTCAGGCTTCGGGGAAGGGTTAGGGTTAGGGTTCGGGCTAGGGTTAGGGTTAGGGGAAGGGGACGGTTTAGGGTCCAGGTGACGGTACGGCAACGCTTCAGGGGAAGCGTGCGTGTGAGGGCGCGGGTTAGTGTTAGCGTACGGGTTAGGATTAGGGCACGGGTGAGGGTCAGGCTTCGGGGAAGGGTTAGGGCTAGGGTTCCGGCTAGGGTTAGGGTTCGGGGACGGTGACGGTTTAGGGTCCAGGTGAGGGTACGGCAACGCTTTAGGGGGAGCGTGCGTGTGAGGGCGCGGGTTAGTGTTAGCGTATGGGTTAGGATTAGGGGATGGGTGAGGGTCCGGCTTCGGGGAAGGGTTAGGGTTAGGGTTCGGGCTAGGGTTAGGGTTAGGGGACGGGGACGGTTTAGGGTCCAGGTGAGGGTACGGCAACGCTTTAGGGGGAGCGTGCGTGTGAGGGCGCAGGTTAGTGTTAGCGTACGGTTTAGGATTAGGGGACGGGTGAGGGTCAGGCTTCGGGGAAGGGTTAGGGTTAGGGTTCGGCCTAGGGTTAGGGTTAGGGGACGCGGACGGTTTAGGGTCCAGGTGAGGGTACGGCAACGCTTTAGGGGGAGCGTGCATGTGAGGGCGCAGGTTAGTGTTAGCGTACGGGTTAGGATTAGGGGACGGGTGAGGGTCAGGCTTCGGGGAAGGGTTAGGGTTAGGGTTCGGGCTAGGGTTAGGGTTAGGGGACGGGGACGGTTTAGGGTCCAGGTGAGGGTACGGAAACGCTTTAGGGGGAGCGTGCGTGTGAGGGCGCGGGTTAGTGTTAGCGTACGGGTTAGGTTTAGGGGACGGGTGAGGGTCAGGCTTCGGGGAAGGGTTAGGGTTAGGGTTCGGGCTAGGGTTAGGGTTAGGGGACGGGGACGGTTTAGGGTCCAGGTGAGGGTACGGCAACGCTTTAGGGGAAGCGTGCGTGTGAGGGCGCGGGTTAGTGTTAGCGTACGGGTTAGGATTAGGGGACGGGTGAGGTTCAGGCTTCGGGGAAGAGTTACGGTTAGGGTTCGGGCTAGGGTTAGGGTTATGGGACGGGGACGGTTTAGGGTCCAGGTGAGGGTACGGCAACGCTTTAGGGGGAGCGTGCGTGTGAGGGCGCGGGTTAGTGTTAGCGTACGTGTTAGGATTAGGGGACGGGTGAGGGTCAGGCTTCGGGGAAGGGTTAGGGTTAGGGTTCGGGCTAGGGTTAGGGTTAGGGGACGGGGACGGTTTAGGATCCAGGTGAAGGTACGGCAACGCTTTAGGGGGAGCGTGCGTGTGAGGGCGCGGGTTAGTGTTAGCGTACGGGTTAGGATTAGGGGACGGGTGAGGGTCAGGCTTCGGGGAAGGGTTAGGGTTAGGGTTCGGGCTAGGATTAGGGTTAGGGGATGGGGACGGTTTAGGGTCGAGGTGAGGGTACGGCAACGCTTTAGGGGGAGTGTGCGTATGAGGGCGCGGGTTGCTGTCAGCGTACGGGTTAGGATTAGGGGCCGGGTGAGGGTCAGGCATCGGGGAAGGGTTAGGGTTAGGGATCGGGCTAGGGTTAGGGTTAGGGGACGGGGACGGTTTAGGGTCCAGGTGAGGGTACGGCAACGCTTTAGGGGGAGCGTGCGTGTGAGGGCGCGGGTTAGCGTTAGCGTACGGGTTAGGATTAGGGGACGGGTGAGGGTCAGGCTTCGGGGAAGGGTTACGGTTAGTGTTCGGGCAAGGGTTAGGGTTAGGGGATGGGGACGGTTTAGGGTCCAGGTGAGGGTACGGCAACGCTTTAGGGGGAGCGTGCGTGTGAGGGCGCGGGTTAGTGTTAGCGTACGGGTTAGGATTAGGGGACGGGTGAGGGTCAGGCTTCGGGGAAGGGTTAGGGTTAGGGTTCGGGCTAGGGTTAGGGTTAGGGGACGGGGACGGTTTAGGGTCCAGGTGAGGGTACGGCAACGCTTTAGGGGGAGCGTGCGTGTGAGGGCGCGGGTTAGTGTTAGCGTACGGGTTAGGATTAGGGGACGGGTGAGGGTCAGGCTTCGGGGAAGGGTTACGGTTAGGGTTCGGGCAAGGATTAGGGTTAGGGGACGGGGACGGTTTAGGGTCCAGGTGAGGGTACGGCAACGCTGTAGGGGGAGCGTGCGTGTGAGGGCGCGGGTTAGTGTTAGCGTACGGGTTAGGATTAGGGGACGGGTGAGGGTCAGGCTTCGGGGAAGGGTTAGGGTTAGGGTTCGGGCTAGGGTTAGGGTTAGGGGACGGGGACGGTTTAGGGTCCAGGTGAGGGTACGGCAACGCTTTAGGGGGAGCGTGCGTGTGAGGGCGCGGGTTAGTGTTAGCGTACGGGTTAGGGTTAGGGGATGGGTGAGGGTCAGGCTTCGGGGAAGGGTTAGGGTTAGGGTTCGGAGTAGGGTTAGGGTTAGGGGATGGGGACGGTTTAGGGTCCAGGTGAGGGTACGGCAACGCTTTAGGGGGAGCGTGTGTGTGAGGGCGCGGGTTAGTGTTAGCATACGGGTTAGGATTAGGGGACGGGTGAGGGTCAGGCTTCGGGGAAGGGTTAGGGTTAGGGTTCGGGCTAGGGTTAGGGTTAGGGGATGGGGACGGTTTAGGGTCCAGGTGAGGGTACGGCAACGCTTTAGGGGAAGCGTGCGTGTGAGGGCGCGGGTTAGTGTTAGCGTACGGGTTAGGATTAGGGCACGGGTGAGGGTCAGGCTTCGGGGAAGGGTTAGGGTTAGGGTTCGGGCTACGGTTAGGGTTATGGGACGGGGACGGTTTAGGGTCCAGGTGAGGGTACGGCAACGCTTTAGGGGGAGCGTGCGTGTGAGGGCGCGGGTTAGTGTTAGCGTACGGGTTAGGATTAGGGGACGGGTGAGGGTCAGGCTTCAGGGAAGGGTTAGGGTTAGGGTTCAGGCTAGGGTTAGGGTTAGGGGACGGGGACGGTTTAGGGTCCAGGTGAGGGTACGGCAACGCTTTAGGGGGAGCGTGCGTGTGAGGGCGCGGGTTAGTGTTAGCGTACGGGTTAGGATTAGGGGACGGGTGAGGGTCAGGCTTCGGGGAAGGGTTAGGGTTAGGGTTCGGGCTAGGGTTAGGGTTAGGGGACGGGGACGGTTTAGGGTCCAGGTGAGGGTACGGCAACGCTTTAGGGGGAGCGTGCGTGTGAGGGCGCGGGTTAGTGTTAGCGTACGGGTTAGGATTAGGGGACGGGTGAGGGTCAGGCTTCGGGGAAGGGTTAGGGTTAGGGTTCGGGCTAGGGTTAGGGTTAGGGGACGGGGACGGTTTAGGGTCCAGGTGAGGGTACGGCAACGCTTTAGGGGGAGCGTGTGTGTGAGGGCGCGGGTTAGTGTTAGCGTACGGGTTAGGATTAGGGGACGGGTGAGGGTCAGGCTTCGGGGAAGGGTTACGGTTAGGGTTCGGGCTAGGGTTAGGGTTAGGGGACGGGGACGGTTTAGGGTCCAGGTGAGGGTACGGTAACGCTTTAGGGGGAGCGTGCGTGTGAGGGCGCGGGTTAGTGTTAGCGTACGGGTTAGGATTAGGGGACGGGTGAGGGTCAGGCTTCGGGGAAGGGTTAGGGTTAGGGTTCGGGCTAGGGTTAGGGTTAGGGGACGGGGACGGTTTAGGGTCCAGGTGAGGGTACGGCAACGCTTTAGGGGGAGCATGCGTGTGAGGGCGCGGGTTAGTGTTAGCGTACGGGTTAGGATTAGGGCACGGGTGAGGGTCAGGCTTCGGGGAAGGGTTAGGGTTAGGGTTCGGGCTAGGGTTAGGGTTAGGGGACGGGGACGGTTTAGGGTCCAGGTGAGGGTACGGCAACGCTTTAGGGGGAGCGTGCGTGTGAGGGCGCGGGTTAGTGTTAGCGTACGGGTTAGGATTAGGGGACGGGTGAGGGTCAGGCTTCGGGGAAGGGTTAGGGTTAGGGTTCGGGCTAGGGTTAGGGTTAGGGGACGGGGACGGTTTAGGGTCCAGGTGAGGGTACGGCAACGCTTTAGGGGGAGCGTGCGTGTGAGGGCGCGGGTTAATGTTAGCGTACGGGTTAGGATTAGGGGACGGGTGAGGGTCAGGCTTCGGGGAAGGGTTAGGGTTAGGGTTCGGGCTAGGGTTAGGGTTAGGGGACGGGGACGGTTTAGGGTCCAGGTGAGGGTACGGCAACGCTTTAGGGGGAGCGTGCGTGTGAGGGCGCTGGTTAGTGTTAGCGTACGGGTTAGGATTAGGGGACGGGTGAGGGTCAGGCTTCGGGGAAGGGTTAGGGTTAGGGTTCGGACTAGGGTTAGGGTTAGGGGATGGGGACGGTTTAGGGTCCAGGTGAGGGTACGGCAACGCTTTAGGGGGAGCGTGTGTGTGAGGGCGCAGGTTAGTGTTAGCGTACGGGTTAGGATTAGGGCACGGGTGAGGGTCAGGCTTCGGGGAAGGGTTAGGGTTAGGGTTCGGGCTAGGGTTAGGGTTAGGGGACGGGGACGGTTTAGGGTCCAGGTGAGGGTACGGCAACGCTTTAGGGGGAGCGTGCGTGTGAGGGCGCGGGTTAGTGTTAGCGTACGGGTTAGGATTAGGGGACGGGTGAGGGTCAGGCTTTGGGGAAGGGTTAGGGTTAGGGTTCGGGCTAGGGTTAGGGTTAGGGGACAGGGACGGTTTAGGGTCCAGGTGAGGGTACGGCAACGCTTTAGGGGGAGCGTGCGTGTGAGGGCGCGGGTTATTGTTAGCGTACGGGTTAGGATTAGGGGACGGGTGAGGGTCAGGCTTCGGGGAAGGGTTAGGGTTAGGGTTCGGGCTAGGGTTAGGGTTAGGGGACGGGGACGGTTTAGGGTCCAGGTGAGGGTACGGCAACGCTTTAGGGGGAGCGTGCGTGTGAGGGCGCGGGTTAGTGTTAGCGTACGGGTTAGGATTAGGGGACGGGTGAGGGTCAGGCTTCGGGGAAGGGTTAGGGTTAGGGTTCGGGCTAGGGTTAGGGTTAGGGGATGGGGACGGTTTAGGGTCCAGGTGAGGGTACGGCAACGCTTTAGGGGGAGCGTGCGTGTGAGGGCGCGGGTTAGTGTTAGCGTACGGGTTAGGATTAGGGGACGGGTGAGGGTCAGGCTTCGGGGAAGGGTTAGGGTTAGGGTTCGGGCTAGGGTTAGGGTTAGGGGATGGGGACGGTTTAGGGTCCAGGTGAGGGTACGGCAACGCTTTAGGGGGAGCGTGCGTGTGAGGGCTCGGGTTAGTGTTAGCGTACGGGTTAGGATTAGGGCACGGGTGAGGGTCAGGCTTCGGGGAAGGTTTAGGGTTAGGGTTCGGGCTAGGGTTAGGGTTAGGGGACGGGGACGGTTTAGGGTCCAGGTGAGGGTACGGCAACGCTTTAGGGGGAGCGTGCGTGTGAGGGCGCGGGTTAGTGTTAGCGTACGGGTTAGGATTAGGGGACGGGTGAGGGTCAGGCTTCGGGGAAGGGTTAGGGTTAGGGTTCGGGCTAGGGTTAGGGTTAGGGGATGGGGACGGTTTAGGGTCCAGGTGAGGGTACGGCAACGCTTTAGGGGGAGCGTGCGTGTGAGGGCGCGGGTTAGTGTTAGCGTACGGGTTAGGATTAGGGGACGGGTGAGTGTCAGGCTTCGGGGAAGGGTTAGGGTTAGGGTTCGGGCTAGGGTTAGGGTTAGGGGATGGGGACAGTTTAGGGTCCAGGTGAGGGTACGGCAACGCTTTAGGGGGAGCGTGCGTGTGAGGGCGCGGGTTAGTGTTAAGGTACGGGTTAGGATTAGGGGACGGGTGAGGGTCAGGCTTCGGGGAAGGGTTAGTGTTAGGGTTCGGGCTAGGGTTAGGGTTAGGGGATGGGGACGGTTTAGGGTCCAGGTGAGGGTATGGCAACGCTTTAGGGGGAGCGTGCGTGTGAGGGCGCGGGTTAGTGTTAGCGTACGGGTTAGGATTAGGGCACGGGTGAGGGTCAGGCTTCGGGGAAGGGTTAGGGTTAGGGTTCGGGCTAGGGTTAGGGTTAGGGGACAGGGACGGTTTAGGGTCCAGGTGAGGGTACGGCAACGCTTTAGGGGAAGCGTGCGTGTGAGGGCGCGGGTTAGTGTTAGCGTACGGGTTAGGATTAGGGGACGGGTGAGGGTCAGGCTTCGGGGAAGGGTTAGGGTTAGGGTTCGGGCTAGGGTTAGGGTTAGGGGATGGGGACGGTTTAGGGTCCAGGTGAGGGTACGGCAACGCTTTAGGGGGAGCGTGCGAGTGAGGGCGCGGGTTAGTGTTAGCGTACGGGTTAGGATTAGGGGACGGGTGAGGGTCAGGCTTCGGGGAAGGGTTAGGGTTAGGGTTCGGGCTAGGGTTAGGGTTAGGGGATGGGGACGGTTTAGGGTCCAGGTTAGGGTACGGCAACGCTTTAGGGGGAGCGTGCGTGTGAGGGCGCGGGTTAGTGTTAGCGTACGGGTTAGGATTAGGGGACGGGTGAGGGTCAGGCTTCGGGGAAGGGTTAGGGTTAGGGTTCGGGCTAGGGTTAGGGTTAGGGGACGGGGACGGTTTAGGGTCCAGGTGAGGGTACGGCAACGCTTTAGGGGGAGCGTGCGTGTGAGGGCGCGGGTTAGTGTTAGCGTACGGGTTAGAATTAGGGGACGGGTGAGGGTCAGGCTCGGGGAAGGGTTAGGGTTAGGGTTCGGGCTAGCGTTAGGGTTAGTGGACGGGGACGGTTTAGGGTCCAGGTGAGGGTACGGCAACGCTTTAGGGGGAGTGTGCGTGTGAGGGCGCGGGTTAGTGTTAGCGTACGGGTTAGGATTAGGGGCCGGGTGAGGGTCAGGCTTTAGGGAAGGGTTAGGGTTAGGGATCGGGCTAGGGTTAGGGTTAGGGGACGGGGACGGTTTAGGGTCCAGGTGACGGTACGGCAACGCTTTAGGGGGAGCGTGCGTGTGAGGGCGCGGGTTAGTGTTAGCGTACGGGTTAGGATTAGGGGACGGGTGAGGGTCAGGCTTCGGGGAAGGGTTAGGGTTAGGGTTCGGGCTAGGGTTAGGGTTAGAGGATGGGGACGGTTTAGGGTCCAGGTGAGGGTACGGCAACGCTTTAGGGGGAGCGTGCGTGTGAGGGCGCGGGTTCATGTTAGCGTACGGGTTAGGATTAGGGGACGGGTGAGGGTCAGGCTTCGGGGAAGGGTTAGGGTTAGGGTTCGGGCTAGGGTTAGGGTTAGGGGACGGGGACGGTTTAGGGTCCAGGTGAGGGTACGGCAACGCTTTAGGGGGAGCGTGTGTGTGAGGGCGCGGGTTAGTGTTAGCGTACGGGTTAGGATTAGGGCACGGGTGAGGGTCAGGCTTCGGGGAAGGGTTAGGGTTAGGGTTCGGGCTAGGGTTAGGGTTATGGGACGGGGACGGTTTAGGGTCCAGGTGAGGGTACGGCAACGCTTTAGGGGGAGCGTGCGTGTGAGGGCGCGGGTTAGTGTTAGCGTACGGGTTAGGATTAGGGGACGGGTGAGGGTCAGGCTTCGGGGAAGGGTTAGGGTTAGGGTTCGGGCTAGGGTTAGGGTTAGGGGACGGGGACGGTTTAGGGTCCAGGTGAGCGTACGGCAACGCTTTAGGGGGAGCGTGTGTGTGAGGGCGCGGGTTAGTGTTAGCGTACGGGTTAGGATTAGGGGACGGGTGATGGTCAGGCTTCGGGGAAGGGTTAGGGTTAGGGTTCTGTCTAGGGTTAGGGTTAGGGGACGGGGACGGTTTAGGGTCCAGGTGACGGTACGGCAACGCTTTAGGGGGAGCGTGCGTGTGAGGGCGCGGGTTAGTGTTAGCGTACGGGTTAGGATTAGGGGACGGGTGAGGGTCAGGCTTCGGGGAAGGGTTAGGGTTAGGGTTCGGGCTAGGGTTAGGGTTAGGGAACGGGGACGGTTTAGGGTCCAGGTGAGGGTACGGCAACGCTTTAGGGGGAGCGTGCGTGTGAGGGCGCGGGTTAGTGTTAGCGTACGGGTTAGGATTAGGGGACGGGTGAGGGTCAGGCTTCGGGGAAGGGTTAGGGTTAGAGTTCGGGCTAGGGTTAGGGTTAGGGGACGGGGACGGTTTAGGGTCCAGGTGAGGGTACGGCAACGCTTTAGGGGGAGCGTGCGTGTGAGGGCGCGGGTTAGTGTTAGCGTACGGGTTAGAATTAGGGGACGGGTGAGGGTCAGGCTTCGGGGAAGTGTTAGGGTTAGGGTTCGGGCTAGGGTTAGGGTTAGTGGACGGGGACGGTTTAGGGTCCAGGTGAGGGTACGGCAACGCTTTAGGGGGAGTGTGCGTGTGAGGGCGCGGGTTAGTGTTAGCGTACGGGTTAGGATTCGGGGCCGGGTGAGGGTCAGGCTTCGGGGAAGGTTTAGGGTTAGGGATCGGGCTAGGGTTAGGGTTAGGGGACGGGGACGGTTTAGGGTCCAGGTGACGGTACGGCAACGCTTTAGGGGGAGCGTGCGTGTGAGGGCGCGGGTTAGTGTTAGCGTACGGGTTAGGATTAGGGGACGGGTGAGGGTCAGGCTTCGGGGAAGGGTTAGGGTTAGGGTTCGGGCTAGGGTTAGGGTTAGAGGATGGGGACGGTTTAGGGACCAGGTGAGGGTACGGCAACGCTTTAGGGGGAGCGTGCGTGTGAGGGCGTGGGTTAATGCTAGCGTACGGGTTAGGATTAGGGCACGGGTGAGGGTCAGGCTTCGGGGAAGGGTTAGGGTTAGGGTTCGGGCTAGGGTTAGGGTTAGGGGATGGGGACGGTTTAGGGTCCAGGTGAGGGTAAGGCAACGCTTTAGGGGGTGCGTGCGTGTGAGGGCGCGGGTTAGTGTTAGCGTACGGGTTAGAATTAGGGGACGGGTGAGGGTCAGGCTTCGGGGAAGGGTTAGGGTTAGGGTTCGGGCTAGGGTTAGGGTTAGGGGATGGGGACAGTTTAGGGTCCAGGTGAGGGTACGGCAACGCTTTAGGGGGAGCGTGCGTGTGAGGGCGCGGGTTAGTGTTAGCGTACGGGTTAGGATTAGGGTACGGGTGAGGGTCAGGCTTCGGGGAAGGGTTAGGGTTAGGGTTCGGGCTAGGGTTAGGGTTATGGGACGGGGACGGTTTAGGGTCCAGGTGAGGGTACGGCAACGCTTTAGGGGGAGCGTGCGTGTGAGGGCGCAGGTTAGTGTTAGCGTACGGGTTAGGATTACGGGACGGGTGAGGGTCAGGCTTCGGGGAAGGGTTAGGGTTAGGGTTCGGGCTAGGGTTAGGGTTATGGGACGGGGACGGTTTAGGGTCCAGGTGAGGGTACGGCAACGCTTTAGGGGGAGCGTGCGTGTGAGGGCGCGGGTTAGTGTTAGCGTACGGGTTAGGATTAGGGGACGGGTGAGGGTCAGGCTTCGGGGAAGGGTTAGGGTTAGGGTTCGGGCTAGGGTTAGGGTTAGAGGATGGGGACGGTTTAGGGTCCAGGTGAGGGTACGGCAACGCTTTAGCGGGAGCGTGCGTGTGAGGGCGCGGGTTCATGTTAGCGTACGGGTTAGGATTAGGGGACGGGTGAGGGTCAGGCTTCGGGGAAGGGTTAGGGTTAGGGTTCGGGCTAGGGTTAGGGTTAGGGGACGGGGACGGTTTAGGGTCCAGGTGAGGGTACGGCAACGCTTTAGGGGGAGCGTGTGTGTGAGGGCGCGGGTTAGTGTTAGCGTACGGGTTAGGATTAGGGGACGGGTGAGGGTCAGGCTTCGGGGAAGGGTTAGGGTTAGGGTTCGGGCTAGGGTTAGGGTTAGGGGACGGGGACGGTTTAGGGTCCAGGTGAGGGTACGGCAACGCTTTAGGGGGAGCGTGTGTGTGAGGGCGCGGGTTAGTGTTAGCGTACGGGTTAGGATTAGGGGACGGGTGAGGGTCAGGCTTCGGGGAAGGGTTAGGGTTAGGGTTCGGGCTAGGGTTAGGGTTAGGGGACGGGGACGGTTTAGGGTCCAGGTGAAGGTACGGCAACGCTTTAGGGGGAGCGTGCGTGTGAGGGCGCGGGTTAGTGTTAGCGTACGGGTTAGGATTAGGGGACGGGTGAGGGTCAGGCTTCGGGGAAGTGTTAGGGTTAGGGTTCGGGCTAGGATTAGGGTTAGGGGATGGGGACGGTTTAGGGTCGAGGTGAGGGTACGGCAACGCTTTAGGAGGAGTGTGCGTGTGAGGGCGCGGGTTGCTGTTAACGTACGGGTTAGGATTAGGGGCCGGGTGAGGGTCAGGCATCGGGGAAGGGTTAGGGTTAGGGATCGGGCTAGGGTTAGGGTTAGGGGACGGGGACGGTTTAGGGTCCAGGTGAGGGTACGGCAACGCTTTAGGGGGAGCGTGCGTGTGAGGGCGCGGGTTAGCGTTAGCGTACGGGTTAGGATTAGGGGACGGGTGAGGGTCAGGCTTCGGGGAAGGGTTACGGTTAGTGTTCGGGCAAGGGTTAGGGTTAGGGGATGGGGACGGTTTAGGGTCCAGGTGAGGGTACGGCAGCGCTTTAGGGGGAGTGTGCGTGTGAGGGCGCGGGTTAGTGTTAGCGTACGGGTTAGGATTAGGGGCCGGGTGAGGGTCAGGCTTCGGGGAAGGGTTAGGGTTAGGGTTCGGGCTAGGGTTAGGGTTAGGGGATGGGGACGGTTTAGGGTCCAGGTGAGGGTACGGCAACGCTTTAGGGGGAGCGTGCGAGTGAGGGCGCGGGTTAGTGTTAGCGTACGGGTTAGGATTAGGGGACGGGTGAGGGTCAGGCTTCGGGGAAGGGTTAGGGTTAGGGTTCGGGCTAGGGTTAGGGTTAGGGGATGGGGACGGTTTAGGGTCCAGGTTAGGGTACGGCAACGCTTTAGGGGGAGCGTGCGTGTGAGGGCGCGGGTTAGTGTTAGCGTACGGGTTAGGATTAGGGGACGGGTGAGGGTCAGGCTTCGGGGAAGGGTTAGGGTTAGGGTTCGGGCTAGGGTTAGGGTTAGGGGACGGGGACGGTTTAGGGTCCAGGTGAGGGTACGGCAACGCTTTAGGGGGAGCGTGCGTGTGAGGGCGCGGGTTAGTGTTAGCGTACGGGTTAGAATTAGGGGACGGGTGAGGGTCAGGCTTCGGGGAAGGGTTAGGGTTAGGGTTCGGGCTAGCGTTAGGGTTAGTGGACGGGGACGGTTTAGGGTCCAGGTGAGGGTACGGCAACGCTTTAGGGGGAGTGTGCGTGTGAGGGCGCGGGTTAGTGTTAGCGTACGGGTTAGGATTAGGGGCCGGGTGAGGGTCAGGCTTTAGGGAAGGGTTAGGGTTAGGGATCGGGCTAGGGTTAGGGTTAGGGGACGGGGACGGTTTAGGGTCCAGGTGACGGTACGGCAACGCTTTAGGGGGAGCGTGCGTGTGAGGGCGCGGGTTAGTGTTAGCGTACGGGTTAGGATTAGGGGACGGGTGAGGGTCAGGCTTCGGGGAAGGGTTAGGGTTAGGGTTCGGGCTAGGGTTAGGGTTAGAGGATGGGGACGGTTTAGGGTCCAGGTGAGGGTACGGCAACGCTTTAGGGGGAGCGTGCGTGTGAGGGCGCGGGTTCATGTTAGCGTACGGGTTAGGATTAGGGGACGGGTGAGGGTCAGGCTTCGGGGAAGGGTTAGGGTTAGGGTTCGGGCTAGGGTTAGGGTTAGGGGACGGGGACGGTTTAGGGTCCAGGTGAGGGTACGGCAACGCTTTAGGGGGAGCGTGTGTGTGAGGGCGCGGGTTAGTGTTAGCGTACGGGTTAGGATTAGGGCACGGGTGAGGGTCAGGCTTCGGGGAAGGGTTAGGGTTAGGGTTCGGGCTAGGGTTAGGGTTATGGGACGGGGACGGTTTAGGGTCCAGGTGAGGGTACGGCAACGCTTTAGGGGGAGCGTGCGTGTGAGGGCGCGGGTTAGTGTTAGCGTACGGGTTAGGATTAGGGGACGGGTGAGGGTCAGGCTTCGGGGAAGGGTTAGGGTTAGGGTTCGGGCTAGGGTTAGGGTTAGGGGACGGGGACGGTTTAGGGTCCAGGTGAGCGTACGGCAACGCTTTAGGGGGAGCGTGTGTGTGAGGGCGCGGGTTAGTGTTAGCGTACGGGTTAGGATTAGGGGACGGGTGATGGTCAGGCTTCGGGGAAGGGTTAGGGTTAGGGTTCTGTCTAGGGTTAGGGTTAGGGGACGGGGACGGTTTAGGGTCCAGGTGACGGTACGGCAACGCTTTAGGGGGAGCGTGCGTGTGAGGGCGCGGGTTAGTGTTAGCGTACGGGTTAGGATTAGGGGACGGGTGAGGGTCAGGCTTCGGGGAAGGGTTAGGGTTAGGGTTCGGGCTAGGGTTAGGGTTAGGGAACGGGGACGGTTTAGGGTCCAGGTGAGGGTACGGCAACGCTTTAGGGGGAGCGTGCGTGTGAGGGCGCGGGTTAGTGTTAGCGTACGGGTTAGGATTAGGGGACGGGTGAGGGTCAGGCTTCGGGGAAGGGTTAGGGTTAGAGTTCGGGCTAGGGTTAGGGTTAGGGGACGGGGACGGTTTAGGGTCCAGGTGAGGGTACGGCAACGCTTTAGGGGGAGCGTGCGTGTGAGGGCGCGGGTTAGTGTTAGCGTACGGGTTAGAATTAGGGGACGGGTGAGGGTCAGGCTTCGGGGAAGTGTTAGGGTTAGGGTTCGGGCTAGGGTTAGGGTTAGTGGACGGGGACGGTTTAGGGTCCAGGTGAGGGTACGGCAACGCTTTAGGGGGAGTGTGCGTGTGAGGGCGCGGGTTAGTGTTAGCGTACGGGTTAGGATTCGGGGCCGGGTGAGGGTCAGGCTTCGGGGAAGGTTTAGGGTTAGGGATCGGGCTAGGGTTAGGGTTAGGGGACGGGGACGGTTTAGGGTCCAGGTGACGGTACGGCAACGCTTTAGGGGGAGCGTGCGTGTGAGGGCGCGGGTTAGTGTTAGCGTACGGGTTAGGATTAGGGGACGGGTGAGGGTCAGGCTTCGGGGAAGGGTTAGGGTTAGGGTTCGGGCTAGGGTTAGGGTTAGAGGATGGGGACGGTTTAGGGACCAGGTGAGGGTACGGCAACGCTTTAGGGGGAGCGTGCGTGTGAGGGCGTGGGTTAATGCTAGCGTACGGGTTAGGATTAGGGCACGGGTGAGGGTCAGGCTTCGGGGAAGGGTTAGGGTTAGGGTTCGGGCTAGGGTTAGGGTTAGGGGATGGGGACGGTTTAGGGTCCAGGTGAGGGTAAGGCAACGCTTTAGGGGGTGCGTGCGTGTGAGGGCGCGGGTTAGTGTTAGCGTACGGGTTAGAATTAGGGGACGGGTGAGGGTCAGGCTTCGGGGAAGGGTTAGGGTTAGGGTTCGGGCTAGGGTTAGGGTTAGGGGATGGGGACAGTTTAGGGTCCAGGTGAGGGTACGGCAACGCTTTAGGGGGAGCGTGCGTGTGAGGGCGCGGGTTAGTGTTAGCGTACGGGTTAGGATTAGGGTACGGGTGAGGGTCAGGCTTCGGGGAAGGGTTAGGGTTAGGGTTCGGGCTAGGGTTAGGGTTATGGGACGGGGACGGTTTAGGGTCCAGGTGAGGGTACGGCAACGCTTTAGGGGGAGCGTGCGTGTGAGGGCGCAGGTTAGTGTTAGCGTACGGGTTAGGATTACGGGACGGGTGAGGGTCAGGCTTCGGGGAAGTGTTAGGGTTAGGGTTCGGGCTAGGGTTAGGGTTATGGGACGGGGACGGTTTAGGGTCCAGGTGAGGGTACGGCAACGCTTTAGGGGGAGCGTGCGTGTGAGGGCGCGGGTTAGTGTTAGCGTACGGGTTAGGATTAGGGGACGGGTGAGGGTCAGGCTTCGGGGAAGGGTTAGGGTTAGGGTTCGGGCTAGGGTTAGGGTTAGAGGATGGGGACGGTTTAGGGTCCAGGTGAGGGTACGGCAACGCTTTAGCGGGAGCGTGCGTGTGAGGGCGCGGGTTCATGTTAGCGTACGGGTTAGGATTAGGGGACGGGTGAGGGTCAGGCTTCGGGGAAGGGTTAGGGTTAGGGTTCGGGCTAGGGTTAGGGTTAGGGGACGGGGACGGTTTAGGGTCCAGGTGAGGGTACGGCAACGCTTTAGGGGGAGCGTGTGTGTGAGGGCGCGGGTTAGTGTTAGCGTACGGGTTAGGATTAGGGGACGGGTGAGGGTCAGGCTTCGGGGAAGGGTTAGGGTTAGGGTTCGGGCTAGGGTTAGGGTTAGGGGACGGGGACGGTTTAGGGTCCAGGTGAGGGTACGGCAACGCTTTAGGGGGAGCGTGTGTGTGAGGGCGCGGGTTAGTGTTAGCGTACGGGTTAGGATTAGGGGACGGGTGAGGGTCAGGCTTCGGGGAAGGGTTAGGGTTAGGGTTCGGGCTAGGGTTAGGGTTAGGGGACGGGGACGGTTTAGGGTCCAGGTGAAGGTACGGCAACGCTTTAGGGGGAGCGTGCGTGTGAGGGCGCGGGTTAGTGTTAGCGTACGGGTTAGGATTAGGGGACGGGTGAGGGTCAGGCTTCGGGGAAGTGTTAGGGTTAGGGTTCGGGCTAGGATTAGGGTTAGGGGATGGGGACGGTTTAGGGTCGAGGTGAGGGTACGGCAACGCTTTAGGAGGAGTGTGCGTGTGAGGGCGCGGGTTGCTGTTAACGTACGGGTTAGGATTAGGGGCCGGGTGAGGGTCAGGCATCGGGGAAGGGTTAGGGTTAGGGATCGGGCTAGGGTTAGGGTTAGGGGACGGGGACGGTTTAGGGTCCAGATGAGGGTACGGCAACGCTTTAGGGGGAGCGTGCGTGTGAGGGCGCGGGTTAGCGTTAGCGTACGGGTTAGGATTAGGGGACGGGTGAGGGTCAGGCTTCGGGGAAGGGTTACGGTTAGTGTTCGGGCAAGGGTTAGGGTTAGGGGATGGGGACGGTTTAGGGTCCAGGTGAGGGTACGGCAGCGCTTTAGGGGGAGTGTGCGTGTGAGGGCGCGGGTTAGTGTTAGCGTACGGGTTAGGATTAGGGGCCGGGTGAGGGTCAGGCATCGGGGAAGGGTTAGGGTTAGGGATCGGGCTAGGGTTAGGGTTAGGGGACGGGGACAGTTTAGGGTCCAGGTGAGGGTACGGCAACGCTTTAGAGGGAGCGTGCGTGTGACGGCGCGGGTTAGCGTTAGCGTACGGGTTAGGATTAGGGGACGGGTGAGGGTCAGGCTTCGGGGAAGGGTTACGGTTAGGTTTCGGGCAAGGGTTAGGGTTAGGGGACGGGGACGGTTTAGGGTCCATGTGAGGGTACGGCAAAGCTTTAGGGGGAGCGTGCGTGTGAGGGCGCGGGTTAGTGTTAGCGTACGGGTTAGGATTAGGACACGGGTGAAGGTCAGGCTTCGGGGAAGGGTTAGGGTTAGGGTTCGGGCTAGGGTTAGGGTTAGGGGACGGGGACGGTTTACGGTCCAGGTGAGGGTACGGCAACGCTTTAGGGGGAGAGTGCGTGTGAGGGCGCGGGTTAGTGTTAGCGTATGGGTTAGGATTAGGGCACGGGTGAGGGTCAGGTTTCGGGGAAGGGTTAGGGTTAGGGTTCGGACTAGGGTTAGTGTTAGGGGACGGGGACGGTTTAGGGTCCAGGTGAGGGTACGGCAACGCTTTAGGGGGAGCGTGCGTGTGAGGGCGCGGGTTAGTGTTAGCGTACGGGTTAGGATTAGGGGACGGGTGAGGGTCAGGCTTCGGGGAAGGGTTAGGTTTAGGGTTCGGGCTATGGTTAGGGTTAGGGGACGGGGACGGTTTAGGGTCCAGGTGAGGGTACTGCAACGCTTTAGGGGGAGCGTGCGTGTGAGGGAGCGGGTTAGTGTTAGCGTACGGGTTAGGATTAGGGGACGGGTGAGGGTCAGGCTTCGGGGAAGGGTTAGGGTTAGGGTTCGGGCTAGGGTTAGGGTTAGGGGACGGGGACGGTTTAGGGTCCAGGTGAGGGTACGGCAACGCTGTAGGGGGAGCGTGCGTGTGAGGGCGCGGGTTAGTGTTAGCGTACGGGTTAGGATTAGGGGACGGGTGAGGGTCAGGCTTCGGGGAAGTGTTAGGGTTCGGGTTCGGGCTAGGGTTAGGGTTAGGGGACGGGGACGGTTTAGGGTCCAGGTGAGGGTATGGCAACGCTTTAGGGGAGCGTGCGTGTGAGGGCGCGGGTTAGTGTTAGCGTACGGTTTAGGATTAGGGCACGGGTGAGGGTCAGGCTTCGGGGAAGGGTTAGGGTTAGGGTTCGGGCTAGGGTTAGGGTTAGGGGACGGGGACGGTTTAGGGTCCAGGTGAGGGTACGGCAACGCTGTAGGGGGAGCGTGCGTGTGAGGGCGCGAGTTAGTGTTAGCGTACGGGTTAGCATTAGGGGACGGGTGAGGGTCAGGCTTCGGGGAAGGGTTAGGGTTAGGGTTCGAGCTAGGGTTAGGGTTAGGGGACGGGGACGGTTTAGGGTTCAGGTGAGGGTACGGCAATGCTTTAGGGGGAGCGTGCGTGTGAGGGCGCGGGTTAGTGTTAGCGTACGGGTTAGGATTAGGGGCCGGGTGAGGGTCAGGCATCGGGGAAGGGTTAGGGTTAGGGATCGGGCTAGGGTTAGTGTTAGGGGACGGGGACGGTTTAGGGTCCAGGTGAGGGTACGGCAACGCTTTAGGGGGAGCGTGCGTGTGAGGGCGCGGGTTAGTGTTAGCGTACGGGTTAGGATTAGGGGACGGGTGAGGGTCAGGCTTCGGGGAAGGGTTAGGGTTAGGGTTCGGGCTAGGGTTAGGGTTAGGGGACGGGGACGGTTTAGGGTCCAGGTGAGGGTACGGCAACGCTTTAGGGGGAGCGTGCGTGTGAGGGCGCGGGTTAGTGTTAGCGTACGGGTTAGGATTAGGGGACGTGTGAGGGTCAGGCTTCGGGGAAGGGTTACGGTTAGGGTTCGGGCAAGGATTAGGGTTAGGGGACGGGGACGGTTTAGGGTCCAGGTGAGGGTACGGCAACGCTGTAGGGGGAGCGTGCGTGTGAGGGCGCGGGTTAGTGTTAGCGTACGGGTTAGGATTAGGGGACGGGTGAGGGTCAGGCTTCGGGGAAGGGTTAGGGTTAGGGTTCGGGCTAGGGTTAGGGTTAGGGGACGGGGACGGTTTAGGGTCCAGGTGAGGGTACGGCAACGCTTTAGGGGGAGCGTGCGTGTGAGGGCGCGGGTTAGTGTTAGCGTACGGGTTAGGATTAGGGGATGGGTGAGGGTCAGGCTTCGGGGAAGGGTTAGGGTTAGGGTTCGGACTAGGGTTAGGGTTAGGGGATGGGGACGGTTTAGGGTCCAGGTGAGGGTACGGCAACGCTTTAGGGGGAGCGTGTGTGTGAGGGCGCGGGTTAGTGTTAGCATACGGGTTAGGATTAGGGGACGGGTGAGGGTCAGGCTTCGGGGAAGGGTTAGGGTTAGGGTTCGGGCTAGGGTTAGGGTTAGGGGATGGGGACGGTTTAGGGTCCAGGTGAGGGTACGGCAACGCTTTAGGGGAAGCGTGCGTGTGAGGGCGCGGGTTAGTGTTAGCGTACGGGTTAGGATTAGGGCACGGGTGAGGGTCAGGCTTCGGGGAAGGGTTAGGGTTAGGGTTCGGGCTACGGTTAGGGTTATGGGACGGGGACGGTTTAGGGTCCAGGTGAGGGTACGGCAACGCTTTAGGGGGAGCGTGCGTGTGAGGGCGCGGGTTAGTGTTAGCGTACGGGTTAGGATTAGGGGACGGGTGAGGGTCAGGCTTCGGGGAAGGGTTAGGGTTAGGGTTCAGGCTAGGGTTAGGGTTAGGGGACGGGGACGGTTTAGGTTCCAGGTGAGGGTACGGCAACGCTTTAGGGGGAGCGTGCGTGTGAGGGCGCGGGTTAGTGTTAGCGTACGGGTTAGGATTAGGGGACGGGTGAGGGTCAGGCTTCGGGGAAGGGTTAGGGTTAGGGTTCGGGCTAGGGTTAGGGTTAGGGGACGGGGACGGTTTAGGGTCCAGGTGAGGGTACGGCAACGCTTTAGGGGGAGCGTGCGTGTGCGGGCGCGGGTTAGTGTTAGCGTACGGGTTAGGATTAGGGGACGGGTGAGGGTCAGGCTTCAGGGAAGGGTTAGGGTTAGGGTTCGGGCTAGGGTTAGGGTTAGGGGATGGGGACGGTTTAGGGTCCAGGTGAGGGTACGGCAACGCTTTAGGGGGAGCGTGTGTGTGAGGGCGCGGGTTAGTGTTAGCGTACGGGTTAGGATTAGTGGACGGGTGAGGGTCAGGCTTCGGGGAAGGGTTAGGGTTAGGGTTCGGGCTAGGGTTAGGGTTAGGGGACGGGGACGGTTTAGGGTCCAGGTGAGGGTACGGCAACGCTTTAGGGGGAGCGTGCGTGTGAGGGCGCGGGTTAGTGTTAGCGTACGGGTTAGGATTAGGGCACGGGTGAGGGTCAGGCTTCGGGGAAGGGTTAGGGTTAGGGTTCGGGCTAGGGTTAGGGTTAGGGGACGGGGACGGTTTAGGGTCCAGGTGAGGGTACGGCAACGCTTTAGTGGGAGCGTGTGTGTGAGGGCGCGGGTTAGTGTTAGCGTACGGGTTAGGATTAGGGCACGGGTGAGGGTCAGGCTTCGGGGAAGGGTTAGGGTTAGGGTTCGGGCTAGGGTTAGGGTTAGGGGACGGGGACGGTTTAGGGTCCAGGTGAGGGTACGGCAACGCTTTAGGGGGAGCGTGCGTGTGAGGGCGCGGGTTAGTGTTAGCGTATGGGTTAGGATTAGGGCACGGGTGAGGGTCAGGTTTCGGGGAAGGGTTAGGGTTAGGGTTCGGGCTAGGGTTAGGGTTAGGGTTAGGGGACGGTTTAGGGTCCAGGTGAGGGTACGGCAACGCTTTAGGGGGAGCGTGCGTGTGAGGGCGTGGGTTAGTGTTAGCGTACGGGTTAGGATTAGGGGACTGGTGAGGGTCAGGCTTCGGGGAAGTGTTAGGGTTAGGGTTCGGGCTAGGTTTAGGGTTAGGGGATGGGGACGGTTTAGGGTCCAGGTGAGGGTACGGCAACGCTTTAGGGGGAGCGTGTGTGTGAGGACGCGGGTTAGTGTTAGCGTACGGGTTAGGATTAGGGGACGGGTGAGGGTCAGGCTTCGGGGAAGGGTTACGGTTAGGGTTCGGGCTAGGGTTAGGGTTAGGGGACGGGGACGGTTTAGGGTCCAGGTGAGGGTACGGCAACACTTTAGGGGGAGCGTGCGTGTGAGGGCGCGGGTTAGTGTTAGCGTACGGGTTAGGATTAGGGGACGGGTGAGGGTCAGGCTTCGGGGAAGGGTTAGGGTTAGGGTTCGGGCTAGGGTTAGGGTTAGGGGACGGGGACGGTTTAGGGTCCAGGTGAGGGTACGGCAACGCTTTAGGGGGAGCGTGCGTGTGAGGGCGCGGGTTAGTGTTAGCGTACGGGTTAGGATTAGGGGACGGGTGAGGGTCAGGCTTCGGGGAAGGGTTAGGGTTAGGGTTCGGGCTAGGGTTAGGGTTAGGGGACGGGGACGGTTTAGGGTCCAGGTGAGGGTATGGCAACGCTTTAGGGGGAGCGTGCGTGTGAGGGCGCGGGTTAGTGTTAGCGTACGGGTTAGGATTAGGGGACGGGTGAGGGTCAGGCTTCGGGGAAGGGTTAGGGTTAGGGTTCGGGCTAGGGTTAGGGTTAGGGGACGGGGACGGTTTAGGGTCCAGGTGAGGGTACGGCAACGCTTTAGGGGGAGCGTGCGTGTGAGGGCGCGGGTTAGTGTTAGCGTACGGGTTAGGATTAGGGGACGGGTGAGGGTCAGGCTTCGGGGAAGGGTTAGGGTTAGGGTTCGGGCTAGGGTTAGGGTTAGGGGACGGGGACGGTGTAGGGTCCAGGTGAGGGTACGGCAACGCTTTAGGGGGAGCGTGCGTGTGAGGGCGCTGGTTAGTGTTAGCGTACGGGTTAGGATTAGGGGACGGGTGAGGGTCAGGCTTCGGGGAAGGGTTAGGGTTAGGGTTCGGGCTAGGGTTAGGGTTAGGGGACGGGGACGGTGTAGGGTCCAGGTGAGGGTACGGCAACGCTTTAGGGGGAGCGTGCGTGTGAGGGCGTGGGTTAATGCTAGCGTACGGGTTAGGATTAGGGGACGGGTGAGGGTCAGGCTTCGGGGAAGGGTTAGGGTTAGGGTTCGGGCTAGGGTTAGGGTTAGGGGATGGGGACGGTTTAGGGTCCAGGTGAGGGTACGGCAACGCTTTAGGGGGAGCGTGTGTGTGACGGCGCGGGTTAGTGTTAGCGTACGGGTTAGAATTAGGGGACGGTTGAGGGTCAGGCTTCGCGGAAGGGTTAGGGTTAGGGTTCGGGCTAGGGTTAGGGTTAGGGGATGGGGACAGTTTAGGGTCCAGGTGAGGGTACGGCAACGCTTCAGGGGGAGCGTGCGTGTGAGGGCGCGGGTTAGTGTTAGCGTACGGGTTAGGATTAGGGGACGGGTGAGGGTCAGGCTTCGGGGAAGGGTTAGGGTTAGAGTTCGGGCTAGGGTTAGGGTTAGGGGACGGGGACGGTTTAGGGTCCAGGTGAGGGTACGGCAACGCTTTAGGGGGAGCGTGCGTGTGAGGGCGCGGGTTAGTGTTAGCGTACGGGTTAGAATTAGGGGACGGGTGAGGGTCAGGCTTCGGGGAAGTGTTAGGGTTAGGGTTCGGGCTAGGGTTAGGGTTAGTGGACGGGGACGGTTTAGGGTCCAGGTGAGGGTACGGCAACGCTTTAGGGGGAGCGTGCGTGTGAGGGCGTGGGTTAGTGTTAGCGTACGGGTTAAGATTAGGGTACGGGTGAGGGTCAGGCTTCGGGGAAGGGTTAGGGTTAGGGTTCGGGCTAGGGTTAGGGTTATGGGACGGGGACGGTTTAGGGTCCAGGTGAGGGTACGGCAACGCTTTAGGGGGAGCGTGCGTGTGAGGGCGCGGGTTAGTGTTAGCGTACGGGTTAGGATTAGGGGACGGGTGAGGGTCAGGCTTCGGGGAAGGGTTAGGGTTAGGGTTCGGGCTAGGGTTAGGGTTAGGGGATGGGGACGGTTTAGGGTCCAGGTGAGGGTACGGCAACGCTTTAGGGGGAGCGTGTGTGTGAGGGCGCGGGTTAGTGTTAGCGTACGGGTTAGGATTAGGGGACGGGTGAGGGTCAGGCTTCGGGGAAGGGTTACGGTTAGGGTTCGGGCTAGGGTTAGGGTTAGGGGACGGGGACGGTTTAGGGTCCAGGTGAGGGTACGGCAACACTTTAGGGGGAGCGTGCGTGTGAGGGCGCGGGTTAGTGTTAGCGTACGGGTTAGGATTAGGGGACGGGTGAGGGTCAGGCTTCGGGGAAGGGTTAGGGTTAGGGTTCGGGCTAGGGTTAGGGTTAGGGGACGGGGACGGTTTAGGGTCCAGGTGAGGGTACGGCAACGCTTTAGGGGGAGCGTGCGTGTGAGGGCGCGGGTTAGTGTTAGCGTACGGGTTAGGATTAGGGGACGGGTGAGGGTCAGGCTTCGGGGAAGGGTTAGGGTTAGGGTTCGGGCTAGGGTTAGGGTTAGGGGACGGGGACGGTTTAGGGTCCAGGTGAGGGTATGGCAACGCTTTAGGGGGAGCGTGCGTGTGAGGGCGCGGGTTAGTGTTAGCGTACGGGTTAGGATTAGGGGACGGGTGAGGGTCAGGCTTCGGGGAAGGGTTAGGGTTAGGGTTCGGGCTAGGGTTAGGGTTAGGGGACGGGGACGGTTTAGGGTCCAGGTGAGGGTACGGCAACGCTTTAGGGGGAGCGTGCGTGTGAGGGCGCGGGTTAGTGTTAGCGTACGGGTTAGGATTAGGGGACGGGTGAGGGTCAGGCTTCGGGGAAGGGTTAGGGTTAGGGTTCGGGCTAGGGTTAGGGTTAGGGGACGGGGACGGTGTAGGGTCCAGGTGAGGGTACGGCAACGCTTTAGGGGGAGCGTGCGTGTGAGGGCGCTGGTTAGTGTTAGCGTACGGGTTAGGATTAGGGGACGGGTGAGGGTCAGGCTTCGGGGAAGGGTTAGGGTTAGGGTTCGGGCTAGGGTTAGGGTTAGGGGACGGGGACGGTGTAGGGTCCAGGTGAGGGTACGGCAACGCTTTAGGGGGAGCGTGCGTGTGAGGGCGTGGGTTAATGCTAGCGTACGGGTTAGGATTAGGGGACGGGTGAGGGTCAGGCTTCGGGGAAGGGTTAGGGTTAGGGTTCGGGCTAGGGTTAGGGTTAGGGGACGGGGACGGTTTAGGGTCCAGGTGAGGGTACGGCAACGCTTTAGGGGGAGTGTGCGTGTGAGGGCGCGGGTTAGTGTTAGCGTACGGGTTAGGATTAGGGGCCGGGTGAGGGTCAGGCTTTGGGGAAGGTTTAGGGCTAGGGATCGGGCTAGGGTTAGGGTTAGGGGACGGGGACGGTTTAGGGTCCAGGTGACGGTACGGCAACGCTTTAGGGGGAGCGTGCGTGTGAGGGCGCGGGTTAGTGTTAGCGTACGGGTTAGGATTAGGGCACGGGTGAGGGTCAGGCTTCGGGGAAGGGTTAGGGTTAGGGTTCGGGCTAGGGTTAGGGTTAGGGGACGGGGACGGTTTAGGGTCCAGGTGAGGGTACGGCAACGCTTTAGGGGGAGCGTGCGTGTGAGGGCGCGGGTTAGTGTTAGCGTACGGGTTAGGATTAGGGGACGGGTGAGGGTCAGGCTTCGGGGAAGGGTTAGGGTTAGTGTTCGGGCTAGGTTTAGGGTTAGGGGATGGGGACGGTTTAGGGTCCAGGTGAGGGTACGGCAACGCTTTGGGGGAGAGTGCGTGTGAGGGCGCGGGTTAGTGTTAGCGTACGGGTTAGGATTAGGGGACGGGTGAGGGTCAGGCTTCGGGGAAGGGTTAAGGTTAGGGTTCGGGCTAGGGTTAGGGTTAGGGGACGGGGACGGTTTAGGGTCCAGGTGAGGGTACGGCAACGCTTTAGGAGGAGCGTGCGTGTGAGGGCTGGGGTTAGTGTTAGCGTACGGGTTAGGATTAGGGGACGGGTGAGGGTCAGGCTTCGGGGAAGGGTTAGGGTTAGGGTTTGGGCTAGGGTTAGGGTTAGGGGACGGGGACGGTTTAGGGTCCAGGTGAGGGTACGGCAACGCTTTAGGGGGAGAGTGCGTGTGAGGGTGCCGGTTAGTGTTAGCGTACGGGTTAGGATTAGGGGACGGGTGAGGGTCAGGTTTCGGGGAAGGGTTAGGGTTAGGGTTCAGGCTAGGGTTAGGGTTAGGGGACGGGGACGGTTTAGGGTCCAGGTGATGGTACGGCAACGCTTTAGGGGGAGCGTGCGTGTGAGGGCGGCGCGGGTTAGTGTTAGCGTACGGGTTAGGATTAGGGGACGGGTGAGGGTCAGGCTTCGGGGAAGGGTTAGGGTTAGGGTTCGGGCTAGGGTTAGGGTTAGGGGACGGGGACGGTTTAGGGTCCAGGTGAGGGTACGGCAACGCTTTAGGGGGAGCGTGCGTGTGAGGGCGCGGGTTAGTGTTAGCGTACGGGTTAGGATTAGGGGACGGGTGAGGGTCAGGCTTCGGGGAAGGGTTAGGGTTAGGGTTCGGGCTAGGGTTAGGGTTAGGGGACGGGGACGGTTTAGGGTCCAGGTGAGGGTACGGCAACGCTTTAGGGGGAGCGTGCGTGTGAGGGCGTGGGGTAGTGTTAGCGTACGGGTTAGGATTAGGCGACGGGTGAGGGTCAGGCTTCGGGGAAGGGTTAGGGTTAGGGTTCGGGCTAGGGTTAGGGTTAGGGGACGGGGACGGTTTAGGGTCCAGGTGAGGGTACGGCAACGCTTTAGGGGGAGCGTGCGTGTGAGGGCGTGGGTTAGTGTTAGCGTATGGGTTAGGATTAGGGGACGGGTGAGGGTCAGGCTTCGGGGAAGGGTTAGGGTTAGGGTTCGGGCTAGGGTTAGGGTTAGGGGACGGGGACGGTTTAGGGTCCAGGTGAGGGTACGGCAACGCTTTAGGGGGAGCGTGCGTGTGAGGGCGCGGGTTAGTGTTAGCGTACGGGTTAGGATTAGGGGACGGGTGAGGGTCAGGCTTCGGGGAAGGGTTAGGGTTAGGGTTCGGGCTAGGGTTAGGGTTAGGGGACGGGGACGGTTTAGGGTCCAGGTGAGGGTACGGCAACGCTTTAGGGGGAGCGTGCGTGTGAGGGCGCGGGTTAGTGTTAGCGTACGGGTTAGGATTAGGGGACGGGTGAGGGTCAGGCTTCGGGGAAGGGTTAGGGTTAGGGTTCGGGCTAGGGTTAGGGTTAGGGGACGGGGACGGTTTAGGGTCCAGGTGAGGGTACGGCAACGCTTTAGGGGGAGCGTGCGTGTGAGGGCGCGGGTTAGTGTTAGCGTACGGGTTAGGATTAGGGCACGGGTGAGGGTCAGGCTTCGGGGAAGGGTTAGGGTTAGGGTTCGGGCTAGGGTTAGGGTTAGGGGACGGGGACGGTTTAGGGTCCAGGTGAGGGTACGGCAACGCTTTAGGGGGAGCGTGCGTGTGAGGGCGCGGGTTAGTGTTAGCGTACGGGTTAGGATTAGGGGACGGGTGAGGGTCAGGCTTCGGGGAAGGGTTAGGGTTAGGGTTCGGGCTAGGGTTAGGGTTAGGGGATGGGGACGGTTTAGGGTCCAGGTGAGGGTACGGCAACGCTTTAGGGGGAGAGTGCGTGTGAGGGCGCGGGTTAGTGTTAGCGTACGGGTTAGGATTAGGGGACGGGTGAGGGTCAGGCTTCGGGGAAGGGTTAAGGTTAGGGTTCGGGCTAGGGTTAGGGTTAGGGGACGGGGACGGTTTAGGGTCCAGGTGAGGGTACGGCAACGCTTTAGGAGGAGCGTGCGTGTGAGGGCTGGGGTTAGTGTTAGCGTACGGGTTAGGATTAGGGAACGGGTGAGGGTCAGGCTTCGGGGAAGGGTTAGGGTTAGGGTTTGGGCTAGGGTTAGGGTTAGGGGACGGGGACGGTTTAGGGTCCAGGTGAGGGTACGGCAACGCTTTAGGGGGAGAGTGCGTGTGAGGGTGCCGGTTAGTGTTAGCGTATGGGTTAGGATTAGGGGACGGGTGAGGGTCAGGTTTCGGGGAAGGGTTAGGGTTAGGGTTCAGGCTAGGGTTAGGGTTAGGGGACGGGGACGGTTTAGGGTCCAGGTGATGGTACGGCAACGCTTTAGGGGGAGCGTGCGTGTGAGGGCGGCGCGGGTTAGTGTTAGCGTACGGGTTAGGATTAGGGGACGGGTGAGGGTCAGGCTTCGGGGAAGGGTTAGGGTTAGGGTTCGGGCTAGGGTTAGGGTTAGGGGCGGGGACGGTTTATGGTCCAGGTGAGGGTACGGCAACGCTTTAGGGGGAGCGTGCGTGTGAGGGCGCGGGTTAGTGTTAGCGTACGGGTTAGGATTAGGGCACGGGTGAGGGTCAGGCTTCGGGGAAGGGTTAGGGTTAGGGTTCGGGCTAGGGTTAGGTATAGGGGACGGGGACGGTTTAGGGTCCAGGTGAGGGTACGGCAACGCTTTAGGGGGAGCGTGCGTGTGAGGGCGCGGGTTAGTGTTAGCGTACGGGTTAGGATTAGGGCACGGGTGAGGGTCAGGCTTCGGGGAAGGGTTAGGGTTAGGGTTCGGGCTAGGGTTAGGGTTAGGGGACGGGGACGGTTTAGGGTCCAGGTGAGGGTACGGCAACGCTTTAGGGGGAGCGTGCGTGTGAGGGCGCGGGTTAGTGTTAGCGTACGGGTTAGGATTAGGGCACGGGTGAGGGTCAGGCTTCGGGGAAGGGTTAGGGTTAGGGTTCGGGCTAGGGTTAGGGTTAGGGGACGGGGACGGTTTAGGGTCCAGGTGAGGGTACGGCAACGCTTTAGGGGGAGCGTGCGTGTGAGGGCGCGGGTTATTGTTAGCGTACGGGTTAGGATTAGGGGACGGGTGAGGGTCAGGCTTCGGGGAAGGGTTAGGGTTAGGGTTCGGGCTAGGGTTAGGGTTAGGGGATGGGGACGGTTTAGGGTCCAGGTGAGGGTACGGCAACGCTTTAGGGGGAGAGTGCGTGTGAGGGCGCGGGTTATTGTTAGCGTACGGGTTAGGATTAGGGGACGGGTGAGGGTCAGGCTTCGGGGAAGGGTTAAGGTTAGGGTTCGGGCTAGGGTTAGGGTTAGGGGACGGGGACGGTTTAGGGTCCAGGTGAGGGTACGGCAACGCTTTAGGAGGAGCGTGCGTGTGAGGGCTGGGGTTAGTGTTAGCGTACGGGTTAGGATTAGGGGACGGGTGAGGGTCAGGCTTCGGGGAAGGGTTAGGGTTAGGGTTTGGGCTAGGGTTAGGGTTAGGGGACGGGGACGGTTTAGGGTCCAGGTGAGGGTACGGCAACGCTTTAGGGGGAGAGTGCGTGTGAGGGTGCCGGTTAGTGTTAGCGTACGGGTTAGGATTAGGGGACGGGTGAGGGTCAGGTTTCGGGGAAGGGTTAGGGTTAGGGTTCAGGCTAGGGTTAGGGTTAGGGGACGGGGACGGTTTAGGGTCCAGGTGATGGTACGGCAACGCTTTAGGGGGAGCGTGCGTGTGAGGGCGGCGCGGGTTAGTGTTAGCGTACGGGTTAGGATTAGGGGACGGGTGAGGGTCAGGCTTCGGGGAAGGGTTAGGGTTAGGGTTCGGGCTAGGGTTAGGGTTAGGGGCGGGGACGGTTTATGGTCCAGGTGAGGGTACGGCAACGCTTTAGGGGGAGCGTGCGTGTGAGGGCGCGGGTTAGTGTTAGCGTACGGGTTAGGATTAGGGCACGGGTGAGGGTCAGGCTTCGGGGAAGGGTTAGGGTTAGGGTTCGGGCTAGGGTTAGGTATAGGGGACGGGGACGGTTTAGGGTCCAGGTGAGGGTACGGCAACGCTTTAGGGGGAGCGTGCGTGTGAGGGCGCGGGTTAGTGTTAGCGTTAGGGTTAGGATTAGGGCACGGGTGAGGGTCAGGCTTCGGGGAAGGGTTAGGGCTAGGGTTCGGGCTA
This sequence comes from Delphinus delphis, assembly GCF_949987515.2. Lineage (NCBI taxonomy): Eukaryota > Metazoa > Chordata > Mammalia > Artiodactyla > Delphinidae > Delphinus > Delphinus delphis. Next base: position 344,633 of record NW_027192745.1, read on the forward strand.
GGGTTAGGGTTAGGGGACGGGGACGGTTTAGGGTCCAGGTGAGGGTACGGCAACGCTTTAGGGGGAGCGTGCGTGTGTGGGCGCGGTTTAGTGTTAGCGTACAGGTTAGGATTAGGGGACGGGTGAGGGTCAGGCTTCGGGGAAGGGTTATGGTTAGGGTTCGGGCTAGGGTTAGGGTTAGGGGACGGGGACGGTTTAGGGTCCAGGTGAGGGTACGGCAACGGTTTAGGGGGAGCGTGCGTGTGAGGGCGCGGGTTAGTGTTAGCGTACGGGTTAGGATTAGGGGACGGGTGAGGGTCAGGCTTCGGGGAAGGGTTAGGGTTAAGGTTCGGGCTAGGGTTAGGGTTAGGGGACGGGGACGGTTTAGGGTCCAGGTGAGGGTACGGCAACGCTTTAGGGGGAGCGTGCGTGTGAGGGCGCGGGTTTGTGTTAGCGTACGTGTTAGGATTAGGGGACGGGTGAGGGTCAGGCTTCGGGGAAGGTTTAGGGTTAGGGTTCGGGCTAGGGTTAGGGTTAGGAGACGGGGACGGTTTAGGGTCCAGGTGAGGGTACGGCAACGCTTTAGGGGGAGCGTGCGTGTGAGGGCGCGGGTTAGTGTTAGCGTACGGGTTAGGATTAGGGGACGGGTGAGGGTCAGGCTTCGGGGAAGGGTTAGGGTTAGGGTTCGGGCTAGGGTTAGGGTTAGGGGACGGGGACGGTGTAGGGTCCAGGTGAGGGTACGGCAACGCTTTAGGGGGAGCGTGCGTGTGAGGGCGCTGGTTAGTGTTAGCGTACGGGTTAGGATTAGGGGACGGGTGAGGGTCAGGCTTCGGGGAAGGGTTAGGGTTAGGGTTCGGGCTAGGGTTAGGGTTAGGGGACGGGGACGGTGTAGGGTCCAGGTGAGGGTACGGCAACGCTTTAGGGGGAGCGTGCGTGTGAGGGCGTGGGTTAATGCTAGCGTACGGGTTAGGATTAGGGGACGGGTGAGGGTCAGGCTTCGGGGAAGGGTTAGGGTTAGGGTTCGGGCTAGGGTTAGGGTTAGGGGATGGGGACGGTTTAGGGTCCAGGTGAGGGTACGGCAACGCTTTAGGGGGAGCGTGTGTGTGACGGCGCGGGTTAGTGTTAGCGTACGGGTTAGAATTAGGGGACGGTTGAGGGTCAGGCTTCGGGGAAGGGTTAGGGTTAGGGTTCGGGCTAGGGTTAGGGTTAGGGGATGGGGACAGTTTAGGGTCCAGGTGAGGGTACGGCAACGCTTCAGGGGGAGCGTGCGTGTGAGGGCGCGGGTTAGTGTTAGCGTACGGGTTAGGATTAGGGGACGGGTGAGGGTCAGGCTTCGGGGAAGGGTTAGGGTTAGAGTTCGGGCTAGGGTTAGGGTTAGGGGACGGGGACGGTTTAGGGTCCAGGTGAGGGTACGGCAACGCTTTAGGGGGAGCGTGCGTGTGAGGGCGCGGGTTAGTGTTAGCGTACGGGTTAGAATTAGGGGACGGGTGAGGGTCAGGCTTCGGGGAAGTGTTAGGGTTAGGGTTCGGGCTAGGGTTAGGGTTAGTGGACGGGGACGGTTTAGGGTCCAGGTGAGGGTACGGCAACGCTTTAGGGGGAGCGTGCGTGTGAGGGCGTGGGTTAGTGTTAGCGTACGGGTTAAGATTAGGGTACGGGTGAGGGTCAGGCTTCGGGGAAGGGTTAGGGTTAGGGTTCGGGCTAGGGTTAGGGTTATGGGACGGGGACGGTTTAGGGTCCAGGTGAGGGTACGGCAACGCTTTAGGGGGAGCGTGCGTGTGAGGGCGCGGGTTAGTGTTAGCGTACGGGTTAGGATTAGGGGACGGGTGAGGGTCAGGCTTCGGGGAAGGGTTAGGGTTAGGGTTCGGGCTAGGGTTAGGGTTAGGGGATGGGGACGGTTTAGGGTCCAGGTGAGGGTACGGCAACGCTTTAGGGGGAGCGTGTGTGTGAGGGCGCGGGTTAGTGTTAGCGTACGGGTTAGGATTAGGGGACGGGTGAGGGTCAGGCTTCGGGGAAGGGTTACGGTTAGGGTTCGGGCTAGGGTTAGGGTTAGGGGACGGGGACGGTTTAGGGTCCAGGTGAGGGTACGGCAACACTTTAGGGGGAGCGTGCGTGTGAGGGCGCGGGTTAGTGTTAGCGTACGGGTTAGGATTAGGGCACGGGTGAGGGTCAGGCTTCGGGGAAGGGTTAGGGTTAGGGTTCGGGCTAGGGTTAGGTATAGGGGACGGGGACGGTTTAGGGTCCAGGTGAGGGTACGGCAACGCTTTAGGGGGAGCGTGCGTGTGAGGGCGCGGGTTAGTGTTAGCGTACGGGTTAGGATTAGGGCACGGGTGAGGGTCAGGCTTCGGGGAAGGGTTAGGGTTAGGGTTCGGGCTAGGGTTAGGGTTAGGGGACGGGGACGGTTTAGGGTCCAGGTGAGGGTACGGCAACGCTTTAGGGGGAGCGTGCGTGTGAGGGCGCGGGTTAGTGTTAGCGTACGGGTTAGGATTAGGGCACGGGTGAGGGTCAGGCTTCGGGGAAGGGTTAGGGTTAGGGTTCGGGCTAGGGTTAGGGTTAGGGGACGGGGACGGTTTAGGGTCCAGGTGAGGGTACGGCAACGCTTTAGGGGGAGCGTGCGTGTGAGGGCGCGGGTTATTGTTAGCGTACGGGTTAGGATTAGGGGACGGGTGAGGGTCAGGCTTCGGGGAAGGGTTAGGGTTAGGGTTCGGGCTAGGGTTAGGGTTAGGGGATGGGGACGGTTTAGGGTCCAGGTGAGGGTACGGCAACGCTTTAGGGGGAGAGTGCGTGTGAGGGCGCGGGTTATTGTTAGCGTACGGGTTAGGATTAGGGGACGGGTGAGGGTCAGGCTTCGGGGAAGGGTTAAGGTTAGGGTTCGGGCTAGGGTTAGGGTTAGGGGACGGGGACGGTTTAGGGTCCAGGTGAGGGTACGGCAACGCTTTAGGAGGAGCGTGCGTGTGAGGGCTGGGGTTAGTGTTAGCGTACGGGTTAGGATTAGGGGACGGGTGAGGGTCAGGCTTCGGGGAAGGGTTAGGGTTAGGGTTTGGGCTAGGGTTAGGGTTAGGGGACGGGGACGGTTTAGGGTCCAGGTGAGGGTACGGCAACGCTTTAGGGGGAGAGTGCGTGTGAGGGTGCCGGTTAGTGTTAGCGTACGGGTTAGGATTAGGGGACGGGTGAGGGTCAGGTTTCGGGGAAGGGTTAGGGTTAGGGTTCAGGCTAGGGTTAGGGTTAGGGGACGGGGACGGTTTAGGGTCCAGGTGATGGTACGGCAACGCTTTAGGGGGAGCGTGCGTGTGAGGGCGGCGCGGGTTAGTGTTAGCGTACGGGTTAGGATTAGGGGACGGGTGAGGGTCAGGCTTCGGGGAAGGGTTAGGGTTAGGGTTCGGGCTAGGGTTAGGGTTAGGGGCGGGGACGGTTTATGGTCCAGGTGAGGGTACGGCAACGCTTTAGGGGGAGCGTGCGTGTGAGGGCGCGGGTTAGTGTTAGCGTACGGGTTAGGATTAGGGCACGGGTGAGGGTCAGGCTTCGGGGAAGGGTTAGGGTTAGGGTTCGGGCTAGGGTTAGGTATAGGGGACGGGGACGGTTTAGGGTCCAGGTGAGGGTACGGCAACGCTTTAGGGGGAGCGTGCGTGTGAGGGCGCGGGTTAGTGTTAGCGTTAGGGTTAGGATTAGGGCACGGGTGAGGGTCAGGCTTCGGGGAAGGGTTAGGGCTAGGGTTCGGGCTAGGGTTAGGGTTAGGGGACGGGGACGGTTTAGGGTCCAGGTGAGGGTACGGCAACGCTTTAGGGGGAGCGTGCGTGTGTGGGCGCGGTTTAGTGTTAGCGTACAGGTTAGGATTAGGGGACGGGTGAGGGTCAGGCTTCGGGGAAGGGTTATGGTTAGGGTTCGGGCTAGGGTTAGGGTTAGGGGACGGGGACGGTTTAGGGTCCAGGTGAGGGTACGGCAACGGTTTAGGGGGAGCGTGCGTGTGAGGGCGCGGGTTAGTGTTAGCGTACGGGTTAGGATTAGGGGACGGGTGAGGGTCAGGCTTCGGGGAAGGGTTAGGGTTAAGGTTCGGGCTAGGGTTAGGGTTAGGGGACGGGGACGGTTTAGGGTCCAGGTGAGGGTACGGCAACGCTTTAGGGGGAGCGTGCGTGTGAGGGCGCGGGTTAGTGTTAGCGTACGTGTTAGGATTAGGGGACGGGTGAGGGTCAGGCTTCGGGGAAGGTTTAGGGTTAGGGTTCGGGCTAGGGTTAGGGTTAGGAGACGGGGACGGTTTAGGGTCCAGGTGAGGGTACGGCAACGCTTTAGGGGGAGCGTGCGTGTGAGGGCGCGGGTTAGTGTTAGCGTACGGGTTAGGATTAGGGGACGGGTGAGGGTCAGGCTTCGGGGAAGGGTTAGGGTTAGGGTTCGGGCTAGGGTTAGGGTTAGGGGACGGGGACGGTGTAGGGTCCAGGTGAGGGTACGGCAACGCTTTAGGGGGAGCGTGCGTGTGAGGGCGCTGGTTAGTGTTAGCGTACGGGTTAGGATTAGGGGACGGGTGAGGGTCAGGCTTCGGGGAAGGGTTAGGGTTAGGGTTCGGGCTAGGGTTAGGGTTAGGGGACGGGGACGGTGTAGGGTCCAGGTGAGGGTACGGCAACGCTTTAGGGGGAGCGTGCGTGTGAGGGCGTGGGTTAATGCTAGCGTACGGGTTAGGATTAGGGGACGGGTGAGGGTCAGGCTTCGGGGAAGGGTTAGGGTTAGGGTTCGGGCTAGGGTTAGGGTTAGGGGATGGGGACGGTTTAGGGTCCAGGTGAGGGTACGGCAACGCTTTAGGGGGAGCGTGTGTGTGACGGCGCGGGTTAGTGTTAGCGTACGGGTTAGAATTAGGGGACGGTTGAGGGTCAGGCTTCGGGGAAGGGTTAGGGTTAGGGTTCGGGCTAGGGTTAGGGTTAGGGGATGGGGACAGTTTAGGGTCCAGGTGAGGGTACGGCAACGCTTCAGGGGGAGCGTGCGTGTGAGGGCGCGGGTTAGTGTTAGCGTACGGGTTAGGATTAGGGGACGGGTGAGGGTCAGGCTTCGGGGAAGGGTTAGGGTTAGAGTTCGGGCTAGGGTTAGGGTTAGGGGACGGGGACGGTTTAGGGTCCAGGTGAGGGTACGGCAACGCTTTAGGGGGAGCGTGCGTGTGAGGGCGCGGGTTAGTGTTAGCGTACGGGTTAGAATTAGGGGACGGGTGAGGGTCAGGCTTCGGGGAAGTGTTAGGGTTAGGGTTCGGGCTAGGGTTAGGGTTAGTGGACGGGGACGGTTTAGGGTCCAGGTGAGGGTACGGCAACGCTTTAGGGGGAGCGTGCGTGTGAGGGCGTGGGTTAGTGTTAGCGTACGGGTTAAGATTAGGGTACGGGTGAGGGTCAGGCTTCGGGGAAGGGTTAGGGTTAGGGTTCGGGCTAGGGTTAGGGTTATGGGACGGGGACGGTTTAGGGTCCAGGTGAGGGTACGGCAACGCTTTAGGGGGAGCGTGCGTGTGAGGGCGCGGGTTAGTGTTAGCTTACGGGTTAGGATTAGGGGACGGGTGAGGGTCAGGCTTCGGGGAAGGGTTAGGGTTAGGGTTCGGGCTAGGGTTAGGGTTAGGGGATGGGGACGGTTTAGGGTCCAGGTGAGGGTACGGCAACGCTTTAGGGGGAGCGTGTGTGTGAGGGCGCGGGTTAGTGTTAGCGTACGGGTTAGGATTAGGGGACGGGTGAGGGTCAGGCTTCGGGGAAGGGTTACGGTTAGGGTTCGGGCTAGGGTTAGGGTTAGGGGACGGGGACGGTTTAGGGTCCAGGTGAGGGTACGGCAACACTTTAGGGGGAGCGTGCGTGTGAGGGCGCGGGTTAGTGTTAGCGTACGGGTTAGGATTAGGGGACGGGTGAGGGTCAGGCTTCGGGGAAGGGTTAGGGTTAGGGTTCGGGCTAGGGTTAGGGTTAGGGGACGGGGACGGTTTAGGGTCCAGGTGAGGGTACGGCAACGCTTTAGGGGGAGCGTGCGTGTGAGGGCGCGGGTTAGTGTTAGCGTACGGGTTAGGATTAGGGGACGGGTGAGGGTCAGGCTTCGGGGAAGGGTTAGGGTTAGGGTTCGGGCTAGGGTTAGGGTTAGGGGACGGGGACGGTTTAGGGTCCAGGTGAGGGTATGGCAACGCTTTAGGGGGAGCGTGCGTGTGAGGGCGCGGGTTAGTGTTAGCGTACGGGTTAGGATTAGGGGACGGGTGAGGGTCAGGCTTCGGGGAAGGGTTAGGGTTAGGGTTCGGGCTAGGGTTAGGGTTAGGGGACGGGGACGGTTTAGGGTCCAGGTGAGGGTACGGCAACGCTTTAGGGGGAGCGTGCGTGTGAGGGCGCGGGTTAGTGTTAGCGTACGGGTTAGGATTAGGGGACGGGTGAGGGTCAGGCTTCGGGGAAGGGTTAGGGTTAGGGTTCGGGCTAGGGTTAGGGTTAGGGGACGGGGACGGTGTAGGGTCCAGGTGAGGGTACGGCAACGCTTTAGGGGGAGCGTGCGTGTGAGGGCGCTGGTTAGTGTTAGCGTACGGGTTAGGATTAGGGGACGGGTGAGGGTCAGGCTTCGGGGAAGGGTTAGGGTTAGGGTTCGGGCTAGGGTTAGGGTTAGGGGACGGGGACGGTGTAGGGTCCAGGTGAGGGTACGGCAACGCTTTAGGGGGAGCGTGCGTGTGAGGGCGTGGGTTAATGCTAGCGTACGGGTTAGGATTAGGGGACGGGTGAGGGTCAGGCTTCGGGGAAGGGTTAGGGTTAGGGTTCGGGCTAGGGTTAGGGTTAGGGGACGGGGACGGTTTAGGGTCCAGGTGAGGGTACGGCAACGCTTTAGGGGGAGTGTGCGTGTGAGGGCGCGGGTTAGTGTTAGCGTACGGGTTAGGATTAGGGGCCGGGTGAGGGTCAGGCTTTGGGGAAGGTTTAGGGCTAGGGATCGGGCTAGGGTTAGGGTTAGGGGACGGGGACGGTTTAGGGTCCAGGTGACGGTACGGCAACGCTTTAGGGGGAGCGTGCGTGTGAGGGCGCGGGTTAGTGTTAGCGTACGGGTTAGGATTAGGGCACGGGTGAGGGTCAGGCTTCGGGGAAGGGTTAGGGTTAGGGTTCGGGCTAGGGTTAGGGTTAGGGGACGGGGACGGTTTAGGGTCCAGGTGAGGGTACGGCAACGCTTTAGGGGGAGCGTGCGTGTGAGGGCGCGGGTTAGTGTTAGCGTACGGGTTAGGATTAGGGGACGGGTGAGGGTCAGGCTTCGGGGAAGGGTTAGGGTTAGTGTTCGGGCTAGGTTTAGGGTTAGGGGATGGGGACGGTTTAGGGTCCAGGTGAGGGTACGGCAACGCTTTAGGGGGAGAGTGCGTGTGAGGGCGCGGGTTAGTGTTAGCGTACGGGTTAGGATTAGGGGACGGGTGAGGGTCAGGCTTCGGGGAAGGGTTAAGGTTAGGGTTCGGGCTAGGGTTAGGGTTAGGGGACGGGGACGGTTTAGGGTCCAGGTGAGGGTACGGCAACGCTTTAGGAGGAGCGTGCGTGTGAGGGCTGGGGTTAGTGTTAGCGTACGGGTTAGGATTAGGGGACGGGTGAGGGTCAGGCTTCGGGGAAGGGTTAGGGTTAGGGTTTGGGCTAGGGTTAGGGTTAGGGGACGGGGACGGTTTAGGGTCCAGGTGAGGGTACGGCAACGCTTTAGGGGGAGAGTGCGTGTGAGGGTGCCGGTTAGTGTTAGCGTACGGGTTAGGATTAGGGGACGGGTGAGGGTCAGGTTTCGGGGAAGGGTTAGGGTTAGGGTTCAGGCTAGGGTTAGGGTTAGGGGACGGGGACGGTTTAGGGTCCAGGTGATGGTACGGCAACGCTTTAGGGGGAGCGTGCGTGTGAGGGCGGCGCGGGTTAGTGTTAGCGTACGGGTTAGGATTAGGGGACGGGTGAGGGTCAGGCTTCGGGGAAGGGTTAGGGTTAGGGTTCGGGCTAGGGTTAGGGTTAGGGGACGGGGACGGTTTAGGGTCCAGGTGAGGGTACGGCAACGCTTTAGGGGGAGCGTGCGTGTGAGGGCGCGGGTTAGTGTTAGCGTACGGGTTAGGATTAGGGGACGGGTGAGGGTCAGGCTTCGGGGAAGGGTTAGGGTTAGGGTTCGGGCTAGGGTTAGGGTTAGGGGACGGGGACGGTTTAGGGTCCAGGTGAGGGTACGGCAACGCTTTAGGGGGAGCGTGCGTGTGAGGGCGTGGGGTAGTGTTAGCGTACGGGTTAGGATTAGGCGACGGGTGAGGGTCAGGCTTCGGGGAAGGGTTAGGGTTAGGGTTCGGGCTAGGGTTAGGGTTAGGGGACGGGGACGGTTTAGGGTCCAGGTGAGGGTACGGCAACGCTTTAGGGGGAGCGTGCGTGTGAGGGCGTGGGTTAGTGTTAGCGTATGGGTTAGGATTAGGGGACGGGTGAGGGTCAGGCTTCGGGGAAGGGTTAGGGTTAGGGTTCGGGCTAGGGTTAGGGTTAGGGGACGGGGACGGTTTAGGGTCCAGGTGAGGGTACGGCAACGCTTTAGGGGGAGCGTGCGTGTGAGGGCGCGGGTTAGTGTTAGCGTACGGGTTAGGATTAGGGGACGGGTGAGGGTCAGGCTTCGGGGAAGGGTTAGGGTTAGGGTTCGGGCTAGGGTTAGGGTTAGGGGACGGGGACGGTTTAGGGTCCAGGTGAGGGTACGGCAACGCTTTAGGGGGAGCGTGCGTGTGAGGGCGCGGGTTAGTGTTAGCGTACGGGTTAGGATTAGGGGACGGGTGAGGGTCAGGCTTCGGGGAAGGGTTAGGGTTAGGGTTCGGGCTAGGGTTAGGGTTAGGGGACGGGGACGGTTTAGGGTCCAGGTGAGGGTACGGCAACGCTTTAGGGGGAGCGTGCGTGTGAGGGCGCGGGTTAGTGTTAGCGTACGGGTTAGGATTAGGGCACGGGTGAGGGTCAGGCTTCGGGGAAGGGTTAGGGTTAGGGTTCGGGCTAGGGTTAGGGTTAGGGGACGGGGACGGTTTAGGGTCCAGGTGAGGGTACGGCAACGCTTTAGGGGGAGCGTGCGTGTGAGGGCGCGGGTTAGTGTTAGCGTACGGGTTAGGATTAGGGGACGGGTGAGGGTCAGGCTTCGGGGAAGGGTTAGGGTTAGGGTTCGGGCTAGGGTTAGGGTTAGGGGATGGGGACGGTTTAGGGTCCAGGTGAGGGTACGGCAACGCTTTAGGGGGAGAGTGCGTGTGAGGGCGCGGGTTAGTGTTAGCGTACGGGTTAGGATTAGGGGACGGGTGAGGGTCAGGCTTCGGGGAAGGGTTAAGGTTAGGGTTCGGGCTAGGGTTAGGGTTAGGGGACGGGGACGGTTTAGGAGGAGCGTGCGTGTGAGGGCTGGGGTTAGTGTTAGCGTACGGGTTAGGATTAGGGAACGGGTGAGGGTCAGGCTTCGGGGAAGGGTTAGGGTTAGGGTTTGGGCTAGGGTTAGGGTTAGGGGACGGGGACGGTTTAGGGTCCAGGTGAGGGTACGGCAACGCTTTAGGGGGAGAGTGCGTGTGAGGGTGCCGGTTAGTGTTAGCGTATGGGTTAGGATTAGGGGACGGGTGAGGGTCAGGTTTCGGGGAAGGGTTAGGGTTAGGGTTCAGGCTAGGGTTAGGGTTAGGGGACGGGGACGGTTTAGGGTCCAGGTGATGGTACGGCAACGCTTTAGGGGGAGCGTGCGTGTGAGGGCGGCGCGGGTTAGTGTTAGCGTACGGGTTAGGATTAGGGGACGGGTGAGGGTCAGGCTTCGGGGAAGGGTTAGGGTTAGGGTTCGGGCTAGGGTTAGGGTTAGGGGCGGGGACGGTTTATGGTCCAGGTGAGGGTACGGCAACGCTTTAGGGGGAGCGTGCGTGTGAGGGCGCGGGTTAGTGTTAGCGTACGGGTTAGGATTAGGGCACGGGTGAGGGTCAGGCTTCGGGGAAGGGTTAGGGTTAGGGTTCGGGCTAGGGTTAGGTATAGGGGACGGGGACGGTTTAGGGTCCAGGTGAGGGTACGGCAACGCTTTAGGGGGAGCGTGCGTGTGAGGGCGCGGGTTAGTGTTAGCGTACGGGTTAGGATTAGGGCACGGGTGAGGGTCAGGCTTCGGGGAAGGGTTAGGGTTAGGGTTCGGGCTAGGGTTAGGGTTAGGGGACGGGGACGGTTTAGGGTCCAGGTGAGGGTACGGCAACGCTTTAGGGGGAGCGTGCGTGTGAGGGCGCGGGTTAGTGTTAGCGTACGGGTTAGGATTAGGGCACGGGTGAGGGTCAGGCTTCGGGGAAGGGTTAGGGTTAGGGTTCGGGCTAGGGTTAGGGTTAGGGGACGGGGACGGTTTAGGGTCCAGGTGAGGGTACGGCAACGCTTTAGGGGGAGCGTGCGTGTGAGGGCGCGGGTTATTGTTAGCGTACGGGTTAGGATTAGGGGACGGGTGAGGGTCAGGCTTCGGGGAAGGGTTAGGGTTAGGGTTCGGGCTAGGGTTAGGGTTAGGGGATGGGGACGGTTTAGGGTCCAGGTGAGGGTACGGCAACGCTTTAGGGGGAGAGTGCGTGTGAGGGCGCGGGTTATTGTTAGCGTACGGGTTAGGATTAGGGGACGGGTGAGGGTCAGGCTTCGGGGAAGGGTTAAGGTTAGGGTTCGGGCTAGGGTTAGGGTTAGGGGACGGGGACGGTTTAGGGTCCAGGTGAGGGTACGGCAACGCTTTAGGAGGAGCGTGCGTGTGAGGGCTGGGGTTAGTGTTAGCGTACGGGTTAGGATTAGGGGACGGGTGAGGGTCAGGCTTCGGGGAAGGGTTAGGGTTAGGGTTTGGGCTAGGGTTAGGGTTAGGGGACGGGGACGGTTTAGGGTCCAGGTGAGGGTACGGCAACGCTTTAGGGGGAGAGTGCGTGTGAGGGTGCCGGTTAGTGTTAGCGTACGGGTTAGGATTAGGGGACGGGTGAGGGTCAGGTTTCGGGGAAGGGTTAGGGTTAGGGTTCAGGCTAGGGTTAGGGTTAGGGGACGGGGACGGTTTAGGGTCCAGGTGATGGTACGGCAACGCTTTAGGGGGAGCGTGCGTGTGAGGGCGGCGCGGGTTAGTGTTAGCGTACGGGTTAGGATTAGGGGACGGGTGAGGGTCAGGCTTCGGGGAAGGGTTAGGGTTAGGGTTCGGGCTAGGGTTAGGGTTAGGGGCGGGGACGGTTTATGGTCCAGGTGAGGGTACGGCAACGCTTTAGGGGGAGCGTGCGTGTGAGGGCGCGGGTTAGTGTTAGCGTACGGGTTAGGATTAGGGCACGGGTGAGGGTCAGGCTTCGGGGAAGGGTTAGGGTTAGGGTTCGGGCTAGGGTTAGGTATAGGGGACGGGGACGGTTTAGGGTCCAGGTGAGGGTACGGCAACGCTTTAGGGGGAGCGTGCGTGTGAGGGCGCGGGTTAGTGTTAGCGTTAGGGTTAGGATTAGGGCACGGGTGAGGGTCAGGCTTCGGGGAAGGGTTAGGGCTAGGGTTCGGGCTAGGGTTAGGGTTAGGGGACGGGGACGGTTTAGGGTCCAGGTGAGGGTACGGCAACGCTTTAGGGGGAGCGTGCGTGTGTGGGCGCGGTTTAGTGTTAGCGTACAGGTTAGGATTAGGGGACGGGTGAGGGTCAGGCTTCGGGGAAGGGTTATGGTTAGGGTTCGGGCTAGGGTTAGGGTTAGGGGACGGGGACGGTTTAGGGTCCAGGTGAGGGTACGGCAACGGTTTAGGGGGAGCGTGCGTGTGAGGGCGCGGGTTAGTGTTAGCGTACGGGTTAGGATTAGGGGACGGGTGAGGGTCAGGCTTCGGGGAAGGGTTAGGGTTAAGGTTCGGGCTAGGGTTAGGGTTAGGGGACGGGGACGGTTTAGGGTCCAGGTGAGGGTACGGCAACGCTTTAGGGGGAGCGTGCGTGTGAGGGCGCGGGTTAGTGTTAGCGTACGGGTTAGGATTAGGGGACGGGTGAGGGTCAGGCTTCGGGGAAGGTTTAGGGTTAGGGTTCGGGCTAGGGTTAGGGTTAGGAGACGGGGACGGTTTAGGGTCCAGGTGAGGGTACGGCAACGCTTTAGGGGGAGCGTGCGTGTGCGGGCGCGGGTTAGTGTTAGCGTACGGGTTAGGATTAGGGGACAGGTGAGGGTCAGGCTTCGGGGAAGAGTTAGGGTTAGGGTTCGGGCTAGGGTTTGGGTTAGGGGACGGGGACGGTTTAGGGTGCAGGTGAGGGTACGGCAACGCTTTAGGGGGAGCGTGTGTGTGAGGGCGCGGGTTAGTGTTAGCGTACGGGTTAGGATTAGGGGACGGGTGAGGGTCAGGCTTCGGGGAAGGGTTAGGGTTAGGGTTCGGGCTAGGGTTAGGGTTAGGGGACGGGGACGGTTTAGGGTCCAGGTGAGGGTATGGCAACACTTTAGGGGGAGCGTGCGTGTGAGGGCGTGGGTTAGTGTTAGCGTACGTGTTAGGATTAGGGGACGGGTGAGGGTCAGGCTTCGGGGAAAGGTTAGGGTTAGGGTTCGGGCTAGGGTTAGGGTTAGGGGACGGGGACGGTTTAGGGTCGAGGTGACGGTACGGCAACGCTTTAGGGGGAGCGTGCGTGTGAGGGCGCGGGTTAGTGTTAGCGTACGGGTTAGGATTAGGGGACGGGTGAGGGTCAGGCTTCGGGGAAGGGTTAGGGTTAGGGTTCGGGCTAGGGTTAGGGTTAGGGGACGGGGACGGTTTAGGGTCCAGGTGAGGGTACGACAACGCTTTAGGGGGAGCGTGCCTGTGCGGGCGCGGGTTAGTGTTAGCGTACGGGTTAGGATTAGTGGACAGGTGATGGTCAGGCTTCGGGGAAAGGTTAGGGCTAGGGTTCTGGCTAGGTTTAGGGTTAGAGGACGGGGACGGTTTAGGGTCCAGGTGAGGGTACGGCAACGCTTTAGGGGGAGCGTGCGTGTGAGGGCGCGGGTTAGTGTTAGCGTACGGGTTAGGATTAGGGGACGGGTGAGGGTCAGGCTTCGGGGAAGGGTTAGGGTTAGGGTTCGGGCTAGGGTTAGGGTTAGGGGACGGGGACGGTTTAGGGTCCAGGTGAGGGTACGGCAACGCTTTAGGGGGAGCGTGCGTGTGAGGGCGCGGGTTAGTGTTAGCGTACGGGTTAGGATTAGGGGACGGGTGAGGGTCAGGCTTCGGGGAAGGGTTAGGGTTAGGGTTCGGGCTAGGGTTAGGGTTAGGGGACGGGGACGGTTTAGGGTCCAGGTGAGGGTACGGCAACGCTTTAGGGGTAGCGTGCGTGTGAGGGCGCGGGTTAGTGTTAGCGTACGGGTTAGGATTAGGGGACGGGTGAGGGTCAGGCTTCGGGGAAGGGTTAGGGTTAGGGTTCGGGCTAGGGTTAGGGTTAGGGGACGGGGACGGTTTAGGGTCCAGGTGAGGGTACGGCAACGCTTTAGGGGGAGCGTGCGTGTGAGGGCGCGGGTTAGTGTTAGCGTACGGGTTAGGATTAGGGCATGCGTGAGGGTCAGGCTTCGGGGAAGGATTAGGGTTAGGGTTCGGGCTAGGGTTAGGGTTAGGGGATGGGGACGGTTTAGGGTCCAGGTGAGGGTACGGCAACGCTTTAGGGGGAGCGTGCGTGTGAGGGCGCGGGATAGTCTTAGCGTACGGGTTAGGATTAGGGGACGGGTGAGTGTCAGGCTTCCGGGAAGAGTTACGGTTAGGGTTCGGGCTAGGGTTAGGGTTAGGGGACGGGGACGGTTTAGGGTCCAGGTGAGGGTACGGCAACGCTTTAGGGGGAGCGTGCGTGTGAGGGCGCGGGTTAGTGTTAGCGTACGGGTTAGGATTAGGGCACGGGTGAGGGTAAGGCTTCGGGGAAATGTTAGGGTTAGGGTTCGGGCTAGGTTTATGGTTAGGGTTAGGGGACGGGGACGGTTTAGGGTCCAGGTGAGGGTACGGCAACGCTTTAGGGGGACCGTGCGTGTGAGGGCGCGGGTTAGTGTTAGCGTACGGGTTAGGATTAGGGGACGGGTGAGGGTCAGGCTTCGGGGAAGGGTTAGGGTTAGGGTTCGGGCTAGGGTTAGGGTTAGGGGACGGGGACGGTTTAGGGTCCAGGTGAGGGTACGGCAACGCTTTAGGGGGAGCGTGCGTGTGAGGGCGCGGGTTAGTGTTAGCGTACGGGTTAGGATTAGGGCACGGGTGAGGGTCAGGCTTCGGGGAAGGGTTAGGGTAAGGGTTCGGGCTAGGGTTAGGGTTAGGGGACGGGGACGGTTTAGGGTCCAGGTGAGGGTACGGCAACGCTTTAGGGGGAGCGTGCGTGTGCGGGCGCGGGTTAGTGTTAGCGTACGGGTTAGGATTAGGGCACGGGTGAGGGTCAGGCTTCGGGGAAAGGTTACGGTTAGGGTTCAGGCTAGGGTTAGGGTTATTGTTACGGGACGGGGACGGTTTAGGGTCCAGGTGAGGGTACGGCAACGCTTTAGGGGGAGCGAGCGTGTGAGGGCGCGGGTTAGTGTTAGCGTACGGGTTAGGATTAGGGCACGGGTGAGGGTCAGGCTTCGGGGAAGGGTTAGGGCTAGGGTTCCGGCTAGGGTTAGGGTTAGGGGACGGGGACGGTTTAGGGTCCAGGTGAGGGTACGGCAACGCTTTAGGGGGAGCGTGCGTGTGAGGGCGCGGGTTAGTGTTAGCGTATGGGTTAGGATTAGGGGATGGGTGAGGGTCCGGCTTCGGGGAAGGGTTAGGGTTAGGGTTCGGGCTAGGGTTAGGGTTAGGGGACGGGGACGGTTTAGGGTCCAGGTGAGGGTACGGCAACGCTTTAGGGGGAGCGTGCGTGTGAGGGCGTGGGTTAGTGTTAGCGTACGGGTTAGGATTAGGGGACGGGTGAGGGTCAGGCTTCGGGGAAGGGTTAGGGTTAGGGTTCGGCCTAGGGTTAGGGTTAGGGGACGGGGACGGTTTAGGGTCCAGGTGAGGGTACGGCAACGCTTTAGGGGGAGCGTGCATGTGAGGGCGCGGGTTAGTGTTAGCGTACGGGTTAGGATTAGGGGACGGGTGAGGGTCAGGCTTCGGGGAAGGGTTAGGGTTAGGGTTCGGGCTAGGGTTAGGGTTAGGGGACGGGGACGGTTTAGGGTCCAGGTGAGGGTACGGCAACGCTTTAGGGGGAGCGTGCGAGTGAGGGCGCGGGTTAGTGTTAGCGTACGGGTTAGGATTAGGGGACGGGTGAGGGTCTGGCTTCGGGGAAGGGTTAGGGTTAGGGTTCGGGCTAGGGTTAGTGTTAGGGGACGGGGACGGTTTAGGGTCCAGGTGAGGGTACGGCAACGCTTTAGGGGGAGCGTGCGTGTGAGGGCGCGGGTTAGTGTTAGCGTACGGGTTAGGATTAGGGGACGGGTGAGGGTCAGGCTTCGGGGAAGGGTTAGGGTTAGGGTTCGGGCTAGGGTTAGTGTTAGGGGACGGGGACGGTTTAGGGTCCAGGTGAGGGTACGGCAACGCTTTAGGGGGAGCGTGCGTGTGCGGGCGCGGGTTAGTGTTAGCGTACGGGTTAGGATTAGGGGACGGGTGAGGGTCAGGCTTCGGGGAAGGGTTAGGGTTAGGGTTCGGGCTAGGGTTAGTGTTAGGGGACGGGGACGGTTTAGGGTCCAGGTGAGGGTACGGCAACGCTTTAGGGGGAGCGTGCGTGTGAGGGCGCGGGTTGGTGTTAGCGTACGGGTTAGGATTAGGGGACGGGTGAGGGTCAGGCTTCGGGGAAGGGTTAGGGTTAGGGTTCGGGCTAGGGTTAGGGTTAGGGGACGGGGACGGTTTAGGGTCCAGGTGAGGGTACGGCAACGCTTTAGGTGGAGCGTGCGTGTGAGGGCGCGGGTTAGTGTTAGCGTACGGGTTAGGATTAGGGCACGGGTGAGGGTAAGGCTTCGGGGAAATGTTAGGGTTAGGGTTCGGGCTAGGGTTAGGGTTAGGGTTAGGGTTAGGGGACGGGGACGGTTTAGGGTCCAGGTGAGGGTACGGCAATGCTTTAGGGGGAGCGTGCGTGTGAGGGCGCGGGTTAGTGTTAGCGTACGGGTTAGGATTAGGGGACGGGTGAGGGTCAGGCTTCGGGGAAGGGTTATGGTTAGGGTTCGGGCTAGGGTTAGGGTTAGGGGACGGGGACGGTTTAGGGTCCAGGTGAGGGTACGGCAACGGTTTAGGGGGAGCGTTCGTGTGAGGGCGCGGGTTAGTGTTAGCGTACGGGTTAGGATTAGGGGACGGGTGAGGGTCAGGCTTCGGGGAAGGGTTAGGGTTAAGGTTCGGGCTAGGGTTAGGGTTAGGGGACGGGGACGGTTTAGGGTCCAGGTGAGGGTACGGCAACGCTTTAGGGGGAGCGTGCGTGTGAGGGCGCGGGTTAGTGTTAGCGTACGGGTTAGGATTAGGGGACGGGTGAGGGTCAGGCTTCGGGGAAGGTTTAGGGTTAGGGTTCGGGCTAGGGTTAGGGTTAGGAGACGGGGACGGTTTAGGGTCCAGGTGAGGGTACGGCAACGCTTTAGGGGGAGCGTGCGTGTGCGGGCGCGGGTTAGTGTTAGCGTACGGGTTAGGATTAGGGGACAGGTGAGGGTCAGGCTTCGGGGAAGAGTTAGGGTTAGGGTTCGGGCTAGGGTTTGGGTTAGGGGACGGGGACGGTTTAGGGTGCAGGTGAGGGTACGGCAACGCTTTAGGGGGAGCGTGTGTGTGAGGGCGCGGGTTAGTGTTAGCGTACGGGTTAGGATTAGGGGACGGGTGAGGGTCAGGCTTCGGGGAAGGGTTAGGGTTAGGGTTCGGGCTAGGGTTAGGGTTAGGGGACGGGGACGGTTTAGGGTCCAGGTGAGGGTATGGCAACACTTTAGGGGGAGCGTGCGTGTGAGGGCGTGGGTTAGTGTTAGCGTACGGGTTAGGATTAGGGGACGGGTGAGGGTCAGGCTTCGGGGAAAGGTTAGGGTTAGGGTTCGGGCTAGGGTTAGGGTTAGGGGACGGGGACGGTTTAGGGTCGAGGTGACGGTACGGCAACGCTTTAGGGGGAGCGTGCGTGTGAGGGCGCGGGTTAGTGTTAGCGTACGGGTTAGGATTAGGGGACGGGTGAGGGTCAGGCTTCGGGGAAGGGTTAGGGTTAGGGTTCGGGCTAGGGTTAGGGTTAGGGGACGGGGACGGTTTAGGGTCCAGGTGAGGGTACGACAACGCTTTAGGGGGAGCGTGCCTGTGCGGGCGCGGGTTAGTGTTAGCGTACGGGTTAGGATTAGTGGACAGGTGATGGTCAGGCTTCGGGGAAAGGTTAGGGCTAGGGTTCTGGCTAGGTTTAGGGTTAGAGGACGGGGACGGTTTAGGGTCCAGGTGAGGGTACGGCAACGCTTTAGGGGGAGCGTGCGAGTGAGGGCGCGGGTTAGTGTTAGCGTACGGGTTAGGATTAGGGGACGGGTGAGGGTCTGGCTTCGGGGAAGGGTTAGGGTTAGGGTTCGGGCTAGGGTTAGTGTTAGGGGACGGGGACGGTTTAGGGTCCAGGTGAGGGTACGGCAACGCTTTAGGGGGAGCGTGCGTGTGAGGGCGCGGGTTAGTGTTAGCGTACGGGTTAGGATTAGGGGACGGGTGAGGGTCAGGCTTCGGGGAAGGGTTAGGGTTAGGGTTCGGGCTAGGGTTAGTGTTAGGGGACGGGGACGGTTTAGGGTCCAGGTGAGGGTACGGCAACGCTTTAGGGGGAGCGTGCGTGTGCGGGCGCGGGTTAGTGTTAGCGTACGGGTTAGGATTAGGGGACGGGTGAGGGTCAGGCTTCGGGGAAGGGTTAGGGTTAGGGTTCGGGCTAGGGTTAGTGTTAGGGGACGGGGACGGTTTAGGGTCCAGGTGAGGGTACGGCAACGCTTTAGGGGGAGCGTGCGTGTGAGGGCGCGGGTTGGTGTTAGCGTACGGGTTAGGATTAGGGGACGGGTGAGGGTCAGGCTTCGGGGAAGGGTTAGGGTTAGGGTTCGGGCTAGGGTTAGGGTTAGGGGACGGGGACGGTTTAGGGTCCAGGTGAGGGTACGGCAACGCTTTAGGTGGAGCGTGCGTGTGAGGGCGCGGGTTAGTGTTAGCGTACGGGTTAGGATTAGGGCACGGGTGAGGGTAAGGCTTCGGGGAAATGTTAGGGTTAGGGTTCGGGCTAGGGTTAGGGTTAGGGTTAGGGTTAGGGGACGGGGACGGTTTAGGGTCCAGGTGAGGGTACGGCAATGCTTTAGGGGGAGCGTGCGTGTGAGGGCGCGGGTTAGTGTTAGCGTACGGGTTAGGATTAGGGGACGGGTGAGGGTCAGGCTTCGGGGAAGGGTTATGGTTAGGGTTCGGGCTAGGGTTAGGGTTAGGGGACGGGGACGGTTTAGGGTCCAGGTGAGGGTACGGCAACGGTTTAGGGGGAGCGTTCGTGTGAGGGCGCGGGTTAGTGTTAGCGTACGGGTTAGGATTAGGGGACGGGTGAGGGTCAGGCTTCGGGGAAGGGTTAGGGTTAAGGTTCGGGCTAGGGTTAGGGTTAGGGGACGGGGACGGTTTAGGGTCCAGGTGAGGGTACGGCAACGCTTTAGGGGGAGCGTGCGTGTGAGGGCGCGGGTTAGTGTTAGCGTACGGGTTAGGATTAGGGGACGGGTGAGGGTCAGGCTTCGGGGAAGGTTTAGGGTTAGGGTTCGGGCTAGGGTTAGGGTTAGGAGACGGGGACGGTTTAGGGTCCAGGTGAGGGTACGGCAACGCTTTAGGGGGAGCGTGCGTGTGCGGGCGCGGGTTAGTGTTAGCGTACGGGTTAGGATTAGGGGACAGGTGAGGGTCAGGCTTCGGGGAAGAGTTAGGGTTAGGGTTCGGGCTAGGGTTTGGGTTAGGGGACGGGGACGGTTTAGGGTGCAGGTGAGGGTACGGCAACGCTTTAGGGGGAGCGTGTGTGTGAGGGCGCGGGTTAGTGTTAGCGTACGGGTTAGGATTAGGGGACGGGTGAGGGTCAGGCTTCGGGGAAGGGTTAGGGTTAGGGTTCGGGCTAGGGTTAGGGTTAGGGGACGGGGACGGTTTAGGGTCCAGGTGAGGGTATGGCAACACTTTAGGGGGAGCGTGCGTGTGAGGGCGTGGGTTAGTGTTAGCGTACGGGTTAGGATTAGGGGACGGGTGAGGGTCAGGCTTCGGGGAAAGGTTAGGGTTAGGGTTCGGGCTAGGGTTAGGGTTAGGGGACGGGGACGGTTTAGGGTCGAGGTGACGGTACGGCAACGCTTTAGGGGGAGCGTGCGTGTGAGGGCGCGGGTTAGTGTTAGCGTACGGGTTAGGATTAGGGGACGGGTGAGGGTCAGGCTTCGGGGAAGGGTTAGGGTTAGGGTTCGGGCTAGGGTTAGGGTTAGGGGACGGGGACGGTTTAGGGTCCAGGTGAGGGTACGACAACGCTTTAGGGGGAGCGTGCCTGTGCGGGCGCGGGTTAGTGTTAGCGTACGGGTTAGGATTAGTGGACAGGTGATGGTCAGGCTTCGGGGAAAGGTTAGGGCTAGGGTTCTGGCTAGGTTTAGGGTTAGAGGACGGGGACGGTTTAGGGTCCAGGTGAGGGTACGGCAACGCTTTAGGGGGAGCGTGCGTGTGAGGGCGCGGGTTAGTGTTAGCGTACGGGTTAGGATTAGGGGACGGGTGAGGGTCAGGCTTCGGGGAAGGGTTAGGGTTAGGGTTCGGGCTAGGGTTAGGGTTAGGGGACGGGGACGGTTTAGGGTCCAGGTGAGGGTACGGCAACGCTTTAGGGGGAGCGTGCGTGTGAGGGCGCGGGTTAGTGTTAGCGTACGGGTTAGGATTAGGGGACGGGTGAGGGTCAGGCTTCGGGGAAGGGTTAGGGTTAGGGTTCGGGCTAGGGTTAGGGTTAGGGGACGGGGACGGTTTAGGGTCCAGGTGAGGGTACGGCAACGCTTTAGGGGGAGCGTGCGTGTGAGGGCGCGGGTTAGTGTTAGCGTACGGGTTAGGATTAGGGGACGGGTGAGGGTCAGGCTTCGGGGAAGGGTTAGGGTTAGGGTTCGGGCTAGGGTTAGGGTTAGGGGACGGGGACGGTTTAGGGTCCAGGTGAGGGTACGGCAACGCTTTAGGGGGAGCGTGCGTGTGAGGGCGCGGGTTAGTGTTAGCGTACGGGTTAGGATTAGGGCATGCGTGAGGGTCAGGCTTCGGGGAAGGATTAGGGTTAGGGTTCGGGCTAGGGTTAGGGTTAGGGGATGGGGACGGTTTAGGGTCCAGGTGAGGGTACGGCAACGCTTTAGGGGGAGCGTGCGTGTGAGGGCGCGGGATAGTCTTAGCGTACGGGTTAGGATTAGGGGACGGGTGAGTGTCAGGCTTCCGGGAAGAGTTACGGTTAGGGTTCGGGCTAGGGTTAGGGTTAGGGGACGGGGACGGTTTAGGGTCCAGGTGAGGGTACGGCAACGCTTTAGGGGGAGCGTGCGTGTGAGGGCGCGGGTTAGTGTTAGCGTACGGGTTAGGATTAGGGCACGGGTGAGGGTAAGGCTTCGGGGAAATGTTAGGGTTAGGGTTCGGGCTAGGTTTATGGTTAGGGTTAGGGGACGGGGACGGTTTAGGGTCCAGGTGAGGGTACGGCAACGCTTTAGGGGGACCGTGCGTGTGAGGGCGCGGGTTAGTGTTAGCGTACGGGTTAGGATTAGGGGACGGGTGAGGGTCAGGCTTCGGGGAAGGGTTAGGGTTAGGGTTCGGGCTAGGGTTAGGGTTAGGGGACGGGGACGGTTTAGGGTCCAGGTGAGGGTACGGCAACGCTTTAGGGGGAGCGTGCGTGTGAGGGCGCGGGTTAGTGTTAGCGTACGGGTTAGGATTAGGGCACGGGTGAGGGTCAGGCTTCGGGGAAGGGTTAGGGTAAGGGTTCGGGCTAGGGTTAGGGTTAGGGGACGGGGACGGTTTAGGGTCCAGGTGAGGGTACGGCAACGCTTTAGGGGGAGCGTGCGTGTGCGGGCGCGGGTTAGTGTTAGCGTACGGGTTAGGATTAGGGCACGGGTGAGGGTCAGGCTTCGGGGAAAGGTTACGGTTAGGGTTCAGGCTAGGGTTAGGGTTATTGTTACGGGACGGGGACGGTTTAGGGTCCAGGTGAGGGTACGGCAACGCTTTAGGGGGAGCGAGCGTGTGAGGGCGCGGGTTAGTGTTAGCGTACGGGTTAGGATTAGGGGACGGGTGAGGGTCAGGCTTCGGGGAAGGGTTAGGGCTAAGGTTCCGGCTAGGGTTAGGGTTAGGGGACGGGGACGGTTTAGGGTCCAGGTGAGGGTACGGCAACGCTTTAGGGGGAGCGTGCGTGTGAGGGCGCGGGTTAGTGTTAGCGTATGGGTTAGGATTAGGGGATGGGTGAGGGTCCGGCTTCGGGGAAGGGTTAGGGTTAGGGTTCGGGCTAGGGTTAGGGTTAGGGGACGGGGACGGTTTAGGGTCCAGGTGAGGGTACGGCAACGCTTTAGGGGGAGCGTGCGTGTGAGGGCGTGGGTTAGTGTTAGCGTACGGGTTAGGATTAGGGGACGGGTGAGGGTCAGGCTTCGGGGAAGGGTTAGGGTTAGGGTTCGGCCTAGGGTTAGGGTTAGGGGACGGGGACGGTTTAGGGTCCAGGTGAGGGTACGGCAACGCTTTAGGGGGAGCGTGCATGTGAGGGCGCGGGTTAGTGTTAGCGTACGGGTTAGGATTAGGGGACGGGTGAGGGTCAGGCTTCGGGGAAGGGTTAGGGTTAGGGTTCGGGCTAGGGTTAGGGTTAGGGGACGGGGACGGTTTAGGGTCCAGGTGAGGGTACGGCAACGCTTTAGGGGGAGCGTGCGAGTGAGGGCGCGGGTTAGTGTTAGCGTACGGGTTAGGATTAGGGGACGGGTGAGGGTCTGGCTTCGGGGAAGGGTTAGGGTTAGGGTTCGGGCTAGGGTTAGTGTTAGGGGACGGGGACGGTTTAGGGTCCAGGTGAGGGTACGGCAACGCTTTAGGGGGAGCGTGCGTGTGAGGGCGCGGGTTAGTGTTAGCGTACGGGTTAGGATTAGGGGACGGGTGAGGGTCAGGCTTCGGGGAAGGGTTAGGGTTAGGGTTCGGGCTAGGGTTAGTGTTAGGGGACGGGGACGGTTTAGGGTCCAGGTGAGGGTACGGCAACGCTTTAGGGGGAGCGTGCGTGTGCGGGCGCGGGTTAGTGTTAGCGTACGGGTTAGGATTAGGGGACGGGTGAGGGTCAGGCTTCGGGGAAGGGTTAGGGTTAGGGTTCGGGCTAGGGTTAGTGTTAGGGGACGGGGACGGTTTAGGGTCCAGGTGAGGGTACGGCAACGCTTTAGGGGGAGCGTGCGTGTGAGGGCGCGGGTTGGTGTTAGCGTACGGGTTAGGATTAGGGGACGGGTGAGGGTCAGGCTTCGGGGAAGGGTTAGGGTTAGGGTTCGGGCTAGGGTTAGGGTTAGGGGACGGGGACGGTTTAGGGTCCAGGTGAGGGTACGGCAACGCTTTAGGTGGAGCGTGCGTGTGAGGGCGCGGGTTAGTGTTAGCGTACGGGTTAGGATTAGGGCACGGGTGAGGGTAAGGCTTCGGGGAAATGTTAGGGTTAGGGTTCGGGCTAGGGTTAGGGTTAGGGTTAGGGTTAGGGGACGGGGACGGTTTAGGGTCCAGGTGAGGGTACGGCAATGCTTTAGGGGGAGCGTGCGTGTGAGGGCGCGGGTTAGTGTTAGCGTACGGGTTAGGATTAGGGGACGGGTGAGGGTCAGGCTTCGGGGAAGGGTTAGGGTTAGGGTTCGGGCTAGGGTTAGGGTTAGGGGACGGGGACGGTTTAGGGTCCAGGTGAGGGTACGGCAACGCTTTAGGGGGAGCGTGCGTGTGAGGGCGCGGGTTAGTGTTAGCGTACGGGTTAGGATTAGGGGACGGGTGAGGGTCAGGCTTCGGGGAAGGGTTAGGGTTAGGGTTCGGGCTAGAGTGAGGGTTAGGGGACGCGGACGGTTTAGGGTCCAGGTGAGGGTACGGCAACGCTTTAGGGGGAGCGTGCGTGTGAGGGCGCGGGTTAGTGTTAGCGTACGGGTTAGGATTAGGGGACGGGTGAGGGTCAGGCTTCGGGGAAGGGTTAGGGTTAGGGTTCGGGCTAGGGTTAGGGTTAGGGGATGGGGACGGTTTAGGGTCCAGGTGAGGGTACGGCAACGCTTTAGGGGGAGCGTGCGTGTGAGGGCGCGGGTTAGTGTTAGCGTACGGGTTAGGATTAAGGGACGGGTGAGTGTCAGGCTTCGGGGAAGGTTTAGGTTTAGGGTTCGGGCTAGGGTTAGGGTTAGGGGACGGGGACGGTTTAGGGTCCAGGTGAGGGTACGGCAACGCTTTAGGGGGAGCGTGCGTGTGAGGGCGCGGGTTAGTGTTAGCGTACGGGTTAGGATTAGGGGACGGGTGAGGGTCAGGCTTCGGGGAAAGGTTACGGTTAGGGTTCGGGCTAGGGTTACGGTTATTGTTAGGGGACGGGGACGGTTTAGGGTCCAGGTGAGGGTACGGCAACGCTTTAGGGGGAGCGAGCGTGTGAGGGCGCGGGTTAGTGTTAGCGTACGGGTTAGGATTAGGGAACGGGTGAGGGTCAGGCTTCGGGGAAGGGTTAGGGCTAGGATTCCGGCTAGGGTTAGTGTTAGGGGACGGGGACGGTTTAGGGTCCAGGCGAGGGTACGGCAACGCTTTAGGGGGAGCGTGCGTGTGAGGGCGCGGGTTAGTGTTAGCGTACGGGTTAGGATTAGGGCACGGGTGAGGGTCAGGCTTCGGGGAAGGGTTAGGGCTAGGGTTCCGGCTAGGGATAGGGTTAGGGGACGGGGACGGTTTAGGGTCCAGGTGAGGGTACGGCAACGCTTTAGGGGGAGCGTGCGTGTGAGGGCGCGGGTTAGTGTTAGCGTATGGGTTAGGATTAGGGGATGGGTGAGGGTCCGGCTTCGGGGAAGGGTTAGGGTTAGGGTTCGGGCTAGGGTTAGGGTTAGGGGACGGGGACGGTTTAGGGTCCAGGTGAGGGTACGGCAACGCTTTAGGGGGAGCGTGCGTGTGAGGGCGCGGGTTAGTGTTACCGTACGGGTTAGGATTAGGGGACGGGTGAGGGTCAGGCTTCGGGGAAGGGTTAGGGTTAGGGTTCGGCCTAGGGTTAGGGTTAGGGGACGGGGACGGTTTAGAGTCCAGGTGAGGGTACGGCAACGCTTTAGGGGGAGCGTGCATGTGAGGGTTCGGGTTAGTGTTAGCGTACGGGTTAGGATTAGGGGACGGGTGAGGGTCAGGCTTCGGGGAAGGGTTAGGGTTAGGGTTCGGGCTAGGGTTAGGGTTAGGGGACGGGGACGGTTTAGGGTCCAGGTGAGGGTACGGCAACGCTTTAGGGGGAGCGTGCGTGTGAGGGCGCGGGTTAGTGTTAGCGTATGGGTTAGGATTAGGGGATGGGTGAGGGTCCTGCTTCGGGGAAGGGTTAGGGTTAGGGTTCGGGCTAGGGTTAGGGTTAGGGGACGGGGACGGTTTAGGGTCCAGGTGAGGGTACGGCAACGCTTTAGGGGGAGCGTGCGTGTGAGGGCGCGGGTTAGTGTTACCGTACGGGTTAGGATTAGGGGACGGGTGAGGGTCAGGCTTCGGGGAAGGGTTAGGGTTAGGGTTCGGCCTAGGGTTAGGGTTAGGGGACGGGGACGGTTTAGAGTCCAGGTGAGGGTACGGCAACGCTTTAGGGGGAGCGTGCATGTGAGGGTTCGGGTTAGTGTTAGCGTACGGGTTAGGATTAGGGGACGGGTGAGGGTCAGGCTTCGGGGAAGGGTTAGGGTTAGGGTTCGGGCTAGGGTTAGGGTTAGGGGACGGGGACGGTTTAGGGTCCAGGTGAGGGTACGGCAACGCTTTAGGGGGAGCGTGCGTGTGAGGGCGCGGGTTAGTGTTAGCGTACGGGTTAGGATTAGGGGACGGGTGAGGGTCAGGCTTCGGGGAAGGGTTACGGTTAGGGTTCGGGCTAGGGTTAGGGTTATGGGACGGGGACGGTTTAGGGTCCAGGTGAGGGTACGGCAACGCTTTAGGGGGAGCGTGCGTGTGAGGGCGCGGGTTAGTGTTAGCGTACGGGTTAGGATTAGGGCACGGGTGAGGGTCAGGCTTCGGGGAAGGGTTAGGGTTAGGGTTCGGGCTAGGGTTAGGGTTAGGGGACGGGGACGGTTTAGGGTCCAGGTGAGGGTACGGCAACGCTTTAGGGGGAGCGTGCGTGTGAGGGCGCGGGTTAGTGTTAGCGTACGGGTTAGGATTAGGGGACGGGTGAGGGTCAGGCTTCGGGGAAGGGTTAGGGTTAGGGTTCGGGCTAGGGTTAGGGTTAGGGGACGGGGACGGTTTAGGGTCCAGGTGAGGGTACGGCAACGCTTTATGGGGAGCGTGCGTGTGAGGGCGCGGGTTAGTGTTAGCGTACGGGTTAGGATTAGGGGACGGGTGAGGGTCAGGCTTCGGGGAAGGGTTAGGGTTAGGGTTCGGGCTAGGGTTAGGGTTAGGGGACGGGGACGGTTTAGGGTCCAGGTGAGGGTACGGCAACGCTTTAGGGGGAGTGTGCGTGTGAGGGCGCGGGTTAGTGTTAGCGTACAGGTTAGGATTAGGGGCCGGGTGAGGGTCAGGCTTCGGGGAAGGGTTAGGGTTAGGGATCGGGCTAGGGTTAGGGTTAGGGGACGGGGACGGTTTAGGGTCCAGGTGAGGGTACGGCAACGCTTTAGGGGGAGCGTGCGTGTGAGGGCGCGGGTTAGTGTTAGCGTACGGGTTAGGATTAGGGGACGGGTGAGGGTCAGGCTTCGGGGAAGGGTTAGGGTTATGGTTCGGGCTAGGGTTAGGGTTAGGGGACGGGGACGGTTTAGGGTCCAGGTGAGGGTACGGCAACGCTTTAGGGGGAGCGTGCGTGTGAGGGCGCGGGTTAGCGTTAGCGTACGGGTTAGGATTAGGGGACGGGTGAGGGTCAGGCTTCGGGGAAGGGTTACGGTTAGGGTTCGGGCAAGGGTTAGGGTTAGGGGACGGGGACGGTTTAGGGTCCAGGTGAGGGTACGGCAACGCTTTAGTGGGAGCGTGCGTCTGAGGGCGCGGGTTAGTGTTAGCGTACGGGTTAGGATTAGGGGACGGGTGAGGGTCAGGCTTCGGGGAAGGATTAGGGTTAGGGTTCGGGCTAGGGTTAGGGTTAGGGGACGGGGACGGTTTAGGGTCCAGGTGAGGGTACGGCAACGCTTTAGGGGGAGCGTGCGTGTGAGGGCGCGGGTTAGTGTTAGCGTACCGGTTAGGATTAGGGCACGGGTGAGGGTCAGGTTTCGGGGAAGGTTTAGGTTTAGGGTTCGGGCTAGGGTTAGGGTTACAGGACGGGGACGGTTTAGGGTCCAGGTGAGGGTACGGCAACGCTTTAGGGGGAGCGTGCGTGTGAGGGCGCGGGTTAGTGTTAGCGTACGGGTTAGGATTAGGGGACGGGTGAGGGTCAGGCTTCGGGGAAGGGTTAGTGTTAGGGTTCGGCCTAGGGTTAGGGTTAGGGGACGGGGACGGTTTAGCGTCCAGGTGAGCGTACGGCAACGCTTTAGGGGGAGCGTGCGTGTGAGGGCGCGGGTTAGTGTTAGCGTACGGGTTAGGATTAGGGGACGGGTGAGTGTCAGGCTTCGGGGAAGGGTTAGGGTTAGGGTTCGGGCTAGGGTAAGGGGACGGGGACGGTTTAGGGTCCAGGTGAGGGTACGGCAGCGCTTTAGGGGGAGTGTGCGTGTGAGGGGGCGGGTTAGTGTTAGCGTACGGGTTAGGATTAGGGGCCGGGTGAGGGTCAGGCATCGGGGAAGGGTTAGGGTTAGGGATCGGGCTAGGGTTAGGGTTAGGGGACGGGGACAGTTTAGGGTCCAGGTGAGGGTACGGCAACGCTTTAGGGGGAGCGTGCGTGTGAGGGCGCGGGTTAGCGTTAGCGTACGGGTTAGGATTAGGGGACGGGTGAGGGTCAGGCTTCGGGGAAGGGTTACGGTTAGGTTTCGGGCAAGGGTTAGGGTTAGGGGACGGGGACGGTTTAGGGTCCATGTGAGGGTACGACAAATCTTTAGGGGGAGCGTGCGTGTGAGGGCGCGGGTTAGTGTTAGCGTACGGGTTAGGATTAGGGCACGGGTGAGGGTCAGGCTTCGGGGAAGGGTTAGGGTTAGGGTTCGGGCTAGGGTTAGGGTTAGGGGACGGGGACGGTTTAGGGTCCAGGTGAGGGTACGGCAACGCTTTAGGGGGAGAGTGCGTGTGAGGGCGCGGGTTAGTGTTAGCGTACGGGTTAGGATTAGGGCACGGGTGAGGGTCAGGTTTCGGGGAAGGGTTAGGGTTAGGGTTCGGGCTAGGGTTAGGGTTAGGGGACGGGGACGGTTTAGGGTCCAGGTGAGGGTACGGCAACGCTTTAGGGGGAGCGTGCGTGTGAGGGCGCGGGTTAGTGTTAGCGTATGGGTTAGGATTAGGGGACGGGTGAGGGTCAGGCTTCGGGGAAGGGTTAGGGTTAGGGTTCGGGCTATGGTTAGGGTTGGGGACGGGGATGGTTTAGGGTCCAGGTGAGGGTACGGCAACGCTTTAGGGGGAGCGTGCGTGTGAGGGCGTGGGTTAGTGTTAGCGTACGGTTTAGGATTAGGGCACGGGTGAGGGTCAGGCTTTGGGGAAGTGTTAGGGTTAGGGTTCGGGCTAGGGTTAGGGTTAGGGGACGGGGACGGTTTAGGGTCCAGGTGAGGGTACGGCAACGCTTTAGGGGGAGCGTGCGTGTGAGGGCGCGGGTTAGTGTTAGCGTACGGGTTAGGATTAGGGCACGGGTGAGGGTAAGGCTTCGGGGAAATGTTAGGGTTAGGGTTCGGGCTAGGGTTAGGGTTAGGGTTAGGGGACGGGGACGGTTTAGGGTCCAGGTGAGGGTACGGCAACGCTTTAGGGGGAGCGTGCGTGTGAGGGCGCGGGTTAGTGTTAGCGTACGGGTTAGGATTAGGGGACGGGTGAGGGTCAGGCTTCAGGGAAGGGTTAGGGTTAGGGTTCGGGCTAGGGTTAGGGTTAGGGGACGGGGACGGTTTAGGGTCCAGGTGAGGGTACGGCAACGCTTTAGGGGGAGCGTGCGTGTGAGGGCGCGGGTTAGTGTTAGCGTACGGGTTAGGATTAGGGCACGGGTGAGGGTCAGGCTTCGGGGAAGGGTTAGGGTAAGGGTTCGGGCTTGGGTTAGGGTTAGGGGACGGGGACGGTTTAGGGTCCAGGTGAGGGTACGGCAACGCTTTAGGGGGAGCGTGCGTGTGAGGGCGCGGGTTAGTGTTAGCGTACGGGTTAGGATTAGGGGACGGGTGAGGGTCAGGCTTCGGGGAAGGGTTAGGGTTAGGGTTCGGGCTAGGGTTAGGGTTAGGGGACGGGGACGGTTTAGGGTCCAGGTGACGGTACGGCAACGCTTTAGGGGCAGTGTGCGTGTGAGGGCGCGGGTTAGTGTTAGCGTACGGTTTAGGATTAGGGCACGGGTGAGGGTCAGGCTTCGGGGAAGGGTTAGGGTTAGGGTTCGGGCTAGGGTTAGGGTTAGGGGACGGGGACGGTTTAGGGTCCGGGTGAGGGTACGGCAACGCTTTAGGGGGAGCGTGCATGTGAGTGCGCGGGTTAGTGTTAGCGTACGGGTTAGGATTAGGGGACGGGTGAGGGTCAGGCTTCGGGAAAGTGTTAGGGTTAGGGTTCGGGCTAGGGTTAGGGTTAGGGGATGGGGACGGTTTAGGGTCCAGGTGAGGGTACGGCAACGCTTTAGGGGGAGCGTGCGAGTGAGAGCGCGGGTTAGTGTTAGCGTACGGGTTAGGATTAGGGGACGGGTGAGGGTCTGGCTTCGGGGAAGAGTTAGGGTTAGGGTTCGGGCTAGGGTTAGTGTTAGGGGACGGGGACGGTTTAGGGTCCAGGTGAGGGTACGGCAACGCTTTAGGGGGAGCGTGCGTGTGCGGGCGCGGGTTAGTGTTAGCGTACGGGTTAGGATTAGGGGACGGGTGAGGGTCAGGCTGCGGGGAAAGGTTAGGGCTAGGGTTCTGGCTACGTTTAGGGTTAGGGGACGGGGACGGTTTAGGGTCCAGGTGAGGGTACGGCAACGCCTTAGGGGGAGCGTGCGTGTGAGGGCGCGGGTTAGTGTTAGCGTACGGGTTAGGATTAGGGGACGGGTGAGGGTCAGGCTTCGGGGAAGGGTTAGGGTTAGGGTTCGGGCTAGGGTTAGGGTTAGGGGACGGGGACGGTTTAGGGTCCAGGTGAGGGTACGGCAACGCTTTAGGGGGAGCGTGCGTGTGAGGGCGCGGGTTAGTGTTAGCGTACGGGTTAGGATTAGGGGACGGGTGAGGGTCAGGCTTCGGGGAAGGGTTAGGGTTAGGGTTCGGGCTAGGGTTAGTGTTAGGGGACGGGGACGGTTTAGGGTCCAGGTGAGGGTACGGCAACGCTTTAGGGGGAGCGTGCGTGTGAGGGCGTGGGTTAGTGTTAGCGTACGGGTTAGGATTAGGGCACGGGTGAGGGTCAGGCTTCGGGGAAGGGTTAGGGTTAGGGTTCGGGCTAGGGTTAGGGTTAGGGGACGGGGACGGTTTATGGTCCAGGTGAGGGTACGGCAACGCTTTAGGGGGAGCGTGCGTGTGAGGGCGCGGGTTAGTGTTAGCGTTCGGG
Source organism: Delphinus delphis (assembly GCF_949987515.2). Taxonomy (NCBI): domain Eukaryota; kingdom Metazoa; phylum Chordata; class Mammalia; order Artiodactyla; family Delphinidae; genus Delphinus; species Delphinus delphis. The sequence goes on from NW_027192745.1 coordinate 374,014, forward strand.
TTAGGATTAGGGGACGGGTGAGGGTCAGGCTTCGGGGAAGGGTTAGGGTTAGGGTTCGGGCTAGGGTTAGGGTTAGGGGACGGGGACGGTTTAGGGTCCAGGTGAGGGTATGGCAACGCTTTAGGGGGAGCGTGCGTGTGAGGGCGCGGGTTAGTGTTAGCGTACGGTTTAGGATTAGGGCACGGGTGAGGGTCAGGCTTCGGGGAAGGGTTAGGGTTAGGGTTCGGGCTAGGGTTAGGGTTAGGGGACGGGGACGGTTTAGGGTCCGGGTGAGGGTACGGCAACGCTTTAGGGGGAGCGTGCGTGTGAGTGCGCGGGTTAGTGTTAGCGTACGGGTTAGGATTAGGGGACGGGTGAGGGTCAGGCTTCGGGGAAGGGTTAGGGTTAGGGTTCGGGCTAGGGTTAGGGTTAGGGGATGGGGACGGTTTAGGGTCCAGGTGAGGGTACGGCAACGCTTTAGGGGGAGCGTGCGAGTGAGGGCGCGGGTTAGTGTTAGCGTACGGGTTAGGATTAGGGGACGGGTGAGGGTCAGGCTTCGGGGAAGGGTTAGGGTTAGGGTTCGGGCTAGGGTTAGTGCTAGGGGACGGGGACGGTTTAGGGTCCAGGTGAGGGTACGGCAACGCTTTAGGGGGAGCGTGCGTGTGAGGGCGCGGGTTAGTGTTAGCGTACGGGTTAGGATTATGGCACGGGTGAGGGTCAGGCTTCGGGGAAGGGTTAGGGTAAGGGTTCGGGCTTGGGTTAGGGTTAGGGGACGGGGACGGTTTAGGGTCCAGGTGAGGGTACGGCAACGCTTTAGGGGGAGCGTGCGTGTGAGGGCGCGGGTTAGTGTTAGCGTACGGTTTAGGATTAGGGCACGGGTGAAGGTCAGGCTTCGGGGAAGGGTTAGGGTTAGGGTTCGGGCTAGGGTTAGGGTTAGGGGACGGGGACGGTTTAGGGTCCGGGTGAGGGTACGGCAACGCTTTAGGGGGAGCGTGCGTGTGAGTGCGCGGGTTAGTGTTAGCGTACGGGTTAGGATTAGGGGACAGGTGAGGGTCAGGCTTCGGGGAAGGGTTAGGGTTAGGGTTCGGGCTAGGGTTAGGGTTAGGGGATGGGGACGGTTTAGGGTCCAGGTGAGGGTACGGCAACGCTTTAGGGGGAGCGTGCGAGTGAGGGTGCGGGTTAGTGTTAGCGTACGGGTTAGGATTAGGGGACGGGTGAGGGTCAGGCTTCGGGGAAGGGTTAGGTTTAGGGTTCGGGCTAGGGTTAGGGTTAGGGGACGGGGACGGTTTAGGGTCCAGGTGAGGGTACGGCAACGCTTTAGGGGGAGCGTGCGTGTGCGGGAGCGGGTTAGTGTTAGCGTACGGGTTAGGATTAGGGGACGGGTGAGGGTCAGGCTTCGGGGAAAGGTTAGGGCTAGGGTTCTGGCTACGTTTAGGGTTAGGGGACGGGGACGGTTTAGGGTCCAGGTGAGGGTACGGCAACGCCTTAGGGGGAGCGTGCGTGTGAGGGCGCGGCTTAGTGTTAGCGTACGGGTTAGGATTAGGGGACGGGTGAGGGTCAGGCTTCGGGGAAGGGTTAGGGTTAGGGTTCGGGCTAGGGTTAGGGTTAGGGGACGGGGACGGTTTAGGGTCCAGGTGAGGGTACGGCAACGCTTTAGGGGGAGCGTGCGTGTGAGGGCGCGGGTTAGTGTTAACGTACGGGTTAGGATTAGGGGACGGGTGAGGGTCAGGCTTCGGGGAAGGGTTAGGGTTAGGGTTCGGGCTAGGGTTAGGGTTAGGGGACGGGGACGGTTTAGGGTCCAGGTGAGGGTACGGCAACGCTTTAGGGGGAGCGTGCGTGTGAGGGCGTGGGTTAGTGTTAGCGTACGGGTTAGGATTAGGGCACGGGTGAGGGTCAGGCTTCGGGGAAGGGTTAGGGTTAGGGTTCGGGCTAGGGTTAGGGTTAGGGGACGGGGACGGTTTATGGTCCAGGTGAGGGTACGGCAACGCTATAGGGGGAGCGTGCGTGTGAGGGCGCGGGTTAGTGTTAGCGTTCGGGTTAGGATTAGGGGACGGGTGAGGGTCAGGCTTCGGGGAAGGGTTAGGTTTAGGGTTCGGGCTAGGGTTAGGGTTAGGGGACGGGGACGGTTTAGGGTCCAGGTGAGGGTACGGCAACGCTTTAGGGGGAGCGTGCGTGTGAGGGCGCGGGTTAGTGTTAGCGTACGGGTTAGGATTAGGGGACGGGTGAGGGTCAGGCTTCGGGGAAGGGTTAGGGTTAGGGTTCGGGCTAGGGTTAGGGTTAGGGGACGGGGACGGTTTAGGGTCCAGGTGAGGGTACGGCAACGCTTTAGGGGGAGCGTGCGTGTGAGGGCGCGGGTTAGTGTTAGCGTACGGGTTAGGATTAGGGCACGGGTGAGGGTCAGGCTTCGGGGAAGGGTTAGGGTAAGGGTTCGGGCTAGGGTTAGGGTTAGGGGACGGGGACGGTTTAGGGTCCAGGTGAGGGTACGGCAACGCTTTAGGGGGAGCGTGCGTGTGAGGGCGCGGGTTAGTGTTAGCGTACGGGTTAGGATTAGGGCACGGGTGAGGGTCAGGCTTCGGGGAAGGGTTAGGGTTAGGGTTCGGGCTAGGGTTAGGGTTAGGGGACGGGGACGGTTTAGGGTCCAGGTGAGGGTACGGCAACGCTTTAGGGGGAGCGTGCGTGTGAGGGCGCGGGTTAGTGTTAGCGTTCGGGTTAGGATTAGGGGACGGGTGAGGGTCAGGCTTCGGGGAAGGGTTAGGGTTAGGGTTCGGGCTAGGGTTAGGGTTAGGGGACGGGGACGGTTTAGGGTCCAGGTGAGGGTACGGCAACGCTTTAGGGGGAGCGTGCGTGTGAGGGCGCGGGTTAGTGTTAGCGTACGGGTTAGGATTAGGGGACGGGTGAGGGTCAGGCTTCGGGGAAGGGTTAGGGTTAGGGTTCGGGCTAGGGTTAGGGTTAGGGGACGGGGACGGTTTAGGGTCCAGGTGAGGGTACGGCAACGCTTTAGGGGGAGCGTGCGTGTGAGGGCGCGGGTTAGTGTTAGCGTACGGGTTAGGATTAGGGCACGGGTGAGGGTCAGGCTTCGGGGAAGGGTTAGGGTAAGGGTTCGGGCTAGGGTTAGGGTTAGGGGACGGGGACGGTTTAGGGTCCAGGTGAGGGTACGGCAACGCTTTAGGGGGAGCGTGCGTGTGAGGGCGCGGGTTAGTGTTAGCGTACGGGTTAGGATTAGGGCACGGGTGAGGGTCAGTCTTCGGGGAAGGGTTAGGGTTAGGGTTCGGACTAGGGTTAGGGTTAGGGGACGGGGACGGTTTAGGGTCCAGGTGACGGTACGGCAACGCTTTAGGGGGAGTGTGCGTGTGAGGGCGCGGGTTAGTGTTAGCGTACGGTTTAGGATTAGGGCACGGGTGAGGGTCAGGCTTCGGGGAAGGGTTAGGGTTAGGGTTCGGGCTAGGGTTAGGGTTAGGGGACGGGGACGGTTTAGGGTCCGGGTGAGGGTACGGCAACGCTTTAGGGGGAGCGTGCGTGTGAGTGCGCGGGTTAGTGTTAGCGTACGGGTTAGGATTAGGGGACGGGTGAGGGTCAGGCTTCGGGGAAGGGTTAGGGTTAGGGTTCGGGCTAGGGTTAGGGTTAGGGGACGGGGACGGTTTAGGGTCCAGGTGAGGGTACGGCAACGCTTTAGGGGGAGCCTGCGAGTGAGGGCGCGGGTTAGTGTTAGCGTACGGGTTAGGATTAGGGGACGGGTGAGGGTCAGGCTTCGGGGAAGGGTTAGGGTTAGGGTTCGGGCTAGGGTTAGTGTTAGGGGACGGGGACGGTTTAGGGTCCAGGTGAGGGTACGGCAACGCTTTAGGGGGAGTGTGCGTGTGCGGGCGCGGGTTAGTGTTAGCGTACGGGTTAGGATTAGGGGACGGGTGAGGGTCAGGCTTCGGGGAAAGGTTAGGGCTAGGGTTCTGGCTACGTTTAGGGTTAGGGGACGGGGACGGTTTAGGGTCCAGGTGAGGGTACGGCAACGCCTTAGGGGGAGCGTGCGTGTGAGGGCGCGGGTTAGTGTTAGCGTACGGGTTAGGATTAGGGGACGGGTGAGGGTCAGGCTTCGGGGAAGGGTTAGGGTTAGGGTTCGGGCTAGGGTTAGGGTTAGGGGACGGGGACGGTTTAGGGTCCAGGTGAGGGTACGGCAACGCTTTAGGGGGAGCGTGCGTGTGAGGGCGCGGGTTAGTGTTAGCGTACGGGTTAGGATTAGGGCACGGGTGAGGGTCAGGCTTCGGGGAAGGGTTAGGGTTAGGGTTCGGGCTAGGGTTAGGGTTAGGGGACGGGGACGGTTTAGGGTCCAGGTGAGGGTACGGCAACGCTTTAGGGGGAGCGTGCGTGTGAGGGCGCGGGTTAGTGTTAGCGTACCGGTTAGGATTAGGGCACGGGTGAGGGTCAGGTTTCGGGGAAGGTTTAGGTTTAGGGTCGGGCTAGGGTTAGGGTTACAGGACGGGGACGGTTTAGGGTCCAGGTGAGGGTACGGCAACGCTTTAGAGGGAGCGTGCGTGTGAGGGCGCGGGTTAGTGTTAGCGTACGGGTTAGGATTAGGGGACGGGTGAGGGTCAGGCTTCGGGGAAGGGTTAGGGTTAGGGTTCGGCCTAGGGTTAGGGTTAGGGGACGGGGACGGTTTAGGGTCCAGGTGAGGGTACGGCAACGCTTTAGGGGGAGCGTGCGTGTGAGGGCGCGGGTTAGTGTTAGCGTACGGGTTAGGATTAGGGGACGGGTGAGTGTCAGGCTTCGGGGAAGGGTTAGGGTTAGGGTTCGGGCTAGGGTTAGGGGACAGGGACGGTTTAGGGTCCAGGTGAGGGTACGGCAGCGCTTTAGGGGGAGTGTGCGTGTGAGGGGGCGGGTTAGTGTTAGCGTACGGTTTAGGATTAGGGGCCGGGTGAGGGTCAGGCATCGGGGAAGGGTTAGGGTTAGGGATCGGGCTAGGGTTAGGGTTAGGGGACGGGGACAGTTTAGGGTCCAGGTGAGGGTACGGCAACGCTTTAGGGGGAGCGTGCGTGTGAGGGCGCGGGTTAGCGTTAGCGTACGGGTTAGGATTAGGGGACGGGTGAGGGTCAGGCTTCGAGGAAGGGTTACGGTTAGGTTTCGGGCAAGGGTTAGGCTTAGGGGACGGGGACGGTTTAGGGTCCATGTGAGGGTACGACAAAGCTTTAGGGGGAGCGTGCGTGTGAGGGCGCCGGTTAGTGTTAGCGTACGGCTTAGGATTAGGGCACGGGTGAGGGTCAGGCTTCGGGGAAGGGTTAGGGTTAGGGTTCGGGCTAGGGTTAGGGTTAGGGGACGGGGACGGTTTAGGGTCCAGGTGAGGGTACGGCAACACTTTAGGGGGAGAGTGCGTGTGAGGGCGCGGGTTAGTGTTAGCGTACGGGTTAGGATTAGGGCACGGGTGAGGGTCAGGTTTCGGGGAAGGGTTAGGGTTAGGGTTCGGGCTAGGGTTAGGGTTAGGGGACGGGGACGGTTTAGGGTCCAGGTGAGGGTACGGCAACGCTTTAGGGGGAGCGTGCGTGTGAGGGCGCGGGTTAGTGTTAGCGTATGGGTTAGGATTAGGGGACGGGTGAGGGTCAGGCTTCGGGGAAGGGTTAGGGTTAGGGTTCGGGCTATGGTTAGGGTTAGGGGACGGGGACGGTTTAGGGTCCAGGTGAGGGTACGGCAACGCTTTAGGGGGAGCGTGCGTGTGAGGGCGCGGGTTAGTGTTAGCGTACGGGTTAGGATTAGGGCACGGGTGAGGGTCAGGCTTTGGGGAAGGGTTAGGGTTAGGGTTCGGGCTAGGGTTAGGGTTAGGGGACGGGGACGGTTTAGGGTCCAGGTGAGGGTACGGCAACGCTTTAGGGGGAGCGTGCGTGTGAGGGCGCGGGTTAGTGTTAGCGTACGGGTTAGGATTAGGGCACGGGTGAGGGTAAGGCTTCGGGGAAATGTTAGGGTTAGGGTTCGGGCTAGGGTTAGGGTTAGGGTTAGGGGACGGGGACGGTTTAGGGTCCAGGTGAGGGTACGGCAACGCTTTAGGGGGAGCGTGCGTGTGAGGGCGCGGGTTAGTGTTAGCGTACGGGTTAGGATTAGGGGACGGGTGAGGGTCAGGCTTCAGGGAAGGGTTAGGGTTAGGGTTCGGGCTAGGGTTAGGGTTAGGGGACGGGGACGGTTTAGGGTCCAGGTGAGGGTACGGCAACGCTTTAGGGGGAGCGTGCGTGTGAGGGCGCGGGTTAGTGTTAGCGTACGGGTTAGGATTAGGGCACGGGTGAGGGTCAGGCTTCGGGGAAGGGTTAGGGTAAGGGTTCGGGCTTGGGTTAGGGTTAGGGGACGGGGACGGTTTAGGGTCCAGGTGACGGTACGGCAACGCTTTAGGGGGAGTGTGCGTGTGAGGGCGCGGGTTAGTGTTAGCGTACGGTTTAGGATTAGGGCACGGGTGAGGGTCAGGCTTCGGGGAAGGGTTAGGGTTAGGTTTCGGGCTAGGGTTAGGGTTAGGGGACGGGGACGGTTTAGGGTCCGGGTGAGGGTACGGCAACGCTTTAGGGGGAGCGTGCGTGTGAGTGCGCGGGTTAGTGTTAGCGTACGGGTTAGGATTAGGGGACGGGTGAGGGTCAGGCTTCGGGGAAGGGTTAGGGTTAGGGTTCGGGCTAGGGTTAGGGTTAGGGGATGGGGACGGTTTAGGGTCCAGGTGAGGGTACGGCAACGCTTTAGGGGGAGCGTGCGAGTGAGGGCGCGGGTTAGTGTTAGCGTACGGGTTAGGATTAGGGGACGGGTGAGGGTCTGGCTTCGGGGAAGGGTTAGGGTTAGGGTTCGGGCTAGGGTTAGTGTTAGGGGACGGGGACGGTTTAGGGTCCAGGTGAGGGTACGGCAACGCTTTAGGGGGAGCGTGCGTGTGCGGGCGCGGGTTAGTGTTAGCGTACGGGTTAGGATTAGGGGACGGGTGAGGGTCAGGCTTCGGGGAAAGGTTAGGGCTAGGGTTCTGGCTACGTTTAGGGTTAGGGGACGGGGACGGTTTAGGGTCCAGGTGAGGGTACGGCAACGCCTTAGGGGGAGCGTGCGTGTGAGGGCGCGGGTTAGTGTTAGCGTTCGGGTTAGGATTAGGGGACGGGTGAGGGTCAGGCTTCGGGGAAGGGTTAGGGTTAGGGTTCGGGCTAGGGTTAGGGTTAGGGGACGGGGACGGTTTAGGCTCCAGGTGAGGGTACGGCAACGCTTTAGGGGGAGCGTGCGTGTGAGGGCGCGGGTTAGTGTTAGCGTACGGTTTAGGATTAGGGCACGGGTGAGGGTCAGGCTTCGGGGAAGGGTTAGGGTAAGGGTTCGGGCTTGGGTTAGGGTTAGGGGACGGGGACGGTTTAGGGTCCAGGTGAGGGTACGGCAACGATTTAGGGGGAGCGTGCGTGTGAGGGCGCGGGTTAGTGTTAGCGTACGGTTTAGGATTAGGGCACGGGTGAGGGTCAGGCTTCGGGGAAGGGTTAGGGTTAGGGTTCGGGCTAGGGTTAGGGTTAGGGGACGGGGACGGTTTAGTGTCCGGGTGAGGGTACGGCAACGCTTTAGGGGGAGCGTGCGTGTGAGTGCGCGGGTTAGTGTTAACGTACGGGTTAGGATTAGGGGACGGGTGAGGGTCAGGCTTCGGGGAAGGGTTAGGGTTAGGGTTCGGGCTAGGGTTAGGGTTAGGGGATGGGGACGGTTTAGGGTCCAGGTGAGGGTACGGCAACGCTTTAGGGGGAGCGTGCGAGTGAGGGCGCGGGTTAGTGTTAGCGTACGGGTTAGGATTAGGGGACGGGTGAGGGTCAGGCTTCGGGGAAGGGTTAGGGTTAGGGTTCGGGCTAGGGTTAGTGTTAGGGGACGGGGACGGTTTAGGGTCCAGGTGAGGGTACGGCAACGCTTTAGGGGGAGCGTGCATGTGCGGGCGCGGGTTAGTGTTAGCGTACGGGTTAGGATTAGGGGACGGGTGAGGGTCAGGCTTCGGGGAAAGGTTAGGGCTAGGGTTCTGGCTACGTTTATGGTTAGGGGACGGGGACGGTTTAGGGTCCAGGTGAGGGTACGGCAACGCCTTAGGGGGAGCGTGCGTGTGAGGGCGCGGGTTAGTGTTAGCGTACGGGTTAGGATTAGGGGACGGGTGAGGGTCAGGCTTCGGGGAAGGGTTAGGGTTAGGGTTCGGGCTAGGGTTAGGGTTAGGGGACGGGGACGGTTTAGGGTCCAGGTGAGGGTACGGCAACGCTTTAGGGGGAGCGTGCGTGTGAGGGCGCGGGTTAGTGTTAGCGTACGGGTTAGGATTAGGGGACGGGTGAGGGTCAGGCTTCGGGGAAGGGTTAGGGTTAGGGTTCGGGCTAGGGTTAGGGTTAGGGGACGGGGACGGTTTAGGGTCCAGGTGAGGGTACCGCAACGCTTTAGGGGGAGCGTGCGTGTGAGGGCGTGGGTTAGTGTTAGCGTACGGGTTAGGATTAGGGCACGGGTGAGGGTCAGGCTTCGGGGAAGGGTTAGGGTTAGGGTTCGGGCTAGGGTTAGGGTTAGGGGACGGGGACGGTTTACGGTCCAGGTGAGGGTACGGCAACGCTTTAGGGGGAGCGTGCGTGTGAGGGCGCGGGTTAGTGTTAGCGTTCGGGTTAGGATTAGGGGACGGGTGAGGGTCAGGCTTCGGGGAAGGGTTAGGGTTAGGGTTCGGGCTAGGGTTAGGGTTAGGGGACGGGGACGGTTTAGGGTCCAGGTGAGGGTACGGCAACGCTTTAGGGGGAGCGTGCGTGTGAGGGCGCGGGTTAGTGTTAGCGTACGGGTTAGGATTAGGGGACGGGTGAGGGTCAGGCTTCAGGGAAGGGTTAGGGTTAGGGTTCGGGCTAGGGTTAGGGTTAGGGGACGGGGACGGTTTAGGGTCGAGGTGAGGGTACGGCAACGCTTTAGGGGGAGCGTGCGTGTGAGGGCGCGGGTTAGTGTTAGCGTACGGGTTAGGATTAGGGCACGGGTGAGGGTCAGGCTTCGGGGAAGGGTTAGGGTAAGGGTTCGAGCTAGGGTTAGGGTTAGGGGACGGGGACGGTTTAGGGTCCAGGTGAGGGTACGGCAACGCTTTAGGGGGAGCGTGCGTGTGAGGGCGCGGGTTAGTGTTAGCGTACGGGTTAGGATTAGGGCACGGGTGAGGGTCAGGCTTCGGGGAAGGGTTAGGGTTAGGGTTCGGGCTAGGGTTAGGGTTAGGGGACGGGGACGGTTTAGGGTCCAGGTGACGGTACGGCAACGCTTTAGGGGGAGTGTGCGTGTGAGGGCGCGGGTTAGTGTTACCGTACGGTTTAGGATTAGGGCACGGGTGAGGGTCAGGCTTCGGGGAAGGGTTAGGGTTAGGGTTCGGGCTAGGGTTAGGGTTAGGGGACGGGGACGGTTTAGGGTCCGGGTGAGGGTACGGCAACGCTTTAGGGGGAGCGTGCGTGTGAGTGCGCGGGTTAGTGTTAGCGTACGGGTTAGGATTAGGGGACGGGTGAGGGTCAGGCTTCGGGGAAGGGTTAGGGTTAGGGTTCGGGCTAGGGTTAGGGTTAGGGGACGGGGACGGTTTAGGGTCCAGGTGAGGGTACGGCAACGCTTTAGGGGGAGCGTGCGAGTGAGGGCGCGGGTTAGTGTTAGCGTACGGGTTAGGATTAGGGGACGGGTGAGGGTCAGGCTTCGGGGTAGGGTTAGGGTTAGGGTTCGGGCTAGGGTTAGTGTTAGGGGACGGGGACGGTTTAGGGTCCAGGTGAGGGTACGGCAACGCTTTAGGGGGAGCGTGCGTGTGCGGGCGCGGGTTAGTGTTAGCGTACGGGTTAGGATTAGGGGACGGGTGAGGGTCAGGCTTCGGGGAAGGGTTAGGGCTAGGGTTCTGGCTACGTTTAGGGTTAGGGGACGGGGACGGTTTAGGGTCCAGGTGAGGGTACGGCAACGCCTTAGGGGGAGCGTGCGTGTGAGGGCGCGGGTTAGTGTTAGCGTACGGGTTAGGATTAGGGGACGGGTGAGGGTCAGGCTTCGGGGAAGGGTTAGGGTTAGGGTTCGGGCTAGGGTTAGGGTTAGGGGATGGGGACGGTTTAGGGTCCAGGTGAGGGTACGGCAACGCTTTAGGGGGAGCGTGCGTGTGAGGGCGCGGGTTAGTGTTAGCGTACGGTTAGGATTAGGGGACGGGTGAGGGTCAGGCTTCGGGGAAGGGTTAGGGTTAGGGTTCGGGCTAGGGTTAGGGTTAGGGGACGGGGACGGTTTAGGGTCCAGGTGAGGGTACGGCAACGCTTTAGGGGGAGCGTGCGTGTGAGGGCGTGGGTTAGTGTTAGCGTACGGGTTAGGATTAGGGCACGGGTGAGGGTCAGGCTTCGGGGAAGGGTTAGGGTTAGGGTTCGGGCTAGGGTTAGGGTTAGGGGACGGGGACGGTTTATGGTCCAGGTGAGGGTACGGCAACGCTTTAGGGGGAGCGTGCGTGTGAGGGCGCGGGTTAGTGTTAGCGTTCGGGTTAGGATTAGGGGACGGGTGAGGGTCAGGCTTCGGGGAAGGGTTAGGGTTAGGGTTCGGGCTAGGGTTAGGGTTAGGGGACGGGGACGGTTTAGGGTCCAGGTGAGGGTACGGCAACGCTTTAGGGGGAGCGTGCGTGTGAGGGCGCGGGTTAGTGTTAGCGTACGGGTTAGGATTAGGGGACGGGTGAGGGTCAGGCTTCAGGGAAGGGTTAGGGTTAGGGTTCGGGCTAGGGTTAGGGTTAGGGGACGGGGACGGTTTAGGGTCCAGGTGAGGGTACGGCAACGCTTTAGGGGGAGCGTGCGTGTAAGGGCGCGGGTTAGTGTTAGCGTACGGGTTAGGATTAGGGCACGGGTGAGAGTAAGGCTTCGGGGAAATGTTAGGGTTAGGGTTCGGGCTAGGTTTAGGGTTAGGGTTAGGGGACGGGGACGGTTTAGGGTGCAGGTGAGGGTACGGCAACGCTTTAGGGGGACCGTGCGTGTGAGGGCTCGGGTTAGTGTTAGCGTACGGGTTAGGATTAGGGGACTGGTGAGGGTCAGGCTTCGGGGAAGGGTTAGGGTTAGGGTTCGGGCTAGGGTTAGGGTTAGGGGACGGGGACGGTTTAGGGTCCAGGTGAGGGTACGGCAACGCTTTAGGGGGAGCGTGCGTGTGAGGGCGCGGGTTAGTGTTAGCGTACGGGTTAGGATTAGGGCACGGGTGAGGGTCAGGCTTCGGGGAAGGGTTAGGGTAAGGGTTCGGGCTAGGGTTAGGGTTAGGGGACGGGGACGGTTTAGGGTCCAGGTGAGGGTACGGCAACGCTTTAGGGGGAGCGTGCGTGTGAGGGCGCGGGTTAGTGTTAGCGTACGGGTTAGGATTAGGGGACGGGTGAGGGTCAGGCTTCGGGGAAGGGTTAGGGTTAGGGTTCGGGCTAGGGTTAGTGTTAGGGGACGGGGACGGTTTAGGGTCCAGGTGAGGGTACGGCAACGCTTTAGGGGGAGCGTGCGTGTGCGGGCGCGGGTTAGTGTTAGCGTACGGGTTAGGATTAGGGGACGGGTGAGGGTCAGGCTTCGGGGAAGGGTTAGGGTTAGGGTTCGGGCTAGGGTTAGGGTTAGGGGACGGGGACGGTTTAGGGTCCAGGTGAGGGTACGGCAACGCTTTAGGGGGAGCGTGCGTGTGAGTGCGCGGGTTGGTGTTAGCGTACGGGTTAGGATTAGGGGACGGGTGAGGGTCAGGCTTCGGGGAAGGGTTAGGGTTAGGGTTCGGGCTAGGGTTAGGGTTAGGGGACGGGGACGGTTTAGGGTCCAGGTGAGGGTACGGCAACGCTTTCCGGGGAGCGTGCGTGTGAGGGCACGGGTTAGTGTTAGCGTACGGGTTAGGATTAGGGGACGGGTGAGGGTCAGGCTTCGGGGAAGGGTTAGGGTTAGGGTTCGGGCTAGGGTTAGGGTTAGGGGACGGGGATGGTTTAGGGTCCAGGTGAGGGTACGGCAACGCTTTAGGGGGAGCGTGCGTGTGAGGGCGCGGGTTAGTGTTAGCGTACGGGTTAGGATTAGGGGACGAGTGAGGGTCAGGCTTCGGGGAAGGGTTAGGGTTAGGGTTCGGGCTAGGGTTAGGGTTAGGGGACGGGGACGGTTTAGGGTCCAGGTGAGGGTACGGCAACGCTTTAGGGGGAGCGTGCGTGTGAGGGCGCGGGTTAGTGTTATCGTACGGGTTAGGATTAGGGGACAGGTGAGGGTCAGGCTTCGGGGAAGGGTTACGGTTAGGTTTCGGGCTAGGGTTAGGGTTAGGGGACGGGGACGGTTTAGGGTCCAGGTGAGGGTACGGCAACGCTTTAGGGGGAGCGTGCGTGTGAGGGCGCGGGTTAGTGTTAGCGTACGGGTTAGGATTAGGGGACGGGTGAGGGTCAGGCTTCGGGGAAGGGTTAGGGTTAGGGTTCGGGCTAGGGTTAGGGTTAGGGGACGGGGACGGTTTAGGGTCCAGGTGAGGGTACGGCAACGCTTTAGGGGGAGCGTGCGTGTGAGGGCGCGGGTTAGTGTTAGCGTACGGGTTAGGATTAGGGCACGGGTGAGGGTAAGGCTTCGGGGAAATGTTAGGGTTAGGGTTCGGGCTAGGGTTAGGGTTAGGGTTAGGGGACGGGGACGGTTTAGGGTCCAGGTGAGGGTACGGCAACGCTTTAGGGGGAGCGTGCGTGTGAGCGCGCGGGTTAGTGTTAGCGTACGGGTTAGGATTAGGGGACGGGTGAGGGTCAGGCTTCGGGGAAGGGTTAGGGTTAGGGTTCGGGCTAGGGTTAGGGTTAGGGGACGGGGACGGTTTAGTGTCCGGGTGAGGGTACGGCAACGCTTTAGGGGGAGCGTGCGTGTGAGTGCGCGGGTTAGTGTTAACGTACGGGTTAGGATTAGGGGACGGGTGAGGGTCAGGCTTCGGGGAAGGGTTAGGGTTAGGGTTCGGGCTAGGGTTAGGGTTAGGGGATGGGGACGGTTTAGGGTCCAGGTGAGGGTACGGCAACGCTTTAGGGGGAGCGTGCGAGTGAGGGCGCGGGTTAGTGTTAGCGTACGGGTTAGGATTAGGGGACGGGTGAGGGTCAGGCTTCGGGGAAGGGTTAGGGTTAGGGTTCGGGCTAGGGTTAGTGTTAGGGGACGGGGACGGTTTAGGGTCCAGGTGAGGGTACGGCAACGCTTTAGGGGGAGCGTGCATGTGCGGGCGCGGGTTAGTGTTAGCGTACGGGTTAGGATTAGGGGACGGGTGAGGGTCAGGCTTCGGGGAAAGGTTAGGGCTAGGGTTCTGGCTACGTTTATGGTTAGGGGACGGGGACGGTTTAGGGTCCAGGTGAGGGTACGGCAACGCCTTAGGGGGAGCGTGCGTGTGAGGGCGCGGGTTAGTGTTAGCGTACGGGTTAGGATTAGGGGACGGGTGAGGGTCAGGCTTCGGGGAAGGGTTAGGGTTAGGGTTCGGGCTAGGGTTAGGGTTAGGGGACGGGGACGGTTTAGGGTCCAGGTGAGGGTACGGCAACGCTTTAGGGGGAGCGTGCGTGTGAGGGCGCGGGTTAGTGTTAGCGTACGGGTTAGGATTAGGGGACGGGTGAGGGTCAGGCTTCGGGGAAGGGTTAGGGTTAGGGTTCGGGCTAGGGTTAGGGTTAGGGGACGGGGACGGTTTAGGGTCCAGGTGAGGGTACCGCAACGCTTTAGGGGGAGCGTGCGTGTGAGGGCGTGGGTTAGTGTTAGCGTACGGGTTAGGATTAGGGCACGGGTGAGGGTCAGGCTTCGGGGAAGGGTTAGGGTTAGGGTTCGGGCTAGGGTTAGGGTTAGGGGACGGGGACGGTTTACGGTCCAGGTGAGGGTACGGCAACGCTTTAGGGGGAGCGTGCGTGTGAGGGCGCGGGTTAGTGTTAGCGTTCGGGTTAGGATTAGGGGACGGGTGAGGGTCAGGCTTCGGGGAAGGGTTAGGGTTAGGGTTCGGGCTAGGGTTAGGGTTAGGGGACGGGGACGGTTTAGGGTCCAGGTGAGGGTACGGCAACGCTTTAGGGGGAGCGTGCGTGTGAGGGCGCGGGTTAGGGTTAGCGTACGGGTTAGGATTAGGGGACGGGTGAGGGTCAGGCTTCAGGGAAGGGTTAGGGTTAGGGTTCGGGCTAGGGTTAGGGTTAGGGGACGGGGACGGTTTAGGGTCGAGGTGAGGGTACGGCAACGCTTTAGGGGGAGCGTGCGTGTGAGGGCGCGGGTTAGTGTTAGCGTACGGGTTAGGATTAGGGCACGGGTGAGGGTCAGGCTTCGGGGAAGGGTTAGGGTAAGGGTTCGAGCTAGGGTTAGGGTTAGGGGACGGGGACGGTTTAGGGTCCAGGTGAGGGTACGGCAACGCTTTAGGGGGAGCGTGCGTGTGAGGGCGCGGGTTAGTGTTAGCGTACGGGTTAGGATTAGGGCACGGGTGAGGGTCAGGCTTCGGGGAAGGGTTAGGGTTAGGGTTCGGGCTAGGGTTAGGGTTAGGGGACGGGGACGGTTTAGGGTCCAGGTGACGGTACGGCAACGCTTTAGGGGGAGTGTGCGTGTGCGGGCGAGGGTTAGTGTTAGCGTACGGGTTAGGATTAGGGGACGGGTGAGGGTCAGGCTTCGGGGAAGGGTTAGGGCTAGGGTTCTGGCTACGTTTAGGGTTAGGGGACGGGGACGGTTTAGGGTCCAGGTGAGGGTACGGCAACGCCTTAGGGGGAGCGTGCGTGTGAGGGCGCGGGTTAGTGTTAGCGTACGGGTTAGGATTAGGGGACGGGTGAGGGTCAGGCTTCGGGGAAGGGTTAGGGTTAGGGTTCGGGCTAGGGTTAGGGTTAGGGGATGGGGACGGTTTAGGGTCCAGGTGAGGGTACGGCAACGCTTTAGGGGGAGCGTGCGTGTGAGGGCGCGGGTTAGTGTTAGCGTACGGTTAGGATTAGGGGACGGGTGAGGGTCAGGCTTCGGGGAAGGGTTAGGGTTAGGGTTCGGGCTAGGGTTAGGGTTAGGGGACGGGGACGGTTTAGGGTCCAGGTGAGGGTACGGCAACGCTTTAGGGGGAGCGTGCGTGTGAGGGCGTGGGTTAGTGTTAGCGTACGGGTTAGGATTAGGGCACGGGTGAGGGTCAGGCTTCGGGGAAGGGTTAGGGTTAGGGTTCGGGCTAGGGTTAGGGTTAGGGGACGGGGACGGTTTATGGTCCAGGTGAGGGTACGGCAACGCTTTAGGGGGAGCGTGCGTGTGAGGGCGCGGGTTAGTGTTAGCGTTCGGGTTAGGATTAGGGGACGGGTGAGGGTCAGGCTTCGGGGAAGGGTTAGGGTTAGGGTTCGGGCTAGGGTTAGGGTTAGGGGACGGGGACGGTTTAGGGTCCAGGTGAGGGTACGGCAACGCTTTAGGGGGAGCGTGCGTGTGAGGGCGCGGGTTAGTGTTAGCGTACGGGTTAGGATTAGGGGACGGGTGAGGGTCAGGCTTCAGGGAAGGGTTAGGGTTAGGGTTCGGGCTAGGGTTAGGGTTAGGGGACGGGGACGGTTTAGGGTCCAGGTGAGGGTACGGCAACGCTTTAGGGGGAGCGTGCGTGTAAGGGCGCGGGTTAGTGTTAGCGTACGGGTTAGGATTAGGGCACGGGTGAGGGTAAGGCTTCGGGGAAATGTTAGGGTTAGGGTTCGGGCTAGGTTTAGGGTTAGGGTTAGGGGACGGGGACGGTTTAGGGTCCAGGTGAGGGTACGGCAACGCTTTAGGGGGACCGTGCGTGTGAGGGCTCGGGTTAGTGTTAGCGTACGGGTTAGGATTAGGGGACTGGTGAGGGTCAGGCTTCGGGGAAGGGTTAGGGTTAGGGTTCGGGCTAGGGTTAGGGTTAGGGGACGGGGACGGTTTAGGGTCCAGGTGAGGGTACGGCAACGCTTTAGGGGGAGCGTGCGTGTGAGGGCGCGGGTTAGTGTTAGCGTACGGGTTAGGATTAGGGCACGGGTGAGGGTCAGGCTTCGGGGAAGGGTTAGGGTAAGGGTTCGGGCTAGGGTTAGGGTTAGGGGACGGGGACGGTTTAGGGTCCAGGTGAGGGTACGGCAACGCTTTAGGGGGAGCGTGCGTGTGAGGGCGCGGGTTAGTGTTAGCGTACGGGTTAGGATTAGGGGACGGGTGAGGGTCAGGCTTCGGGGAAGGGTTAGGGTTAGGGTTCGGGCTAGGGTTAGTGTTAGGGGACGGGGACGGTTTAGGGTCCAGGTGAGGGTACGGCAACGCTTTAGGGGCAGCGTGCGTGTGCGGGCGCGGGTTAGTGTTAGCGTACGGGTTAGGATTAGGGGACGGGTGAGGGTCAGGCTTCGGGGAAGGGTTAGGGTTAGGGTTCGGGCTAGGGTTAGGGTTAGGGGACGGGGACGGTTTAGGGTCCAGGTGAGGGTACGGCAACGCTTTAGGGGGAGCGTGCGTGTGAGGGCGCGGGTTGGTGTTAGCGTACGGGTTAGGATTAGGGGACGGGTGAGGGTCAGGCTTCGGGGAAGGGTTAGGGTTAGGGTTCGGGCTAGGGTTAGGGTTAGGGGACGGGGACGGTTTAGGGTCCAGGTGAGGGTACGGCAACGCTTTACGGGGAGCGTGCGTGTGAGGGCACGGGTTAGTGTTAGCGTACGGGTTAGGATTAGGGGACGGGTGAGGGTCAGGCTTCGGGGAAGGGTTAGGGTTAGGGTTCGGGCTAGGGTTAGGGTTAGGGGACGGGGATGGTTTAGGGTCCAGGTGAGGGTACGGCAACGCTTTAGGGGGAGCGTGCGTGTGAGGGCGCGGGTTAGTGTTAGCGTACGGGTTAGGATTAGGGGACGAGTGAGGGTCAGGCTTCGGGGAAGGGTTAGGGTTAGGGTTCGGGCTAGGGTTAGGGTTAGGGGACGGGGACGGTTTAGGGTCCAGGTGAGGGTACGGCAACGCTTTAGGGGGAGCGTGCGTGTGAGGGCGCGGGTTAGTGTTATCGTACGGGTTAGGATTAGGGGACAGGTGAGGGTCAGGCTTCGGGGAAGGGTTACGGTTAGGGTTCGGGCTAGGGTTAGGGTTAGGGGACGGGGACGGTTTAGGGTCCAGGTGAGGGTACGGCAACGCTTTAGGGGGAGCATGCGTGTGAGGGCGCGGGTTAGTGTTAGCGTACGGGTTAGGATTAGGGGACGGGTGAGGGTCAGGCTTCGGGGAAGGGTTAGGGTTAGGGTTCGGGCTAGGGTTAGGGTTAGGGGACGGGGACGGTTTAGGGTCCAGGTGAGGGTACGGCAACGCTTTAGGGGGAGCGTGCGTGTGAGGGCGCGGGTTAGTGTTAGCGTACGGGTTAGGATTAGGGCACGGGTGAGGGTAAGGCTTCGGGGAAATGTTAGGGTTAGGGTTCGGGCTAGGGTTAGGGTTAGGGTTAGGGGACGGGGACGGTTTAGGGTCCAGGTGAGGGTACGGCAACGCTTTAGGGGGAGCGTGCGTGTGAGCGCGCGGGTTAGTGTTAGCGTACGGGTTAGGATTAGGGGACGGGTGAGGGTCAGGCTTCGGGGAAGGGTTAGGGTTAGGGTTCGGGCTAGGGTTAGGGTTAGGGGATGGGGACGGTTTAGGGTCCAGGTGAGGGTACGGCAACGCTTTAGGTGGAGCGTGCGTGTGAGGGCGCGGGTTAGAGTTAGCGTACGGGTTAGGATTAGGGGACGGGTGAGGGTCAGGCTTCGGGGAAGGGTTAGGGTTAGGGTTCGGGCTAGAGTGAGGGTTAGGGGACGCGGACGGTTTAGGGTCCAGGTGAGGGTACGGTAACGCTTTAGGGGGAGCGTGCGTGTGAGGGCGCGGGTTAGTGTTAGCGTACGGGTTAGGATTAGGGGACGGGTGAGGGTCAGGCTTCGGGGAAGGGTTAGGGTTAGGGTTCGGGCTAGGGTTAGGGTTAGGGGATGGGGACGGTTTAGGGTCCAGGTGAGGGTACGGCAACGCTTTAGGGGGAGCGTGCGTGTGAGGGCGCGGGTTAGTGTTAGCGTACGGGTTAGGATTAAGGGACGGGTGAGTGTCAGGCTTCGGGGAAGGGTTAGGGTTAGGGTTCGGGCTAGGGTTAGGGTTATTGTTAGGGGACGGGGACGGTTTAGGGTCCAGGTGAGGGTACGGCAACGCTTTAGGGGGAGCGAGCGTGTGAGGGAGCGGGTTAGTGTTACCGTACGGGTTAGGATTAGGGCACGGGTGAGGGTCAGGCTTCGGGGAAGGGTTAGGGCTAGGGTTCCGGCTAGGGTTAGGGTTAGGGGACGGGGACGGTTTAGGGTCCAGGTGAGGGTACGGCAACGCTTTAGGGGGAGCGTGCGTGTGAGGGCGCGGGTTAGTGTTAGCGTATGGGTTAGGATTAGGGGATGGGTGAGGGTCAGGCTTCGGGGAAGGGTTAGGGTTAGGGTTCGGGCTAGGGTTAGGGTTAGGGGACGGGGACGGTTTAGGGTCCAGGTGAGGGTACGGCAACGCTTTAGGGGGAGCGTGCGTGTGAGGGCCCGGTTTAGTGTTAGCGTACGGGTTAGGATTAGGGGCCGGGTGAGGGTCAGGCATCGGGGAAGGGTTAGGGTTAGGGATCGGGCTAGGGTTAGGGTTAGGGGACGGGGACGGTTTAGGGTCCAGGTGAGGGTACGGCAACGCTTTAGGGGGAGCGTGCGTGTGAGGGCGCGGGTTAGTGTTAGCGTACGGGTTAGGATTAGGGGACGGGTGAGGGTCAGGCTTCGGGGAAGGGTTAGGGTTATGGTTCGGGCTAGGGTTAGGGTTAGGGGACGGGGACGGTTTAGGGTCCAGGTGAGGGTACGGCAACGCTTTAGGGGGAGCGTGCGTGTGAGGGCGCGGGTTAGCGTTAGCGTACGGGTTAGGATTAGGGGACGGGTGAGGGTCAGGCTTCGGGGAAGGGTTACGGTTAGGGTTCGGGCAAGGGTTAGGGTTAGGGGACGGGGACGGTTTAGGGTCCAGGTGAGGGTACGGCAACGCTTTAGGGGGAGCGTGCGTGTGAGGGCGCGGGTTAGTGTTAGCGTACGGGTTAGGATTAGGGGACGGGTGAGGGTCAGGCTTCGGGGAAGGATTAGGGTTAGGGTTCGGGCTAGGGTTAGGGTTAGGGGACGGGGACGGTTTAGGGTCCAGGTGAGGGTACGGCAACGCTTTAGGGGGAGCGTGCGTGTGAGGGCGCGGGTTAGTGTTAGCGTACCGGTTAGGATTAGGGCACGGGTGAGGGTCAGGTTTCAGGGAAGGTTTAGGTTTAGGGTTCGGGCTAGGGTTAGGGTTACAGGACGGGGACGGTTTAGGGTCCAGGTGAGGGTACGGCAACGCTTTAGGGGGAGCGTGCGTGTGAGGGCGCGGGTTAGTGTTAGCGTACGGGTTAGGATTAGGGGACGGGTGAGGGTCAGGCTTCGGGGAAGGGTTAGGGTTAGGGTTCGGCCTAGGGTTAGGGTTAAGGGACGGGGACGGTTTAGGGTTCAGGTGAGGGTACGGCAACGTTTTAGGGGGAGCATGTGTGTGAGGGCGCGGGTTAGTGTTAGCGTACGGGTTAGGATTAGGGGACGGGTGAGTGTCAGGCTTCGGGGAAGGGTTAGGGTTAGGGTTCGGGCTAGGGTTAGGGGACGGGGACGGTTTAGGGTCCAGGTGAGGGTACGGCAGCGCTTTAGGGGGAGTGTGCGTGTGAGGGGGCGGGTTAGTGTTAGCGTACGGGTTAGGATTAGGGGCCGGGTGAGGGTCAGGCATCGGGGAAGGGTTAGGGTTAGGGATCGGGCTAGGGTTAGGGTTAGGGGACGGGGACAGTTTAGGGTCCAGGTGAGGGTACGGCAACGCTTTAGGGGGAGCGTGCGTGTGAGGGCGGGGGTTAGCGTTAGCGTACGGGTTAGGATTAGGGGACGGGTGAGGGTCAGGCTTCGGGGAAGGGTTACGGTTAGGTTTCGGGCAAGGGTTAGGGTTAGGGGACGGGGACGGTTTAGGGTCCATGTGAGGGTACGGCAAAGCTTTAGGGGGAGCGTGCGTGTGAGGGCGCGGGTTAGTGTTAGCGTACGGGTTAGGATTAGGGCACGGGTGAGGGTCAGGCTTCGGGGAAGGGTTAGGGTTAGGGTTCGGGCTAGGGTTAGGGTTACGGGACGGGGACGGTTTAGGGTCCAGGTGCGGGTACGGCAACGCTTTAGGGGGAGCGTGCGTGTGAGGGCGCGGTTTAGTGTTAGCGTACGGGGTAGGATTAGGGGACGGGTGAGGGTCAGGCTTCGGGGAAGGGTTAGGGTTAGGGTTCGGCCTACGGTTAGGGTTAGGGGACGGGGACGGTTTAGAGTCCAGGTGAGGGTACGGCAACGCTTTAGGTGGAGTGTGCATGTGAGGGCGCGGGTTAGTGTTAGCGTACGGGTTAGGATTAGGGGACGTGTGAGGGTCAGGCTCGGGGAAGGTTTAGGGTTAGGGTTCGGGCTAGGGTTAGGGTTAGGGGACGGGGACGGTTTAGGGTCCAGGTGAGGGTACGGCAACGCTTTAGGGGGAGCGTGCGTGTGAGGGCGCGGGTTAGTGTTAGCGTACGGGTTAGGATTAGGGGACGTGTGAGTGTCAGGCTTCGGGGAAGGGTTAGGGTTAGGGTTCGGGCTAGGGTTAGGGTTAGGGGACGGGGACAGTTTAGGGTCCATGTGAGGGTACGGCAACGCTTTAGGGGGAGCGTGCGTGTGAGGGCGCGGGTTAGTGTTAGCGTACGGGTTAGGATTAGGGGACGGGTGAGGGTCAGGCTTCGGGGAAGGGTTACGGTTAGGGTTCGGGCTAGGGTTAGGGTTATGGGACGGGGACGGTTTAGGGTCCAGGTGAGGGTACGGCAACGCTTTAGGGGGAGCGTGCGTGTGAGGGCGCGGGTTAGTGTTAGCGTACGGGTTAGGATTAGGGCACGGGTGAGGGTCAGGCTTCGGGGAAGGGTTAGGGTTAGGGTTCGGGCTAGGGTTAGGGTTAGGGGACGGGGACGGTTTAGGGTCCAGGTGAGGGTACGGCAACGCTTTAGGGGGAGCGTGCGTGTGAGGGCGCGGGTTAGCGTTAGCGTACGGGTTAGGATTAGGGGACGGGTGAGGGTCAGGCTTCGGGGAAGGTTTACGGTTAGGGTTCGGGCAAGGGTTAGGGTTAGGGGACGGGGACGGTTTAGGGTCCAGGTGAGGGTACGGCAACGCTTTAGGGGGAGCGTGCGTGTGAGGGCGCGGGTTAGTGTTAGCGTACGGGTTAGGATTAGGGGACGTGTGAGTGTCAGGCTTCGGGGAAGGGTTAGGGTTAGGGTTCGGGCTAGGGTTAGGGTTAGGGGACGGGGACAGTTTAGGGTCCATGTGAGGGTACGGCAACGCTTTAGGGGGAGCGTGCGTGTGAGGGCGCGGGTTAGTGTTAGCGTACGGGTTAGGATTAGGGGACGGGTGAGGGTCAGGCTTCGGGGAAGGATTAGGGTTAGGGTTCGGGCTAGGGTTAGGGTTAGGGGACGGGGACGGTTTAGGGTCCAGGTGAGGGTACGGCAACGCTTTAGGGGGAGCGTGCGTGTGAGGGCGCGGGTTAGTGTTAGCGTACCGGTTAGGATTAGGGCACGGGTGAGGGTCAGGTTTCGGGGAAGGTTTAGGATTAGGGTTCGGACTAGGGTTAGGGTTACAGGACGGGGACGGTTTAGGGTCCAGGTGAGGGTACGGCAACGCTTTAGGGGGAACGTGCGTGTGAGGGCGCGGGTAAGTGTTAGCGTACGGGTTAGGATTAGGGGACGGGTGAGGGTCAGGCTTCGGGGAAGGGTTAGGGTTAGGGTTCGGCCTAGGGTTAGGGTTAGGGGACGGGGACGGTTTAGGGTCCAGGTGAGGGTACGGCAACGCTTTAGGGGGAGCGTGTGTGTGAGGGCGCGGGTTAGTGTTAGCGTACGGGTTAGGATTAGGGGACGGGTGAGTGTCAGGCTTCGGGGAAGGGTTAGGGTTAGGGTTCGGGCTAGGGTTAGGGGACGGGGACGGTTTAGGGTCCAGGTGAGGGTACGGCAGCGCTTTAGGGGGAGTGTGCGTGTGAAGGGGCGGGTTAGTGTTAGCGTACGGGTTAGGATTAGGGGCCGGGTGAGGGTCAGGCATCGGGGAAGGGTTAGTGTTAGGGATCGGGCTAGGGTTAGGGTTAGGGGACGGGGACAGTTTAGGGTCCAGGTGAGGGTACGGCAACGCTT
Organism: Delphinus delphis; assembly: GCF_949987515.2. NCBI lineage: Eukaryota > Metazoa > Chordata > Mammalia > Artiodactyla > Delphinidae > Delphinus > Delphinus delphis. The sequence continues at coordinate 395,989 of NW_027192745.1, forward strand.
TAGGGGGAGCGTGCGTGTGAGGGCGGGGGTTAGCGTTAGCGTACGGGTTAGGATTAGGGGACGGGTGAGGGTCAGGCTTCGGGGAAGGGTTACGGTTAGGTTTCGGGCAAGGGTTAGGGTTAGGGGACGGGGACGGTTTAGGGTCCATGTGAGGGTACGGCAAAGCTTTAGGGGGAACGTGCGTGTGAGGGCGCGGGTTAGTGTTAGCGTACGGGTTAGGATTAGGGCACGGGTGAGGGTCAGGCTTCGGGGAAGGGTTAGGGTTAGGGTTCGGGCTAGGGTTAGGGTTAGGGGACGGGGACGGTTTAGGGTCCAGGTGAGGGTACGGCAACGCTTTAGGGGGAGAGTGCGTGTGAGGGCGCGGGTTAGTGTTAGCGTACGGGTTAGGATTAGGGCACGGATGAGGGTCAGGTTTCGGGGAAGGGTTAGGGTTAGGGTTCGGGCTAGGGTTAGGGTTAGGGGACGGGGACGGTTTAGGGTCCAGGTGAGGGTACGGCAACGCTTTAGGGGGAGCGTGCGTGTGAGGGCGCGGGTTAGTGTTAGCGTATGGGTTAGGATTAGGGGACGGGTGAGGGTCAGGCTTCGGGGAAGGGTTAGGGTTAGGGTTCGGGCTATGGTTAGGGTTAGGGGACGGGGACGGTTTAGGGTCCAGGTGAGGGTACGGCAACGCTTTAGGGGGAGCGTGCGTGTGAGGGCGCGGGTTAGTGTTAGCGTACGGGTTAGGATTAGGGGACGGGTGAGGGTCAGGCTTCGGGGAAGGGTTAGGGTTAGGGTTCGGGCTAGGGTTAGGGTTAGGGGACGGGGACGGTTTAGGGTCCAGGTGAGGGTATGGCAACGCTTTAGGGGGAGCGTGCGTGTGAGGGCGCGGGTTAGTGTTAGCGTACGGGTTAGGATTAGGGGACGGGTGAGGGTCAGGCTTCGGGGAAGTTTTAGGGTTAGGGTTCGGGCTAGGGTTAGGGTTAGGGGACGCGGACGGTTTAGGGTCCAGGTGAGGGTACGGCAACGCTTTAGGGGGAGCGTGCGTGTGAGGGCGCGGGTTAGTGTTAGCGTACGGTTTAGGATTAGGGCACGGGTGAGAGTCAGGCTTCGGGGAAGGGTTAGGGTTAGGGTTCGGGCTAGGGTTAGGGTTAGGGGACGGGGACGGTTTAGGGTCCAGGTGAGGGTACGGCAACGCTGTAGGGGTAGCTTGCGTGTGAGGGCGCGGGTTAGTGTTAGCGTACGGGTTAGGATTAGGGGACAGGTGAGGGTCAGGCTTCGGGGAAGGGTTAGGGTTAGGGTTCGGGCTAGGGTTAGGGTTAGGGGACGGGGACGGTTTAGGGTCCAGGTGAGGGTACGGCAATGCTTTAGGGGGAGCGTGCGTGTGAGGGCGCGGGTTAGTGTTAGCGTACGGGTTAGGATTAGGGCACGTGTGAGGGTCAGGCTTCGGGGAAAGGTTAGGGTTAGGGTTCGGGCTAGGGTTAGGGTTATTGTTAGGGGACGGGGACGGTTTAGGGTCCAGGTGAGGGTACGGCAACGCTTTAGGGGGAGCGTGCATGTGAGGGCGCGGGTTAGTGTTAGCGTACGGGTTAGGATTAGGGGACGGGTGAGGGTCAGGCTTCGGGGAAGGGTTAGGGTTAGGGTTCGGCCTAGGGTTAGGGTTAGGGGACGGGGACGGTTTAGATTCCAGGTGAGGGTACGGCAACGCTTTAGGGGGAGCGTGCATGTGAGGGCGCGGGTTAGTGTTAGCGTACGGGTTAGGATTAGGGGACGGGTGAGGGTCAGGCTTCGGGGAAGGGTTAGGGTTAGGGTTCGGGCTAGAGTGAGGGTTAGGGGACGCGGACGGTTTAGGGTCAAGGTGAGGGTACGGCAACGCTTTAGGGGGAGCGTGCGTGTGAGGGCGCGGGTTAGTGTTAGCGTACGGGTTAGGATTAGGGGACGGGTGAGGGTCAGGCTTCGGGGAAGGGTTAGGGTTAGGGTTCGGGCTAGGGTTAGGGTTAGGGGATGGGGACGGTTTAGGGTCCAGGTGAGGGTACGGCAACGCTTTAGGGGGAGCGTGCGTGTGAGGGCGCGGGTTAGTGTTAGCGTACGGGTTAGGATTAAGGGACGGGTGAGTGTCAGGCTTCGGGGAAGGGTTAGGGTTAGGGTTCGGGCTAGGGTTAGGGTTAGGGGACGGGGACGGTTTAGGGTCCAGGTGAGGGTACGGCAACGCTTTAGGGGGAGCGTGCGTGTGAGGGCGCGGGTTAGTGTTAGCGTACGGGTTAGGATTAGGGAACGGGTGAGGGTCAGGCTTCGGGGAAGGGTTAGGGTTAGGGTTCGGGCTAGGGTTAGGGTTATTGTTAGGGGACGGGGACGGTTTAGGGTCCAGGTGAGGGTACGGCAACGCTTTAGGGGGAGCGAGCGTGTGAGGGCGCGGGTTAGTGTTAGCGTACGGGTTAGGATTAGGGCACGGGTGAGGGTCAGGCTTCGGGGAAGGGTTAGGGCTAGGGTTCCGGCTAGGGTTAGGGTTAGGGGACGGGGACGGTTTAGGGTCCAGGTGAGGGTACGGCAACGCTTTAGGGGGAGCGTGCGTGTGAGGGCGCGGGTTAGTGTTAGCGTATGGGTTAGGATTAGGGGATGGGTGAGGGTCCGGCTTCGGGGAAGGGTTAGGGTTAGGGTTCGGGCTAGGGTTAGGGTTAGGGGACGGGGACGGTTTAGGGTCCAGGTGAGGGTACGGCAACGCTTTAGGGGGAGCGTGGGTGTGAGGGCGCGGGTTAGTGTTAGCGTACGGGTTAGGATTAGGGGACGGGTGAGGGTCAGGCTTCGGGGAAGGGTTAGGGTTAGGGTTCGGGCTAGGGTTAGAGTTAGGGGACGGGGACGGTTTAGGGTCCAGGTGAGGGTACGGCAACGCTTTAGGGGGAGCGTGCGTGTGAGGGCGCGGGTTAGTGTTAGCGTACGGGTTAGGATTAGGGGACGGGTGAGGGTCAGGCTTCGGGGAAGGGTTAGGGTTAGGGTTCGGGCTAGGGTTAGGGTTAGGGGACGGGGACGGTTTAGGGTCCAGGTGAGGGTACGGCAACGCTTTAGGGGGAGTGTGCGTGTGAGGGCGCGGGTTAGTGTTAGCGTACGGGTTAGGATTAGGGGCCGGGTGAGGGTCAGGCATCGGGGAAGGGTTAGGGTTAGGGATCGGGCTAGGGTTAGGGTTAGGGGACTGGGACGGTTTAGGGTCCAGGTGAGGGTACGGCAACGCTTTAGGGGGAGCGTGCGTGTGAGGGCGTGGGTTAGTGTTAGCGTACGGGTTAGGATTAGGGGACGGGTTAGGGTCAGGCTTCGGGGAAGCTTTAGGGTTATGGTTCGGGCTAGGGTTAGGGTTAGGGGACGGGGACGGTTTAGGGTCCAGGTGAGGGTACGGCAACGCTTTAGGGGGAGCGTGCGGGTGAGGGCGCGGGTTAGCGTTAGCGTACGGGTTAGGCTTAGGGGACGGTTGAGGGTCAGGCTTCGGGGAAGGGTTACGGTTAGGGTTCGGGCAAGGGTTAGGGTTAGGGGACGGGGACGGTTTAGGGTCCAGGTGAGGGTACGGCAACGCTTTAGGGGGAGCGTGCGTGTGAGGGCGCGGGTTAGTGTTAGCGTACGGGTTAGGATTAGGGGACGGGTGAGGGTCAGGCTTCGGGGAAGGATTAGGGTTAGGGTTCGGGCTAGGGTTAGGGTTAGGGGACGGGGACGGTTTAGGGTCCAGGTGAGGGTACGGCAACGCTTTAGGGGGAGCGTACGTGTGAGGGCGCGGGTTAGTGTTAGCGTACCGGTTAGGATTAGGGCACGGGTGAGGGTCAGGTTTCGGGGAAGGTTTAGGTTTAGGGTTCGGGCTAGGGTTAGGGTTACAGGACGGGGACGGTTTAGGGTCCAGGTGAGGGTACGGCAACGCTTTAGGGGGAGCGTGCGTGTGAGGGCGCGGGTTAGTGTTAGCGTACGGGTTAGGATTAGGGGACGGGTGAGGGTCAGGCTTCGGGGAACGGTTAGGGTTAGGGTTCGGCCTAGGGTTAGGGTTAGGGGACGGGGACGGTTTAGGGTCCAGGTGAGGGTACGGCAACGCTTTAGGGGGAGCGTGCGTGTGAGGGCGCGGGTTAGTGTTAGCGTACGGGTTAGGATTAGGGGACGGGTGAGTGTCAGGCTTCGGGGAAGGGTTAGGGTTAGGGTTCGGGCTAGGGTTAGGGGACGGGGACGGTTTAGGGTCCAGGTGAGGGTACGGCAGCGCTTTAGGGGGTGTGTGTTTGTGAGGGGGCTGGTTAGTGTTAGCGTACGTGTTAGGATTAGGGGCCGGGTGAGGGTCAGGCATCGGGGAAGGGTTAGGGTTAGGGATCGGGCTAGGGTTAGGGTTAGGGGACGGGGACAGTTTAGGGTCCAGGTGAGGGTACGGCAACGCTTTAGGGGGAGCGTGCGTGTGAGGGCGCGGGTTAGCGTTAGCGTACGGGTTAGGATTAGGGGACGGGTGAGGGTCAGGCTTCGGGGAAGGGTTACGGTTAGGTTTCGGGCAAGGGTTAGGGTTAGGGGACGGGGACGGTTTAGGGTCCATGTGAGGGTACGGCAAAGCTTTAGGGCGAGCGTGCGTGTGAGGGCGCGAGTTAGTGTTATCGTACGGGTTAGGATTAGGGCACGGGTGAGGGTCAGGCTTCGGGGAAGGGTTAGGGTTAGGGTTCGGGCTAGGGTTAGGGTTAGGGGACGGGGACGGTTTAGGGTCCAGGTGAGGGTACGGCAGCGCTTTAGGGGGAGAGTGCGAGTGAGGGCGCGGGTTAGTGTTAGCGTACGGGTTAGGATTAGGGCACGGGTGAGGGTCAGGTTTCGGGGAAGGGTTAGGGTTAGGGTTCGGGCTAGGGTTAGGGTTAGGGGACGGGGACGGTTTAGGGTCCAGGTGAGGGTACGGCAACGCTTTAGGGGGAGCGTGCGTGTGAAGGCGCGGGTAGGTGTTAGCGTATGGGTTAGGATTAGGGGACGGGTGAGGGTCAGGCTTCGGGGAAGGGTTAGGGTTAGGGTTCGGGCTATGGTTAGGGTTATGGGACGGGGACGGTTTAGGGTCCAGGTGAGGGTACGGCAACGCTTTAGGGGGAGCGTGCGTGTGAGGGCGCGGGTTAGTGTTAGCGTACGGGTTAGGATTAGGGGACGGGTGAGGGTCAGGCTTCGGGGAAGGGTTAGGGTTAGGGTTCGGGCTAGGGTTAGGGTTAGGGGACGGGGACGGTTTAGGGTCCAGGTGAGGGTACGGCAATGCTTTAGGGGGAGCGTGCGTGTGAGGGCGCGGGTTAGTGTTAGCGTACGGCTTAGGATTAGGGGACGGGTGAGGGTCAGGCTTCGGGGAAGGGTTAGGGTTCGGTTTCGGGCTAGGGTTAGGGTTAGGGGACGGGGACGGTTTAGGGTCCAGGTGAGGGTACGGCAGCGCTTTAGGGGGCGCGTGCGTGTGAGGGCGCGGGTTAGTGTTAGCGTACGGGTTAGGATTAGGGGACGGGTGAGGGTCAGGCTTCGGGGAAGTGTTAGGGTTAGGGTTCGGGCTAGGGTTAGGGTTAGGGGACGGGGACGGTTTAGGGTCCAGGTGAGGGTACGGCAACGCTTTAGCGGGAGCGTGCGTGTGAGGGCGCGGGTTAGTGTTAGCGTACAGGTTAGGATTAGGGGACGGGTGAGGATCAGGCTTCGGGGAAGGGTTAGGGTTAGTGTTCGGGCTAGGGTTAGGGTTAGGGGACGGGGACGGTTTAGGGTCCAGGTGAGGGTACGGCAACGCTTTAGGGGGAGCGTGCGCGTGAGGGCGCGGGTTAGTGTTAGCGTACGGGTTAGGATTAGGGGACGGGTGAGGGTCAGGCTTCGGGGAAGGGTTACGGTTAGGGTTCGGGCTAGGGTTAGGGTTAGGGGACGGGGACGGTTTAGGGTCCAGGTGAGGGTACGGCAACGCTTTAGGGGGAGCGTGCGTGTGAGGGCGCGGGTTAGCATTAGCGTACGGGTTAGGATTAGGGGACGGGTGAGGGTCAGGCTTCGGGGAAGGGTTACGGTTAGGGTTCGGGCAAGGGTTAGGGTTAGGGGACGGGGACGGTTTAGGGTCCAGGTGAGGGTACGGCAACGCTTTAGGGGGAGCGTGCGTGTGAGGGCGCGGGTTAGTGTTAGCGTACGGGTTAGGATTAGGGGACGGGTGAGGGTCAGGCTTCAGGGAAGGATTAGGGTTAGGGTTCGGGCTAGGGTTAGGGTTAGGGGACGGGGACGGTTTAGGGTCCAGGTGAGGGTACGGCAACGCTTTAGGGGGAGCGTGCGTGTGAGGGCGCGGGTTAGCGTTAGCGTACGGGTTAGGATTAGGGGACGGGTGAGGGTCAGGCTTCGGGGAAGGGTTACGGTTAGGGTTCGGGCAAGGGTTAGGGTTAGGGGACGGGGACGGTTTAGGGTCCAGGTGAGGGTACGGCAACGCTTTAGGGGGAGCATGCGTGTGAGGGCGCGGGTTAGTGTTAGCGTACGGGTTAGGATTAGGGGACGGGTGAGGGTCAGGCTTCGGGGAAGGATTAGGGTTAGGGTTCGGGCTAGGGTTAGGGTTAGGGGACGGGGACAGTTTAGGGTCCAGGTGAGGGTACGGCAACGCTTTAGGGGGAGCGTGCGTGTGAGGGCGTGGGTTAGTGTTAGCGTACCGGTTAGGATTAGGGCACGGGTGAGGGTCAGGTTTCGGGGAAGGGTTAAGTTTAGGGTTCGGGCTAGGGTTAGGGTTACGGGACGGGGACGGTTTAGGGTCCAGGTGAGGGTACGGCAACGCTTTAGGGGGAGCGTGCGTGTGAGGGCGCGGGTTAGTGTTAGCGTACGGGTTAGGATTAGGGGCCGGGTGAGGGTCAGGCATCGGGGAAGGGTTAGGGTTAGGGATCGGGCTAGGGTTAGGGTTAGGGGACGGGGACAGTTTAGGGTCCAGGTGAGGGTACGGCAACGCTTTAGGGGGAGCGTGCGTGTGAGGGCGCGGGTTAGTGTTAGCGTACGGCTTAGGATTAGGGGACGGGTGAGGGTCAGGCTTCGGGGAAGGGTTAGGGTTAGGGTTCGGGCTAGGGTTAGGGTTAGGGGACGGGGACGGTTTAGGGTCCAGGTGAGGGTACGGCAGCGCTTTAGGGGGAGTGTGCGTGTGAGGGCGCGGGTTAGTGTTAGCGTACGGGTTAGGATTAGGGGCCGGGTGAGGGTCAGGCATCGGGGAAGGGTTAGGGTTAGGAATCGGGCTAGGGTTAGGGTTAGGGGACGGGGACGGTTTAGGGTCCAGGTGAGGGTACGGCAACGCTTTAGGGGGAGCGTGCGTGTGAGGGTGCGGGTTAGTGTTAGCGTACGGGTTAGGATTAGGGGACGGGTGAGGGTCAGGCTTCGGGGAAGGGTTACGGTTAGGTTTCGGGCAAGGGTTAGGGTTAGGGGACGGGGACGGTTTAGGGTCCATGTGAGGGTACGGCAAAGCTTTAGGGCGAGCGTGCGTGTGAGGGCGCGAGTTAGTGTTATCGTACGGGTTAGGATTAGGGCACGGGTGAGGGTCAGGCTTCGGGGAAGGGTTAGGGTTAGGGGACGGGGACGGTTTAGGGTCCAGGTGAGGGTACGGCAGCGCTTTAGGGGGAGAGTGCGAGTGAGGGCGCGGGTTAGTGTTAGCGTACGGGTTAGGATTAGGGCACAGGTGAGGGTCAGGTTTCGGGGAAGGGTTAGGGTTAGGGTTCGGGCTAGGGTTAGGGTTAGGGGACGGGGACGGTTTAGGGTCCAGGTGAGGGTACGGCAACGCTTTAGGGGGAGCGTGCGTGTGAAGGCGCGGGTAGGTGTTAGCGTATGGGTTAGGATTAGGGGACGGGTGAGGGTCAGGCTTCGGGGAAGGGTTAGGGTTAGGGTTCGGGCTATGGTTAGGGTTATGGGACGGGGACGGTTTAGGGTCCAGGTGAGGGTACGGCAACGCTTTAGGGGGAGCGTGCGTGTGAGGGCGCGGGTTAGTGTTAGCGTACGGGTTAGGATTAGGGGACGGGTGAGGGTCAGGCTTCGGGGAAGGGTTAGGGTTAGGGTTCGGGCTAGGGTTAGGGTTAGGGGACGGGGACGGTTTAGGGTCCAGGTGACGGTACGGCAACGCTTTAGGGGGAGTGTGCGTGTGAGGGCGCGGGTTAGTGTTAGCGTACGGTTTAGGATTAGGGCACGGGTGAGGGTCAGGCTTCGGGGAAGGGTTAGGGTTAGGGTTCGGGCTAGGGTTAGGGTTAGGGGACGGGGACGGTTTAGGGTCCGGGTGAGGGTACGGCAACGCTTTAGGGGGAGCGTGCGTGTGAGTGCGCGGGTTAGTGTTAGCGTACGGGTTAGGATTAGGGGACGGGTGAGGGTCAGGCTTCGGGGAAGGGTTAGGGTTAGGGTTCGGGCTAGGGTTAGGGTTAGGGGACGGGGACGGTTTAGGGTCCAGGTGAGGGTACGGCAACGCTTTAGGGGGAGCCTGCGAGTGAGGGCGCGGGTTAGTGTTAGCGTACGGGTTAGGATTAGGGGACGGGTGAGGGTCAGGCTTCGGGGAAGGGTTAGGGTTAGGGTTCGGGCTAGGGTTAGTGTTAGGGGACGGGGACGGTTTAGGGTCCAGGTGAGGGTACGGCAACGCTTTAGGGGGAGTGTGCGTGTGCGGGCGCGGGTTAGTGTTAGCGTACGGGTTAGGATTAGGGGACGGGTGAGGGTCAGGCTTCGGGGAAAGGTTAGGGCTAGGGTTCTGGCTACGTTTAGGGTTAGGGGACGGGGACGGTTTAGGGTCCAGGTGAGGGTACGGCAACGCCTTAGGGGGAGCGTGCGTGTGAGGGCGCGGGTTAGTGTTAGCGTACGGGTTAGGATTAGGGGACGGGTGAGGGTCAGGCTTCGGGGAAGGGTTAGGGTTAGGGTTCGGGCTAGGGTTAGGGTTAGGGGACGGGGACGGTTTAGGGTCCAGGTGAGGGTACGGCAACGCTTTAGGGGGAGCGTGCGTGTGAGGGCGCGGGTTAGTGTTAGCGTACGGGTTAGGATTAGGGCACGGGTGAGGGTCAGGCTTCGGGGAAGGGTTAGGGTTAGGGTTCGGGCTAGGGTTAGGGTTAGGGGACGGGGACGGTTTAGGGTCCAGGTGAGGGTACGGCAACGCTTTAGGGGGAGCGTGCGTGTGAGGGCGCGGGTTAGTGTTAGCGTACCGGTTAGGATTAGGGCACGGGTGAGGGTCAGGTTTCGGGGAAGGTTTAGGTTTAGGGTTCGGGCTAGGGTTAGGGTTACAGGACGGGGACGGTTTAGGGTCCAGGTGAGGGTACGGCAACGCTTTAGAGGGAGCGTGCGTGTGAGGGCGCGGGTTAGTGTTAGCGTACGGGTTAGGATTAGGGGACGGGTGAGGGTCAGGCTTCGGGGAAGGGTTAGGGTTAGGGTTCGGCCTAGGGTTAGGGTTAGGGGACGGGGACGGTTTAGGGTCCAGGTGAGGGTACGGCAACGCTTTAGGGGGAGCGTGCGTGTGAGGGCGCGGGTTAGTGTTAGCGTACGGGTTAGGATTAGGGGACGGGTGAGTGTCAGGCTTCGGGGAAGGGTTAGGGTTAGGGTTCGGGCTAGGGTTAGGGGACAGGGACGGTTTAGGGTCCAGGTGAGGGTACGGCAGCGCTTTAGGGGGAGTGTGCGTGTGAGGGGGCGGGTTAGTGTTAGCGTACGGTTTAGGATTAGGGGCCGGGTGAGGGTCAGGCATCGGGGAAGGGTTAGGGTTAGGGATCGGGCTAGGGTTAGGGTTAGGGGACGGGGACAGTTTAGGGTCCAGGTGAGGGTACGGCAACGCTTTAGGGGGAGCGTACGTGTGAGGGCGCGGGTTAGCGTTAGCGTACGGGTTAGGATTAGGGGACGGGTGAGGGTCAGGCTTCGAGGAAGGGTTACGGTTAGGTTTCGGGCAAGGGTTAGGCTTAGGGGACGGGGACGGTTTAGGGTCCATGTGAGGGTACGACAAAGCTTTAGGGGGAGCGTGCGTGTGAGGGCGCCGGTTAGTGTTAGCGTTCGGCTTAGGATTAGGGCACGGGTGAGGGTCAGGCTTCGGGGAAGGGTTAGGGTTAGGGTTCGGGCTAGGGTTAGGGTTAGGGGACGGGGACGGTTTAGGGTCCAGGTGAGGGTACGGCAACACTTTAGGGGGAGAGTGCGTGTGAGGGCGCGGGTTAGTGTTAGCGTACGGGTTAGGATTAGGGCACGGGTGAGGGTCAGGTTTCGGGGAAGGGTTAGGGTTAGGGTTCGGGCTAGGGTTAGGGTTAGGGGACGGGGACGGTTTAGGGTCCAGGTGAGGGTACGGCAACGCTTTAGGGGGAGCGTGCGTGTGAGGGCGCGGGTTAGTGTTAGCGTATGGGTTAGGATTAGGGGACGGGTGAGGGTCAGGCTTCGGGGAAGGGTTAGGGTTAGGGTTCGGGCTATGGTTAGGGTTAGGGGACGGGGACGGTTTAGGGTCCAGGTGAGGGTACGGCAACGCTTTAGGGGGAGCGTGCGTGTGAGGGCGCGGGTTAGTGTTAGCGTACGGGTTAGGATTAGGGCACGGGTGAGGGTCAGGCTTTGGGGAAGGGTTAGGGTTAGGGTTCGGGCTAGGGTTAGGGTTAGGGGACGGGGACGGTTTAGGGTCCAGGTGAGGGTACGGCAACGCTTTAGGGGGAGCGTGCGTGTGAGGGCGCGGGTTAGTGTTAGCGTACGGGTTAGGATTAGGGCACGGGTGAGGGTAAGGCTTCGGGGAAATGTTAGGGTTAGGGTTCGGGCTAGGGTTAGGGTTAGGGTTAGGGGACGGGGACGGTTTAGGGTCCAGGTGAGGGTACGGCAACGCTTTAGGGGGAGCGTGCGTGTGAGGGCGCGGGTTAGTGTTAGCGTACGGGATAGGATTAGGGGACGGGTGAGGGTCAGGCTTCAGGGAAGGGTTAGGGTTAGGGTTCGGGCTAGGGTTAGGGTTAGGGGACGGGGACGGTTTAGGGTCCAGGTGAGGGTACGGCAACGCTTTAGGGGGAGCGTGCGTGTGAGGGCGCGGGTTAGTGTTAGCGTACGGGTTAGGATTAGGGCACGGGTGAGGGTCAGGCTTCGGGGAAGGGTTAGGGTAAGGGTTCGGGCTTGGGTTAGGGTTAGGGGACGGGGACGGTTTAGGGTCCAGGTGACGGTACGGCAACGCTTTAGGGGGAGTGTGCGTGTGAGGGCGCGGGTTAGTGTTAGCGTACGGTTTAGGATTAGGGCACGGGTGAGGGTCAGGCTTCGGGGAAGGGTTAGGGTTAGGTTTCGGGCTAGGGTTAGGGTTAGGGGACGGGGACGGTTTAGGGTCCGGGTGAGGGTACGGCAACGCTTTAGGGGGAGCGTGCGTGTGAGTGCGCGGGTTAGTGTTAGCGTACGGGTTAGGATTAGGGGACGGGTGAGGGTCAGGCTTCGGGGAAGGGTTAGGGTTAGGGTTCGGGCTAGGGTTAGGGTTAGGGGATGGGGACGGTTTAGGGTCCAGGTGAGGGTACGGCAACGCTTTAGGGGGAGCGTGCGAGTGAGGGCGCGGGTTAGTGTTAGCGTACGGGTTAGGATTAGGGGACGGGTGAGGGTCTGGCTTCGGGGAAGGGTTAGGGTTAGGGTTCGGGCTAGGGTTAGTGTTAGGGGACGGGGACGGTTTAGGGTCCAGGTGAGGGTACGGCAACGCTTTAGGGGGAGCGTGCGTGTGCGGGCGCGGGTTAGTGTTAGCGTACGGGTTAGGATTAGGGGACGGGTGAGGGTCAGGCTTCGGGGAAAGGTTAGGGCTAGGGTTCTGGCTACGTTTAGGGTTAGGGGACGGGGACGGTTTAGGGTCCAGGTGAGGGTACGGCAACGCCTTAGGGGGAGCGTGCGTGTGAGGGCGCGGGTTAGTGTTAGCGTTCGGGTTAGGATTAGGGGACGGGTGAGGGTCAGGCTTCGGGGAAGGGTTAGGGTTAGGGTTCGGGCTAGGGTTAGGGTTAGGGGACGGGGACGGTTTAGGCTCCAGGTGAGGGTACGGCAACGCTTTAGGGGGAGCGTGCGTGTGAGGGCGCGGGTTAGTGTTAGCGTACGGTTTAGGATTAGGGCACGGGTGAGGGTCAGGCTTCGGGGAAGGGTTAGGGTAAGGGTTCGGGCTTGGGTTAGGGTTAGGGGACGGGGACGGTTTAGGGTCCAGGTGAGGGTACGGCAACGATTTAGGGGGAGCGTGCGTGTGAGGGCGCGGGTTAGTGTTAGCGTACGGTTTAGGATTAGGGCACGGGTGAGGGTCAGGCTTCGGGGAAGGGTTAGGGTTAGGGTTCGGGCTAGGGTTAGGGTTAGGGGACGGGGACGGTTTAGTGTCCGGGTGAGGGTACGGCAACGCTTTAGGGGGAGCGTGCGTGTGAGTGCGCGGGTTAGTGTTAACGTACGGGTTAGGATTAGGGGACGGGTGAGGGTCAGGCTTCGGGGAAGGGTTAGGGTTAGGGTTCGGGCTAGGGTTAGGGTTAGGGGATGGGGACGGTTTAGGGTCCAGGTGAGGGTACGGCAACGCTTTAGGGGGAGCGTGCGAGTGAGGGCGCGGGTTAGTGTTAGCGTACGGATTAGGATTAGGGGACGGGTGAGGGTCAGGCTTCGGGGAAGGGTTAGGGTTAGGGTTCGGGCTAGGGTTAGTGTTAGGGGACGGGGACGGTTTAGGGTCCAGGTGAGGGTACGGCAACGCTTTAGGGGGAGCGTGCATGTGCGGGCGCGGGTTAGTGTTAGCGTACGGGTTAGGATTAGGGGACGGGTGAGGGTCAGGCTTCGGGGAAAGGTTAGGGCTAGGGTTCTGGCTACGTTTATGGTTAGGGGACGGGGACGGTTTAGGGTCCAGGTGAGGGTACGGCAACGCCTTAGGGGGAGCGTGCGTGTGAGGGCGCGGGTTAGTGTTAGCGTACGGGTTAGGATTAGGGGACGGGTGAGGGTCAGGCTTCGGGGAAGGGTTAGGGTTAGGGTTCGGGCTAGGGTTAGGGTTAGGGGACGGGGACGGTTTAGGGTCCAGGTGAGGGTACGGCAACGCTTTAGGGGGAGCGTGCGTGTGAGGGCGCGGGTTAGTGTTAGCGTACGGGTTAGGATTAGGGGACGGGTGAGGGTCAGGCTTCGGGGAAGGGTTAGGGTTAGGGTTCGGGCTAGGGTTAGGGTTAGGGGACGGGGACGGTTTAGGGTCCAGGTGAGGGTACCGCAACGCTTTAGGGGGAGCGTGCGTGTGAGGGCGTGGGTTAGTGTTAGCGTACGGGTTAGGATTAGGGCACGGGTGAGGGTCAGGCTTCGGGGAAGGGTTAGGGTTAGGGTTCGGGCTAGGGTTAGGGTTAGGGGACGGGGACGGTTTACGGTCCAGGTGAGGGTACGGCAACGCTTTAGGGGGAGCGTGCGTGTGAGGGCGCGGGTTAGTGTTAGCGTTCGGGTTAGGATTAGGGGACGGGTGAGGGTCAGGCTTCGGGGAAGGGTTAGGGTTAGGGTTCGGGCTAGGGTTAGGGTTAGGGGACGGGGACGGTTTAGGGTCCAGGTGAGGGTACGGCAACGCTTTAGGGGGAGCGTGCGTGTGAGGGCGCGGGTTAGTGTTAGCGTACGGGTTAGGATTAGGGGACGGGTGAGGGTCAGGCTTCAGGGAAGGGTTAGGGTTAGGGTTCGGGCTAGGGTTAGGGTTAGGGGACGGGGACGGTTTAGGGTCGAGGTGAGGGTACGGCAACGCTTTAGGGGGAGCGTGCGTGTGAGGGCGCGGGTTAGTGTTAGCGTACGGGTTAGGATTAGGGCACGGGTGAGGGTCAGGCTTCGGGGAAGGGTTAGGGTAAGGGTTCGAGCTAGGGTTAGGGTTAGGGGACGGGGACGGTTTAGGGTCCAGGTGAGGGTACGGCAACGCTTTAGGGGGAGCGTGCGTGTGAGGGCGCGGGTTAGTGTTAGCGTACGTGTTAGGATTAGGGCACGGGTGAGGGTCAGGCTTCGGGGAAGGGTTAGGGTTAGGGTTCGGGCTAGGGTTAGGGTTAGGGGACGGGGACGGTTTAGGGTCCAGGTGACGGTACGGCAACGCTTTAGGGGGAGTGTGCGTGTGAGGGCGCGGGTTAGTGTTACCGTACGGTTTAGGATTAGGGCACGGGTGAGGGTCAGGCTTCGGGGAAGGGTTAGGGTTAGGGTTCGGGCTAGGGTTAGGGTTAGGGGACGGGGACGGTTTAGGGTCCGGGTGAGGGTACGGCAACGCTTTAGGGGGAGCGTGCGTGTGAGTGCGCGGGTTAGTGTTAGCGTACGGGTTAGGATTAGGGGACGGGTGAGGGTCAGGCTTCGGGGAAGGGTTAGGGTTAGGGTTCGGGCTAGGGTTAGGGTTAGGGGACGGGGACGGTTTAGGGTCCAGGTGAGGGTACGGCAACGCTTTAGGGGGAGCGTGCGAGTGAGGGCGCGGGTTAGTGTTAGCGTACGGGTTAGGATTAGGGGACGGGTGAGGGTCAGGCTTCGGGGTAGGGTTAGGGTTAGGGTTCGGGCTAGGGTTAGTGTTAGGGGACGGGGACGGTTTAGGGTCCAGGTGAGGGTACGGCAACGCTTTAGGGGGAGCGTGCGTGTGCGGGCGCGGGTTAGTGTTAGCGTACGGGTTAGGATTAGGGGACGGGTGAGGGTCAGGCTTCGGGGAAGGGTTAGGGCTAGGGTTCTGGCTACGTTTAGGGTTAGGGGACGGGGACGGTTTAGGGTCCAGGTGAGGGTACGGCAACGCCTTAGGGGGAGCGTGCGTGTGAGGGCGCGGGTTAGTGTTAGCGTACGGGTTAGGATTAGGGGACGGGTGAGGGTCAGGCTTCGGGGAAGGGTTAGGGTTAGGGTTCGGGCTAGGGTTAGGGTTAGGGGATGGGGACGGTTTAGGGTCCAGGTGAGGGTACGGCAACGCTTTAGGGGGAGCGTGCGTGTGAGGGCGCGGGTTAGTGTTAGCGTACGGTTAGGATTAGGGGACGGGTGAGGGTCAGGCTTCGGGGAAGGGTTAGGGTTAGGGTTCGGGCTAGGGTTAGGGTTAGGGGACGGGGACGGTTTAGGGTCCAGGTGAGGGTACGGCAACGCTTTAGGGGGAGCGTGCGTGTGAGGGCGTGGGTTAGTGTTAGCGTACGGGTTAGGATTAGGGCACGGGTGAGGGTCAGGCTTCGGGGAAGGGTTAGGGTTAGGGTTCGGGCTAGGGTTAGGGTTAGGGGACGGGGACGGTTTATTGTCCAGGTGAGGGTACGGCAACGCTTTAGGGGGAGCGTGCGTGTGAGGGCGCGGGTTAGTGTTAGCGTTCGGGTTAGGATTAGGGGACGGGTGAGGGTCAGGCTTCGGGGAAGGGTTAGGGTTAGGGTTCGGGCTAGGGTTAGGGTTAGGGGACGGGGACGGTTTAGGGTCCAGGTGAGGGTACGGCAACGCTTTAGGGGGAGCGTGCGTGTGAGGGCGCGGGTTAGTGTTAGCGTACGGGTTAGGATTAGGGGACGGGTGAAGGTCAGGCTTCAGGGAAGGGTTAGGGTTAGGGTTCGGGCTAGGGTTAGGGTTAGGGGACGGGGACGGTTTAGGGTCCAGGTGAGGGTACGGCAACGCTTTAGGGGGAGCGTGCGTGTAAGGGCGCGGGTTAGTGTTAGCGTACGGGTTAGGATTAGGGCACGGGTGAGGGTAAGGCTTCGGGGAAATGTTAGGGTTAGGGTTCGGGCTAGGTTTAGGGTTAGGGTTAGGGGACGGGGACGGTTTAGGGTGCAGGTGAGGGTACGGCAACGCTTTAGGGGGACCGTGCGTGTGAGGGCTCGGGTTAGTGTTAGCGTACGGGTTAGGATTAGGGGACTGGTGAGGGTCAGGCTTCGGGGAAGGGTTAGGGTTAGGGTTCGGGCTAGGGTTAGGGTTAGGGGACGGGGACGGTTTAGGGTCCAGGTGAGGGTACGGCAACGCTTTAGGGGGAGCGTGCGTGTGAGGGCGCGGGTTAGTGTTAGCGTACGGGTTAGGATTAGGGCACGGGTGAGGGTCAGGCTTCGGGGAAGGGTTAGGGTAAGGGTTCGGGCTAGGGTTAGGGTTAGGGGACGGGGACGGTTTAGGGTCCAGGTGAGGGTACGGCAACGCTTTAGGGGGAGCGTGCGTGTGAGGGCGCGGGTTAGTGTTAGCGTACGGGTTAGGATTAGGGGACGGGTGAGGGTCAGGCTTCGGGGAAGGGTTAGGGTTAGGGTTCGGGCTAGGGTTAGTGTTAGGGGACGGGGACGGTTTAGGGTCCAGGTGAGGGTACGGCAACGCTTTAGGGGGAGCGTGCGTGTGCGGGCGCGGGTTAGTGTTAGCGTACGGGTTAGGATTAGGGGACGGGTGAGGGTCAGGCTTCGGGGAAGGGTTAGGGTTAGGGTTCGGGCTAGGGTTAGGGTTAGGGGACGGGGACGGTTTAGGGTCCAGGTGAGGGTACGGCAACGCTTTAGGGGGAGCGTGCGTGTGAGGGCGCGGGTTGGTGTTAGCGTACGGGTTAGGATTAGGGGACGGGTGAGGGTCAGGCTTCGGGGAAGGGTTAGGGTTAGGGTTCGGGCTAGGGTTAGGGTTAGGGGACGGGGACGGTTTAGGGTCCAGGTGAGGGTACGGCAACGCTTTACGGGGAGCGTGCGTGTGAGGGCACGGGTTAGTGTTAGCGTACGGGTTAGGATTAGGGGACGGGTGAGGGTCAGGCTTCGGGGAAGGGTTAGGGTTAGGGTTCGGGCTAGGGTTAGGGTTAGGGGACGGGGATGGTTTAGGGTCCAGGTGAGGGTACGGCAACGCTTTAGGGGGAGCGTGCGTGTGAGGGCGCGGGTTAGTGTTAGCGTACGGGTTAGGATTAGGGGACGAGTGAGGGTCAGGCTTCGGGGAAGGGTTAGGGTTAGGGTTCGGGCTAGGGTTAGGGTTAGGGGACGGGGACGGTTTAGGGTCCAGGTGAGGGTACGGCAACGCTTTAGGGGGAGCGTGCGTGTGAGGGCGCGGGTTAGTGTTATCGTACGGGTTAGGATTAGGGGACAGGTGAGGGTCAGGCTTCGGGGAAGGGTTACGGTTAGGTTTCGGGCTAGGGTTAGGGTTAGGGGACGGGGACGGTTTAGGGTCCAGGTGAGGGTACGGCAACGCTTTAGGGGGAGCGTGCGTGTGAGGGCGCGGGTTAGTGTTAGCGTACGGGTTAGGATTAGGGGACGGGTGAGGGTCAGGCTTCGGGGAAGGGTTAGGGTTAGGGTTCGGGCTAGGGTTAGGGTTAGGGGACGGGGACGGTTTAGGGTCCAGGTGAGGGTACGGCAACGCTTTAGGGGGAGCGTGCGTGTGAGGGCGCGGGTTAGTGTTAGCGTACGGGTTAGGATTAGGGCACGGGTGAGGGTAAGGCTTCGGGGAAATGTTAGGGTTAGGGTTCGGGCTAGGGTTAGGGTTAGGGTTAGGGGACGGGGACGGTTTAGGGTCCAGGTGAGGGTACGGCAACGCTTTAGGGGGAGCGTGCGTGTGAGCGCGCGGGTTAGTGTTAGCGTACGGGTTAGGATTAGGGGACGGGTGAGGGTCAGGCTTCGGGGAAGGGTTAGGGTTAGGGTTCGGGCTAGGGTTAGGGTTAGGGGACGGGGACGGTTTAGTGTCCGGGTGAGGGTACGGCAACGCTTTAGGGGGAGCGTGCGTGTGAGTGCGCGGGTTAGTGTTAACGTACGGGTTAGGATTAGGGGACGGGTGAGGGTCAGGCTTCGGGGAAGGGTTAGGGTTAGGGTTCGGGCTAGGGTTAGGGTTAGGGGATGGGGACGGTTTAGGGTCCAGGTGAGGGTACGGCAACGCTTTAGGGGGAGCGTGCGAGTGAGGGCGCGGGTTAGTGTTAGCGTACGGGTTAGGATTAGGGGACGGGTGAGGGTCAGGCTTCGGGGAAGGGTTAGGGTTAGGGTTCGGGCTAGGGTTAGTGTTAGGGGACGGGGACGGTTTAGGGTCCAGGTGAGGGTACGGCAACGCTTTAGGGGGAGCGTGCATGTGCGGGCGCGGGTTAGTGTTAGCGTACGGGTTAGGATTAGGGGACGGGTGAGGGTCAGGCTTCGGGGAAAGGTTAGGGCTAGGGTTCTGGCTACGTTTATGGTTAGGGGACGGGGACGGTTTAGGGTCCAGGTGAGGGTACGGCAACGCCTTAGGGGGAGCGTGCGTGTGAGGGCGCGGGTTAGTGTTAGCGTACGGGTTAGGATTAGGGGACGGGTGAGGGTCAGGCTTCGGGGAAGGGTTAGGGTTAGGGTTCGGGCTAGGGTTAGGGTTAGGGGACGGGGACGGTTTAGGGTCCAGGTGAGGGTACGGCAACGCTTTAGGGGGAGCGTGCGTGTGAGGGCGCGGGTTAGTGTTAGCGTACGGGTTAGGATTAGGGGACGGGTGAGGGTCAGGCTTCGGGGAAGGGTTAGGGTTAGGGTTCGGGCTAGGGTTAGGGTTAGGGGACGGGGACGGTTTAGGGTCCAGGTGAGGGTACCGCAACGCTTTAGGGGGAGCGTGCGTGTGAGGGCGTGGGTTAGTGTTAGCGTACGGGTTAGGATTAGGGCACGGGTGAGGGTCAGGCTTCGGGGAAGGGTTAGGGTTAGGGTTCGGGCTAGGGTTAGGGTTAGGGGACGGGGACGGTTTACGGTCCAGGTGAGGGTACGGCAACGCTTTAGGGGGAGCGTGCGTGTGAGGGCGCGGGTTAGTGTTAGCGTTCGGGTTAGGATTAGGGGACGGGTGAGGGTCAGGCTTCGGGGAAGGGTTAGGGTTAGGGTTCGGGCTAGGGTTAGGGTTAGGGGACGGGGACGGTTTAGGGTCCAGGTGAGGGTACGGCAACGCTTTAGGGGGAGCGTGCGTGTGAGGGCGCGGGTTAGTGTTAGCGTACGGGTTAGGATTAGGGGACGGGTGAGGGTCAGGCTTCAGGGAAGGGTTAGGGTTAGGGTTCGGGCTAGGGTTAGGGTTAGGGGACGGGGACGGTTTAGGGTCGAGGTGAGGGTACGGCAACGCTTTAGGGGGAGCGTGCGTGTGAGGGCGCGGGTTAGTGTTAGCGTACGGGTTAGGATTAGGGCACGGGTGAGGGTCAGGCTTCGGGGAAGGGTTAGGGTAAGGGTTCGAGCTAGGGTTAGGGTTAGGGGACGGGGACGGTTTAGGGTCCAGGTGAGGGTACGGCAACGCTTTAGGGGGAGCGTGCGTGTGAGGGCGCGGGTTAGTGTTAGCGTACGGGTTAGGATTAGGGCACGGGTGAGGGTCAGGCTTCGGGGAAGGGTTAGGGTTAGGGTTCGGGCTAGGGTTAGGGTTAGGGGACGGGGACGGTTTAGGGTCCAGGTGACGGTACGGCAACGCTTTAGGGGGAGTGTGCGTGTGAGGGCGCGGGTTAGTGTTACCGTACGGTTTAGGATTAGGGCACGGGTGAGGGTCAGGCTTCGGGGAAGGGTTAGGGTTAGGGTTCGGGCTAGGGTTAGGGTTAGGGGACGGGGACGGTTTAGGGTCCGGGTGAGGGTACGGCAACGCTTTAGGGGGAGCGTGCGTGTGAGTGCGCGGGTTAGTGTTAGCGTACGGGTTAGGATTAGGGGACGGGTGAGGGTCAGGCTTCGGGGAAGGGTTAGGGTTAGGGTTCGGGCTAGGGTTAGGGTTAGGGGACGGGGACGGTTTAGGGTCCAGGTGAGGGTACGGCAACGCTTTAGGGGGAGCGTGCGAGTGAGGGCGCGGGTTAGTGTTAGCGTACGGGTTAGGATTAGGGGACGGGTGAGGGTCAGGCTTCGGGGTAGGGTTAGGGTTAGGGTTCGGGCTAGGGTTAGTGTTAGGGGACGGGGACGGTTTAGGGTCCAGGTGAGGGTACGGCAACGCTTTAGGGGGAGCGTGCGTGTGCGGGCGCGGGTTAGTGTTAGCGTACGGGTTAGGATTAGGGGACGGGTGAGGGTCAGGCTTCGGGGAAGGGTTAGGGCTAGGGTTCTGGCTACGTTTAGGGTTAGGGGACGGGGACGGTTTAGGGTCCAGGTGAGGGTACGGCAACGCCTTAGGGGGAGCGTGCGTGTGAGGGCGCGGGTTAGTGTTAGCGTACGGGTTAGGATTAGGGGACGGGTGAGGGTCAGGCTTCGGGGAAGGGTTAGGGTTAGGGTTCGGGCTAGGGTTAGGGTTAGGGGATGGGGACGGTTTAGGGTCCAGGTGAGGGTACGGCAACGCTTTAGGGGGAGCGTGCGTGTGAGGGCGCGGGTTAGTGTTAGCGTACGGTTAGGATTAGGGGACGGGTGAGGGTCAGGCTTCGGGGAAGGGTTAGGGTTAGGGTTCGGGCTAGGGTTAGGGTTAGGGGACGGGGACGGTTTAGGGTCCAGGTGAGGGTACGGCAACGCTTTAGGGGGAGCGTGCGTGTGAGGGCGTGGGTTAGTGTTAGCGTACGGGTTAGGATTAGGGCACGGGTGAGGGTCAGGCTTCGGGGAAGGGTTAGGGTTAGGGTTCGGGCTAGGGTTAGGGTTAGGGGACGGGGACGGTTTATGGTCCAGGTGAGGGTACGGCAACGCTTTAGGGGGAGCGTGCGTGTGAGGGCGCGGGTTAGTGTTAGCGTTCGGGTTAGGATTAGGGGACGGGTGAGGGTCAGGCTTCGGGGAAGGGTTAGGGTTAGGGTTCGGGCTAGGGTTAGGGTTAGGGGACGGGGACGGTTTAGGGTCCAGGTGAGGGTACGGCAACGCTTTAGGGGGAGCGTGCGTGTGAGGGCGCGGGTTAGTGTTAGCGTACGGGTTAGGATTAGGGGACGGGTGAGGGTCAGGCTTCAGGGAAGGGTTAGGGTTAGGGTTCGGGCTAGGGTTAGGGTTAGGGGACGGGGACGGTTTAGGGTCCAGGTGAGGGTACGGCAACGCTTTAGGGGGAGCGTGCGTGTAAGGGCGCGGGTTAGTGTTAGCGTACGGGTTAGGATTAGGGCACGGGTGAGGGTAAGGCTTCGGGGAAATGTTAGGGTTAGGGTTCGGGCTAGGTTTAGGGTTAGGGTTAGGGGACGGGGACGGTTTAGGGTCCAGGTGAGGGTACGGCAACGCTTTAGGGGGACCGTGCGTGTGAGGGCTCGGGTTAGTGTTAGCGTACGGGTTACGATTAGGGGACTGGTGAGGGTCAGGCTTCGGGGAAGGGTTAGGGTTAGGGTTCGGGCTAGGGTTAGGGTTAGGGGACGGGGACGGTTTAGGGTCCAGGTGAGGGTACGGCAACGCTTTAGGGGGAGCGTGCGTGTGAGGGCGCGGGTTAGTGTTAGCGTACGGGTTAGGATTAGGGCACGGGTGAGGGTCAGGCTTCGGGGAAGGGTTAGGGTAAGGGTTCGGGCTAGGGTTAGGGTTAGGGGACGGGGACGGTTTAGGGTCCAGGTGAGGGTACGGCAACGCTTTAGGGGGAGCGTGCGTGTGAGGGCGCGGGTTAGTGTTAGCGTACGGGTTAGGATTAGGGGACGGGTGAGGATCAGGCTTCGGGGAAGGGTTAGGGTTAGGGTTCGGGCTAGGGTTAGTGTTAGGGGACGGGGACGGTTTAGGGTCCAGGTGAGGGTACGGCAACGCTTTAGGGGCAGCGTGCGTGTGCGGGCGTGGGTTAGTGTTAGCGTACGGGTTAGGATTAGGGGACGGGTGAGGGTCAGGCTTCGGGGAAGGGTTAGGGTTAGGGTTCGGGCTAGGGTTAGGGTTAGGGGACGGGGACGGTTTAGGGTCCAGGTGAGGGTACGGCAACGCTTTAGGGGGAGCGTGCGTGTGAGGGCGCGGGTTGGTGTTAGCGTACGGGTTAGGATTAGGGGACGGGTGAGGGTCAGGCTTCGGGGAAGGGTTAGGGTTAGGGTTCGGGCTAGGGTTAGGGTTAGGGGACGGGGACGGTTTAGGGTCCAGGTGAGGGTACGGCAACGCTTTACGGGGAGCGTGCGTGTGAGGGCACGGGTTAGTGTTAGCGTACGGGTTAGGATTAGGGGACGGGTGAGGGTCAGGCTTCGGGGAAGGGTTAGGGTTAGGGTTCGGGCTAGGGTTAGGGTTAGGGGACGGGGATGGTTTAGGGTCCAGGTGAGGGTACGGCAACGCTTTAGGGGGAGCGTGCGTGTGAGGGCGCTGGTTAGTGTTAGCGTACGGGTTAGGATTAGGGGACGAGTGAGGGTCAGGCTTCGGGGAAGGGTTAGGGTTAGGGTTCGGGCTAGGGTTAGGGTTAGGGGACGGGGACGGTTTAGGGTCCAGGTGAGGGTACGGCAACGCTTTAGGGGGAGCGTGCGTGTGAGGGCGCGGGTTAGTGTTATCGTACGGGTTAGGATTAGGGGACAGGTGAGGGTCAGGCTTCGGGGAAGGGTTACGGTTAGGGTTCGGGCTAGGGTTAGGGTTAGGGGACGGGGACGGTTTAGGGTCCAGGTGAGGGTACGGCAACGCTTTAGGGGGAGCATGCGTGTGAGGGCGCGGGTTAGTGTTAGCGTACGGGTTAGGATTAGGGGACGGGTGAGGGTCAGGCTTCGGGGAAGGGTTAGGGTTAGGGTTCGGGCTAGGGTTAGGGTTAGGGGACGGGGACGGTTTAGGGTCCAGGTGAGGGTACGGCAACGCTTTAGGGGGAGCGTGCGTGTGAGGGCGCGGGTTAGTGTTAGCGTACGGGTTAGGATTAGGGCACGGGTGAGGGTAAGGCTTCGGGGAAATGTTAGGGTTAGGGTTCGGGCTAGGGTTAGGGTTAGGGTTAGGGGACGGGGACGGTTTAGGGTCCAGGTGAGGGTACGGCAACGCTTTAGGGGGAGCGTGCGTGTGAGCGCGCGGGTTAGTGTTAGCGTACGGGTTAGGATTAGGGGACGGGTGAGGGTCAGGCTTCGGGGAAGGGTTAGGGTTAGGGTTCGGGCTAGGGTTAGGGTTAGGGGATGGGGACGGTTTAGGGTCCAGGTGAGGGTACGGCAACGCTTTAGGGGGAGCGTGCGTGTGAGGGCGCGGGTTAGAGTTAGCGTACGGGTTAGGATTAGGGGACGGGTGAGGGTCAGGCTTCGGGGAAGGGTTAGGGTTAGGGTTCGGGCTAGAGTGAGGGTTAGGGGACGCGGACGGTTTAGGGTCCAGGTGAGGGTACGGTAACGCTTTAGGGGGAGCGTGCGTGTGAGGGCGCGGGTTAGTGTTAGCGTACGGGTTAGGATTAGGGGACGGGTGAGGGTCAGGCTTCGGGGAAGGGTTAGGGTTAGGGTTCGGGCTAGGGTTAGGGTTAGGGGATGGGGACGGTTTAGGGTCCAGGTGAGGGTACGGCAACGCTTTAGGGGGAGCGTGCGTGTGAGGGCGCGGGTTAGTGTTAGCGTACGGGTTAGGATTAAGGGACGGGTGAGTGTCAGGCTTCGGGGAAGGGTTAGGGTTAGGGTTCGGGCTAGGGTTAGGGTTAGGGGCTGGGGACGGTTTAGGGTCCAGGTGAGGGTACGGCAACGCTTTAGGGGGAGCGTGCGTGTGAGGGCGCGGGTTAGTGTTAGCGTACGGGTTAGGATTAGGGCACGGGTGAGGGTCAGGCTTCGGGGAAAGGTTAGGGTTAGGGTTCGGGCTAGGGTTAGGGTTATTGTTAGGGGACGGGGACGGTTTAGGGTCCAGGTGAGGGTACGGCAACGCTTTAGGGGGAGCGAGCGTGTGAGGGCGCGGGTTAGTGTTACCGTACGGGTTAGGATTAGGGCACGGGTGAGGGTCAGGCTTCGGGGAAGGGTTAGGGCTAGGGTTCCGGCTAGGGTTAGGGTTAGGGGACGGGGACGGTTTAGGGTCCAGGTGAGGGTACGGCAACGCTTTAGGGGGAGCGTGCGTGTGAGGGCGCGGGTTAGTGTTAGCGTATGGGTTAGGATTAGGGGATGGGTGAGGGTCCGGCTTCGGGGAAGGGTTAGGGTTAGGGTTCGGGCTAGGGTTAGGGTTAGGGGACGGGGACGGTTTAGGGTCCAGGTGAGGGTACGGCAACGCTTTAGGGGGAGCGTGCGTGTGAGGGCCCGGTTTAGTGTTAGCGTACGGGTTAGGATTAGGGGCCGGGTGAGGGTCAGGCATCGGGGAAGGGTTAGGGTTAGGGATCGGGCTAGGGTTAGGGTTAGGGGACGGGGACGGTTTAGGGTCCAGGTGAGGGTACGGCAACGCTTTAGGGGGAGCGTGCGTGTGAGGGCGCGGGTTAGTGTTAGCGTACGGGTTAGGATTAGGGGACGGGTGAGGGTCAGGCTTCGGGGAAGGGTTAGGGTTATGGTTCGGGCTAGGGTTAGGGTTAGGGGACGGGGACGGTTTAGGGTCCAGGTGAGGGTACGGCAACGCTTTAGGGGGAGCGTGCGTGTGAGGGCGCGGGTTAGCGTTAGCGTACGGGTTAGGATTAGGGGACGGGTGAGGGTCAGGCTTCGGGGAAGGGTTACGGTTAGGGTTCGGGCAAGGGTTAGGGTTAGGGGACGGGGACGGTTTAGGGTCCAGGTGAGGGTACGGCAACGCTTTAGGGGGAGCGTGCGTGTGAGGGCGCGGGTTAGTGTTAGCGTACGGGTTAGGATTAGGGGACGGGTGAGGGTCAGGCTTCGGGGAAGGATTAGGGTTAGGGTTCGGGCTAGGGTTAGGGTTAGGGGACGGGGACGGTTTAGGGTCCAGGTGAGGGTACGGCAACGCTTTAGGGGGAGCGTGCGTGTGAGGGCGCGGGTTAGTGTTAGCGTACCGGTTAGGATTAGGGCACGGGTGAGGGTCAGGTTTCAGGGAAGGTTTAGGTTTAGGGTTCGGGCTAGGGTTAGGGTTACAGGACGGGGACGGTTTAGGGTCCAGGTGAGGGTACGGCAACGCTTTAGGGGGAGCGTGCGTGTGAGGGCGCGGGTTAGTGTTAGCGTACGGGTTAGGATTAGGGGACGGGTGAGGGTCAGGCTTCGGGGAAGGGTTAGGGTTAGGGTTCGGCCTAGGGTTAGGGTTAGGGGACGGGGACGGTTTAGGGTTCAGGTGAGGGTACGGCAACGTTTTAGGGGGAGCATGTGTGTGAGGGTGCGGGTTAGTGTTAGCGTACGGGTTAGGATTAGGGGACGGGTGAGTGTCAGGCTTCGGGGAAGGGTTAGGGTTAGGGTTCGGGCTAGGGTTAGGGGACGGGGACGGTTTAGGGTCCAGGTGAGGGTACGGCAGCGCTTTAGGGGGAGTGTGCGTGTGAGGGGGCGGGTTAGTGTTAGCGTACGGGTTAGGATTAGGGGCCGGGTGAGGGTCAGGCATCGGGGAAGGGTTAGGGTTAGGGATCGGGCTAGGGTTAGGGTTAGGGGACGGGGACAGTTTAGGGTCCAGGTGAGGGTACGGCAACGCTTTAGGGGGAGCGTGCGTGTGAGGGCGGGGGTTAGCGTTAGCGTACGGGTTAGGATTAGGGGACGGGTGAGGGTCAGGCTTCGGGGAAGGGTTACGGTTAGGTTTCGGGCAAGGGTTAGGGTTAGGGGACGGGGACGGTTTAGGGTCCATGTGAGGGTACGGCAAAGCTTTAGGGGGAGCGTGCGTGTGAGGGCGCGGGTTAGTGTTAGCGTACGGGTTAGGATTAGGGCACGGGTGAGGGTCAGGCTTCGGGGAAGGGTTAGGGTTAGGGTTCGGGCTAGGGTTAGGGTTACGGGACGGGGACGGTTTAGGGTCCAGGTGCGGGTACGGCAACGCTTTAGGGGGAGCGTGCGTGTGAGGGCGCGGTTTAGTGTTAGCGTACGGGGTAGGATTAGGGGACGGGTGAGGGTCAGGCTTCGGGGAAGGGTTAGGGTTAGGGTTCGGCCTACGGTTAGGGTTAGGGGACGGGGACGGTTTAGAGTCCAGGTGAGGGTACGGCAACGCTTTAGGTGGAGTGTGCATGTGAGGGCGCGGGTTAGTGTTAGCGTACGGGTTAGGATTAGGGGACGTGTGAGGGTCAGGCTCGGGGAAGGTTTAGGGTTAGGGTTCGGGCTAGGGTTAGGGTTAGGGGACGGGGACGGTTTAGGGTCCAGGTGAGGGTACGGCAACGCTTTAGGGGGAGCGTGCGTGTGAGGGCGCGGGTTAGCGTTAGCGTACGGGTTAGGATTAGGGGACGGGTGAGGGTCAGGCTTCGGGGAAGGTTTACGGTTAGGGTTCGGGCAAGGGTTAGGGTTAGGGGACGGGGACGGTTTAGGGTCCAGGTGAGGGTACGGCAACGCTTTAGGGGGAGCGTGCGTGTGAGGGCGCGGGTTAGTGTTAGCGTACGGGTTAGGATTAGGGGACGGGTGAGGGTCAGGCTTCGGGGAAGGATTAGGGTTAGGGTTCGGGCTAGGGTTAGGGTTAGGGGACGGGGACGGTTTAGGGTCCAGGTGAGGGTACGGCAACGCTTTAGGGGGAGCGTGCGTGTGAGGGCGCGGGTTAGTGTTAGCGTACCGGTTAGGATTAGGGCACGGGTGAGGGTCAGGTTTCGGGGAAGGTTTAGGATTAGGGTTCGGACTAGGGTTAGGGTTACAGGACGGGGACGGTTTAGGGTCCAGGTGAGGGTACGGCAACGCTTTAGGGGGAACGTGCGTGTGAGGGCGCGGGTAAGTGTTAGCGTACGGGTTAGGATTAGGGGACGGGTGAGGGTCAGGCTTCGGGGAAGGGTTAGGGTTAGGGTTCGGCCTAGGGTTAGGGTTAGGGGACGGGGACGGTTTAGGGTCCAGGTGAGGGTACGGCAACGCTTTAGGGGGAGCGTGTGTGTGAGGGCGCGGGTTAGTGTTAGCGTACGGGTTAGGATTAGGGGACGGGTGAGTGTCAGGCTTCGGGGAAGGGTTAGGGTTAGGGTTCGGGCTAGGGTTAGGGGACGGGGACGGTTTAGGGTCCAGGTGAGGGTACGGCAGCGCTTTAGGGGGAGTGTGCGTGTGAGGGGGCGGGTTAGTGTTAGCGTACGGGTTAGGATTAGGGGCCGGGTGAGGGTCAGGCATCGGGGAAGGGTTAGTGTTAGGGATCGGGCTAGGGTTAGGGTTAGGGGACGGGGACAGTTTAGGGTCCAGGTGAGGGTACGGCAACGCTTTAGGGGGAGCGTGCGTGTGAGGGCGGGGGTTAGCGTTAGCGTACGGGTTAGGATTAGGGGACGGGTGAGGGTCAGGCTTCGGGGAAGGGTTACGGTTAGGTTTCGGGCAAGGGTTAGGGTTAGGGGACGGGGACGGTTTAGGGTCCATGTGAGGGTACGGCAAAGCTTTAGGGGGAGCGTGCGTGTGAGGGCGCGGGTTAGTGTTAGCGTACGGGTTAGGATTAGGGCACGGGTGAGGGTCAGGCTTCGGGGAAGGGTTAGGGTTAGGGTTCGGGCTAGGGTTAGGGTTAGGGGACGGGGACGGTTTAGGGTCCAGGTGAGGGTACGGCAACGCTTTAGGGGGAGAGTGCGTGTGAGGGCGCGGGTTAGTGTTAGCGTACGGGTTAGGATTAGGGCACGGATGAGGGTCAGGTTTCGGGGAAGGGTTAGGGTTAGGGTTCGGGCTAGGGTTAGGGTTAGGGGACGGGGACGGTTTAGGGTCCAGGTGAGGGTACGGCAACGCTTTAGGGGGAGCGTGCGTGTGAGGGCGCGGGTTAGTGTTAGCGTATGGGTTAGGATTAGGGGACGGGTGAGGGTCAGGCTTCGGGGAAGGGTTAGGGTTAGGGTTCGGGCTATGGTTAGGGTTAGGGGACGGGGACGGTTTAGGGTCCAGGTGAGGGTACGGCAACGCTTTAGGGGGAGCGTGCGTGTGAGGGCGCGGGTTAGTGTTAGCGTACGGGTTAGGATTAGGGGACGGGTGAGGGTCAGGCTTCGGGGAAGGGTTAGGGTTAGGGTTCGGGCTAGGGTTAGGGTTAGGGGACGGGGACGGTTTAGGGTCCAGGTGAGGGTATGGCAACGCTTTAGGGGGAGCGTGCGTGTGAGGGCGCGGGTTAGTGTTAGCGTACGGGTTAGGATTACGGGACGGGTGAGGGTCAGGCTTCGGGGAAGTTTTAGGGTTAGGGTTCGGGCTAGGGTTAGGGTTAGGGGACGCGGACGGTTTAGGGTCCAGGTGAGGGTACGGCAACGCTTTAGGGGGAGCGTGCGTGTGAGGGCGCGGGTTAGTGTTAGCGTACGGTTTAGGATTAGGGCACGGGTGAGAGTCAGGCTTCGGGGAAGGGTTAGGGTTAGGGTTCGGGCTAGGGTTAGGGTTAGGGGACGGGGACGGTTTAGGGTCCAGGTGAGGGTACGGCAACGCTGTAGGGGTAGCTTGCGTGTGAGGGCGCGGGTTAGTGTTAGCGTACGGGTTAGGATTAGGGGACAGGTGAGGGTCAGGCTTCGGGGAAGGGTTAGGGTTAGGGTTCGGGCTAGGGTTAGGGTTAGGGGACGGGGACGGTTTAGGGTCCAGGTGAGGGTACGGCAATGCTTTAGGGGGAGCGTGCGTGTGAGGGCGCGGGTTAGTGTTAGCGTACGGGTTAGGATTAGGGGACGGGTGAGGGTCAGGCTTCGGGGAAGGGTTAGGGTTAGGGTTCGGGCTAGGGTTAGGGTTAGGGGATGGGGACGGTTTAGGATCCAGGTGAGGGTACGGCAACGCTTTAGGGGGAGCGTGCGTGTGAGGGCGCGGGTTAATGTTAGCGTACGGGTTAGGATTAGGGGACGGGTGAGGGTCAGGCTTCGGGGAAGGGTTAGGGTTAGGGTTCGGGCTAGGGTTAGGGTTAGGGGATGGGGACGGTTTAGGGTCCAGGTGAGGGTACGGCAACGCTTTAGGGGGAGCGTGCGTGTGAGCGCGCGGGTTAGTGTTAGCGTACGGCTTAGGATTAGGGGACGGGTGAGGGTCAGGCTTCGGGGAAGGGTTAGGGTTAGGGTTTGGGCTAGGGTTAGGGTTAGGGGACGGGGACGGTTTAGGGTCCAGGTGAGGGTACGGCAGCGCTTTAGGGGGAGTGTGCGTGTGAGGGCGCGGGTTAGTGTAAGCGTACGGGTTAGGATTAGGGGCCGGGTGAGGGTCAGGCATCGGGGAAGGGTTAGGGTTAGGGATCAGACTAGGGTTAGGGTTAGGGGACGGGGACGGTTTAGGGTCCAGGTGAGGGTACGGCAACGCTTTAGGGGGAGCGTGCGTGTGCGGGCGCGGGTTAGTGTTAGCGTACGGGTTAGGATTAGGGGACGGGTGAGGGTCAGGCTTCGGGGAAGGGTTAGGTTTAGGGTTCGGGCTAGGGTTAGGGTTACGGGACGGGGACGGTTTAGGGTCCAGGTGAGGGTACGGCAACGCTTTAGGGGGAGCGTGCGTGTGAGGGCGCGGGTTAGTGTTAGCGTACGGGTTAGGATTAGGGGACGGGTGAGGGTCAGGCTTCGGGGAAGGGTTAGGGTTAGGGTTCGGGCTAGGGTTAGTGTTAGGGGACGGGACGGTTTAGGGTCCAGGTGAGGGTACGGCAACGCTTTAGGGGGAGCGTGCGTGTGCGGGCGCGGGTTAGTGTTAGCGTACGGGTTAGGATTAGGGGACGGGTGAGGGTCAGGCTTCGGGGAAGGGTTAGGGTTAGGGTTCGGGCTAGGGTTAGGGTTAGGGGACGGGGACGGTTTAGGGTCCAGGTGAGGGTACGGCAACGCTTTAGGGGGAGCGTGCGTGTGAGGGCGCGGGTTAGTGTTAGCGTACGGGTTAGGATTAGGGCACGGGTGAGGGTAAGGCTTCGGGGAAATGTTAGGGTTAGGGTTCGGGCTAGGGTTAGGGTTAGGGTTAGGGGACGGGGACGGTTTAGGGTCCAGGTGAGGGTACGGCAACGCTTTAGGGGGAGCGTGCGTGTGAGGGTGCGGGTTAGTGTTAGCGTACGGGTTAGGATTAGGGGACGGGTGAGGGTGAGGCTTCGGGGAAGGGTTAGGGTTAGTGTTCGGGCTAGGGTTAGGGTTAGGGGACGGGGACGGTTTAGGGTCCAGGTGAGGGTACGGCAACGCTTTAGGGGGAGCGTGCGTGTGAGGGCGCAGGTTAGTGTTAGCGTACGGGTTAGGATTAGGGGACGGGTGAGGGTCAGGCTTCGGGGAAGGGTTAGGGTTAGGGTTTGGGCTAGAGTGAGGGTTAGGGGACGCGGACGGTTTAGGGTCCAGGTGAGGGTACGGCAACGCTTTAGGGGGAGCGTGCGTGTGAGGGCGCGGGTTAGTGTTAGCGTACGGGTTAGGATTAGGGGACGGGTGAGGGTCAGGCTTCGGGGAAGGGTTAGGGTTAGGGTTCGGGCTAGGGTTAGGGTTAGGGAATGGGGACGGTTTAGGGTCCAGGTGAGGGTACGGCAACGCTTTAGGGGGAGCGTGCGTGTGAGGGCGCGGGTTAGTGTTAGCGTACGGGTTAGGATTAAGGGACGGGTGAGTGTCAGGCTTCGGGGAAGGGTTAGGGTTAGGGTTCGGGCTAGGGTTAGGGTTAGGGGACGGGGACGGTTTAGGGTCCAGGTGAGGGTACGGCAACGCTTTAGGGGGAGCGTGCGTGTGAGGGCGCGGGTTAGTGTTAGCGTACGGGTTAGGATTAGGGCACGTGTGAGGGTCAGGCTTCGGGGAAAGGTTAGGGTTAGGGTTCGGGCTAGGGTTAGGGTTATTGTTAGGGGACGGGGACGGTTTAGGGTCCAGGTGAGGGTACGGCAACGCTTTAGGGGGAGCGTGCATGTGAGGGCGCGGGTTAGTGTTAGCGTACGGGTTAGGATTAGGGGACGGGTGAGGGTCAGGCTTCGGGGAAGGGTTAGGGTTAGGGTTCGGCCTAGGGTTAGGGTTAGGGGACGGGGACGGTTTAGAGTCCAGGTGAGGGTACGGCAACGCTTTAGGGGGAGCGTGCATGTGAGGGCGCGGGTTAGTGTTAGCGTACGGGTTAGGATTAGGGGACGGGTGAGGGTCAGGCTTCGGGGAAGGGTTAGGGTTAGGGTTCGGGCTAGAGTGAGGGTTAGGGGACGCGGACGGTTTAGGGTCAAGGTGAGGGTACGGCAACGCTTTAGGGGGAGCGTGCGTGTGAGGGCGCGGGTTAGTGTTAGCGTACGGGTTAGGATTAGGGGACGGGTGAGGGTCAGGCTTCGGGGAAGGGTTAGGGTTAGGGTTCGGGCTAGGGTTAGGGTTAGGGGATGGGGACGGTTTAGGGTCCAGGTGAGGGTACGGCAACGCTTTAGGGGGAGCGTGCGTGTGAGGGCGCGGGTTAGTGTTAGCGTACGGGTTAGGATTAAGGGACGGGTGAGTGTCAGGCTTCGGGGAAGGGTTAGGGTTAGGGTTCGGGCTAGGGTTAGGGTTAGGGGACGGGGACGGTTTAGGGTCCAGGTGAGGGTACGGCAACGCTTTAGGGGGAGCGTGCGTGTGAGGGCGCGGGTTAGTGTTAGCGTACGGGTTAGGATTAGGGAACGGGTGAGGGTCAGGCTTCGGGGAAGGGTTAGGGTTAGGGTTCGGGCTAGGGTTAGGGTTATTGTTAGGGGACGGGGACGGTTTAGGGTCCAGGTGAGGGTACGGCAACGCTTTAGGGGGAGCGAGCGTGTGAGGGCGCGGGTTAGTGTTAGCGTACGGGTTAGGATTAGGGCACGGGTGAGGGTCAGGCTTCGGGGAAGGGTTAGGGCTAGGGTTCCGGCTAGGGTTAGGGTTAGGGGACGGGGACGGTTTAGGGTCCAGGTGAGGGTACGGCAACGCTTTAGGGGGAGCGTGCGTGTGAGGGCGCGGGTTAGTGTTAGCGTATGGGTTAGGATTAGGGGATGGGTGAGGGTCCGGCTTCGGGGAAGGGTTAGGGTTAGGGTTCGGGCTAGGGTTAGGGTTAGGGGACGGGGACGGTTTAGGGTCCAGGTGAGGGTACGGCAACGCTTTAGGGGGAGCGTGGGTGTGAGGGCGCGGGTTAGTGTTAGCGTACGGGTTAGGATTAGGGGACGGGTGAGGGTCAGTCTTCGGGGAAGGGTTAGGGTTAGGGTTCGGGCTAGGGTTAGAGTTAGGGGACGGGGACGGTTTAGGGTCCAGGTGAGGGTACGGCAACGCTTTAGGGGGAGCGTGCGTGTGAGGGCGCGGGTTAGTGTTAGCGTACGGGTTAGGATTAGGGGACGGGTGAGGGTCAGGCTTCGGGGAAGGGTTAGGGTTAGGGTTCGGGCTAGGGTTAGGGTTAGGGGACGGGGACGGTTTAGGGTCCAGGTGAGGGTACGGCAACGCTTTAGGGGGAGTGTGCGTGTGAGGGCGCGGGTTAGTGTTAGCGTACGGGTTAGGATTAGGGGCCGGGTGAGGGTCAGGCATCGGGGAAGGGTTAGGGTTAGGGATCGGGCTAGGGTTAGGGTTAGGGGACTGGGACGGTTTAGGGTCCAGGTGAGGGTACGGCAACGCTTTAGGGGGAGCGTGCGTGTGAGGGCGTGGGTTAGTGTTAGCGTACGGGTTAGGATTAGGGGACGGGTTAGGGTCAGGCTTCGGGGAAGCGTTAGGGTTATGGTTCGGGCTAGGGTTAGGGTTAGGGGACGGGGACGGTTTAGGGTCCAGGTGAGGGTACGGCAACGCTTTAGGGGGAGCGTGCGGGTGAGGGCGCGGGTTAGCGTTAGCGTACGGGTTAGGATTAGGGGACGGTTGAGGGTCAGGCTTCGGGGAAGGGTTACGGTTAGGGTTCGGGCAAGGGTTAGGGTTAGGGGACGGGGACGGTTTAGGGTCCAGGTGAGGGTACGGCAACGCTTTAGGGGGAGCGTGCGTGTGAGGGCGCGGGTTAGTGTTAGCGTACGGGTTAGGATTAGGGGACGGGTGAGGGTCAGGCTTCGGGGAAGGATTAGGGTTAGGGTTCGGGCTAGGGTTAGGGTTAGGGGACGGGGACGGTTTAGGGTCCAGGTGAGGGTACGGCAACGCTTTAGGGGGAGCGTACGTGTGAGGGCGCGGGTTAGTGTTAGCGTACCGGTTAGGATTAGGGCACGGGTGAGGGTCAGGTTTCGGGGAAGGTTTAGGTTTAGGGTTCGGGCTAGGGTTAGGGTTACAGGACGGGGACGGTTTAGGGTCCAGGTGAGGGTACGGCAACGCTTTAGGGGGAGCGTGCGTGTGAGGGCGCGGGTTAGTGTTAGCGTACGGGTTAGGATTAGGGGACGGGTGAGGGTCAGGCTTCGGGGAAGGGTTAGGGTTAGGGTTCGGCCTAGGGTTAGGGTTAGGGGACGGGGACGGTTTAGGGTCCAGGTGAGGGTACGGCAACGCTTTAGGGGGAGCGTGCGTGTGAGGGCGCGGGTTAGTGTTAGCGTACGGGTTAGGATTAGGGGACGGGTGAGGGTCAGGCTTCGGGGAAGGGTTAGGGTTCGGTTTCGGGCTAGGGTTAGGGTTAGGGGACGGGGACGGTTTAGGGTCCAGGTGAGGGTACGGCAGCGCTTTAGGGGGAGCGTGCGTGTGAGGGCGCGGGTTAGTGTTAGCGTACGGGTTAGGATTAGGGGACGGGTGAGGGTCAGGCTTCGGGGAAGGGTTAGGGTTAGGGTTCGGGCTAGGGTTAGGGTTAGGGGACGGGGACGGTTTAGGGTCCAGGTGAGGGTACGGCAACGCTTTAGCGGGAGCGTGCGTGTGAGGGCGCGGGTTAGTGTTAGCGTACAGGTTAGGATTAGGGGACGGGTGAGGATCAGGCTTCGGGGAAGGGTTAGGGTTAGGGTTCGGGCTAGGGTTAGGGTTAGGGGACGGGGACGGTTTAGGGTCCAGGTGAGGGTACGGCAACGCTTTAGGGGGAGCGTGCGCGTGAGGGCGCGGGTTAGTGTTAGCGTACGGGTTAGGATTAGGGGACGGGTGAGGGTCAGGCTTCGGGGAAGGGTTACGGTTAGGGTTCGGGCTAGGGTTAGGGTTAGGGGACGGGGACGGTTTAGGGTCCAGGTGAGGGTACGGCAACGCTTTAGGGGGAGCGTGCGTGTGAGGGCGCGGGTTAGCATTAGCGTACGGGTTAGGATTAGGGGACGGGTGAGGGTCAGGCTTCGGGGAAGGGTTACGGTTAGGGTTCGGGCAAGGGTTAGGGTTAGGGGACGGGGACGGTTTAGGGTCCAGGTGAGGGTACGGCAACGCTTTAGGGGGAGCGTGCGTGTGAGGGCGCGGGTTAGTGTTAGCGTACGGGTTAGGATTAGGGGACGGGTGAGGGTCAGGCTTCAGGGAAGGATTAGGGTTAGGGTTCGGGCTAGGGTTAGGGTTAGGGGACGGGGACGGTTTAGGGTCCAGGTGAGGGTACGGCAACGCTTTAGGGGGAGCGTGCGTGTGAGGGCGCGGGTTAGCGTTAGCGTACGGGTTAGGATTAGGGGACGGGTGAGGGTCAGGCTTCGGGGAAGGGTTACGGTTAGGGTTCGGGCAAGGGTTAGGGTTAGGGGACGGGGACGGTTTAGGGTCCAGGTGAGGGTACGGCAACGCTTTAGGGGGAGCATGCGTGTGAGGGCGCGGGTTAGTGTTAGCGTACGGGTTAGGATTAGGGGACGGGTGAGGGTCAGGCTTCGGGGAAGGATTAGGGTTAGGGTTCGGGCTAGGGTTAGGGTTAGGGGACGGGGACAGTTTAGGGTCCAGGTGAGGGTACGGCAACGCTTTAGGGGGAGCGTGCGTGTGAGGGCGCGGGTTAGTGTTAGCGTACCGGTTAGGATTAGGGCACGGGTGAGGGTCAGGTTTCGGGGAAGGGTTAAGTTTAGGGTTCGGGCTAGGGTTAGGGTTACGGGACGGGGACGGTTTAGGGTCCAGGTGAGGGTACGGCAACGCTTTAGGGGGAGCGTGCGTGTGAGGGCGCGGGTTAGTGTTAGCGTACGGGTTAGGATTAGGGGCCGGGTGAGGGTCAGGCATCGGGGAAGGGTTAGGGTTAGGGATCGGGCTAGGGTTAGGGTTAGGGGACGGGGACAGTTTAGGGTCCAGGTGAGGGTACGGCAACGCTTTAGGGGGAGCGTGCGTGTGAGGGCGCGGGTTAGTGTTAGCGTACGGCTTAGGATTAGGGGACGGGTGAGGGTCAGGCTTCGGGGAAGGGTTAGGGTTAGGGTTCGGGCTAGGGTTAGGGTTAGGGGACGGGGACGGTTTAGGGTCCAGGTGAGGGTACGGCAGCGCTTTAGGGGGAGTGTGCGTGTGAGGGCGCGGGTTAGTGTTAGCGTACGGGTTAGGATTAGGGGCCGGGTGAGGGTCAGGCATCGGGGAAGGGTTAGGGTTAGGAATCGGGCTAGGCTTAGGGTTAGGGGACGGGGACGGTTTAGGGTCCAGGTGAGGGTACGGCAACGCTTTAGGGGGAGCGTGCGTGTGAGGGTGCGGGTTAGTGTTAGCGTACGGGTTAGGATTAGGGGACGGGTGAGGGTCAGGCTTCGGGGAAGGGTTACGGTTAGGTTTCGGGCAAGGGTTAGGGTTAGGGGACGGGGACGGTTTAGGGTCCATGTGAGGGTACGGCAAAGCTTTAGGGCGAGCGTGCGTGTGAGGGCGCGAGTTAGTGTTATCGTACGGGTTAGGATTAGGGCACGGGTGAGGGTCAGGCTTCGGGGAAGGGTTAGGGTTAGGGTTCGGGCTAGGGTTAGGGTTAGGGGACGGGGACGGTTTAGGGTCCAGGTGAGGGTACGGCAGCGCTTTAGGGGGAGAGTGCGAGTGAGGGCGCGGGTTAGTGTTAGCGTACGGGTTAGGATTAGGGCACAGGTGAGGGTCAGGTTTCGGGGAAGGGTTAGGGTTAGGGTTCGGGCTAGGGTTAGGGTTAGGGGACGGGGACGGTTTAGGGTCCAGGTGAGGGTACGGCAACGCTTTAGGGGGAGCGTGCGTGTGAAGGCGCGGGTAGGTGTTAGCGTATGGGTTAGGATTAGGGGACGGGTGAGGGTCAGGCTTCGGGGAAGGGTTAGGGTTAGGGTTCGGGCTATGGTTAGGGTTATGGGACGGGGACGGTTTAGGGTCCAGGTGAGGGTACGGCAACGCTTTAGGGGGAGCGTGCGTGTGAGGGCGCGGGTTAGTGTTAGCGTACGGGTTAGGATTAGGGGACGGGTGAGGGTCAGGCTTCGGGGAAGGTTTAGGGTTAGGGTTCGGGCTAGGGTTAGGGTTAGGGGACGGGGACGGTTTAGGGTCCAGGTGAGGGTACGGCAATGCTTTAGGGGGAGCGTGCGTGTGAGGGCGCGGGTTAGTGTTAGCGTACGGCTTAGGATTAGGGGACGGGTGAGGGTCAGGCTTCGGGGAAGGGTTAGGGTTCGGTTTCGGGCTAGGGTTAGGGTTAGGGGACGGGGACGGTTTAGGGTCCAGGTGAGGGTACGGCAGCGCTTTAGGGGGCGCGTGCGTGTGAGGGCGCGGGTTAGTGTTAGCGTACGGGTTAGGATTAGGGGACGGGTGAGGGTCAGGCTTCGGGGAAGGGTTAGGGTTAGGGTTCGGGCTAGGGTTAGGGTTAGGGGACGGGGACGGTTTAGGGTCCAGGTGAGGGTACGGCAACGCTTTAGCGGGAGCGTGCGTGTGAGGGCGCGGGTTAGTGTTAGCGTACAGGTTAGGATTAGGGGACGGGTGAGGATCAGGCTTCGGGGAAGGGTTAGGGTTAGTGTTCGGGCTAGGGTTAGGGTTAGGGGACGGGGACGGTTTAGGGTCCAGGTGAGGGTACGGCAACACTTTAGGGGGAGCGTGCGCGTGAGGGCGCGGGTTAGTGTTAGCGTACGGGTTAGGATTAGGGGACGGGTGAGGGTCAGGCTTCGGGGAAGGGGTACGGTTAGGGTTCGGGCTAGGGTTAGGGTTAGGGGACGGGGACGGTTTAGGGTCCAGGTGAGGGTACGGCAACGCTTTAGGGGGAGCGTGCGTGTGAGGGCGCGGGTTAGCGTTAGCGTACGGGTTAGGATTAGGGGACGGGTGAGGGTCAGGCTTCGGGGAAGGGTTACGGTTAGGGTTCGGGCAAGGGTTAGGGTTAGGGGACGGGGACGGTTTAGGGTCCAGGTGAGGGTACGGCAACGCTTTAGGGGGAGCGTGCGTGTGAGGGCGCGGGTTAGTGTTAGCGTACGGGTTAGGATTAGGGGACGGGTGAGGGTCAGGCTTCAGGGAAGGATTAGGGTTAGGGTTCGGGCTAGGGTTAGGGTTAGGGGACGGGGACGGTTTAGGGTCCAGGTGAGGGTACGGCAACGCTTTAGGGGGAGCGTGCGTGTGAGGGCGCGGGTTAGCGTTAGCGTACGGGTTAGGATTAGGGGACGGGTGAGGGTCAGGCTTCGGGGAAGGGTTACGGTTAGGGTTCGGGCAAGGGTTAGGGTTAGGGGACGGGGACGGTTTAGGGTCCAGGTGAGGGTACGGCAACGCTTTAGGGGGAGCATGCGTGTGAGGGCGCGGGTTAGTGTTAGCGTACGGGTTAGGATTAGGGGACGGGTGAGGGTCAGGCTTCGGGGAAGGATTAGGGTTAGGGTTCGGGCTAGGGTTAGGGTTAGGGGACGGGGAAAGTTTAGGGTCCAGGTGAGGGTACGGCAACGCTTTAGGGGGAGCGTGCGTGTGAGGGCGCGGGTTAGTGTTAGCGTACCGGTTAGGATTAGGGCACGGGTGAGGGTCAGGTTTCGGGGAAGGGTTAAGTTTAGGGTTCGGGCTAGGGTTAGGGTTACGGGACGGGGACGGTTTAGGGTCCAGGTGAGGGTACGGCAACGCTTTAGGGGGAGCGTGCGTGTGAGGGCGCGGGTTAGTGTTAGCGTACGGGTTAGGATTAGGGGCCGGGTGAGGGTCAGGCATCGGGGAAGGGTTAGGGTTAGGGATCGGGCTAGGGTTAGGGTTAGGGGACGGGGACAGTTTAGGGTCCAGGTGAGGGTACGGCAACGCTTTAGGGGGAGCGTGCGTGTGAGGGCGCGGGTTAGTGTTAGCGTACGGCTTAGGATTAGGGGACGGGTGAGGGTCAGGCTTCGGGGAAGGGTTAGGGTTAGGGTTCGGGCTAGGGTTAGGGTTAGGGGACGGGGACGGTTTAGGGTCCAGGTGAGGGTACGGCAGCGCTTTAGGGGGAGTGTGCGTGTGAGGGCGCGGGTTAGTGTTAGCGTACGGGTTAGGATTAGGGGCCGGGTGAGGGTCAGGCATCGGGGAAGGGTTAGGGTTAGGAATCGGGCTAGGGTTAGGGTTAGGGGACGGGGACGGTTTAGGGTCCAGGTGAGGGTACGGCAACGCTTTAGGGGGAGCGTGCGTGTGAGGGTGCGGGTTAGTGTTAGCGTACGGGTTAGGATTAGGGGACGGGTGAGGGTCAGGCTTCGGGGAAGGGTTAGGGTTAGGGTTCGGGCTATGGTTAGGGTTAGGGGACGGGGACGGTTTAGGGTCCAGGTGAGGGTACGGCAACGCTTTAGGGGGAGCGTGCGTGTGAGGGCGCGGGTTATTGTTAGCGTACGGGTTAGGATTAGGGCACGGGTGAGGGTCAGGCTTCGGGGAAGGGTTAGGGTTAGGGTTCGGGCTAGGGTTAGGGTTAGGGGACGGGGACTGTTTAGGGTCCAGGTGAGGGTACGGCAACGCTTTAGGGGGAGCGTGCGTGTGAGGGAGCGGGTTAGTGTTAGCGTACGGGTTAGGATTAGGGGACGGGTGAGGGTCAGGCTTCGGGGAAGTGTTAGGGTTAGGGTTCGGGCTAGGGTTAGGGTTAGGGGACGGGGACGGTTTAGGGTCCAGGTGAGGGTACGGCAACGCTTTAGGGGGAGCGTGCGAGTGAGGGCGCGGGTTAGTGTTAGCGTACGGGTTAGGATTAGGGCACGGGTGAGGGTCAGGCTTCGGGGAAGGGTTAGGGTTAGGGTTTGGGCTAGGGTTAGGGTTAGGGGACGGGGACGGTTTAGGGTCCAGGTGAGGGTACGGCAACGCTTTAGGGGGAGCGTGCGCGTGAGGGCGCGGGTTAGTGTTAGCGTACGGGTTAGGATTAGGGGACGGGTGAGGGTCAGGCTTCGGGGAAGGGTTACGGTTAGGGTTCGGGCTAGGGTTAGGGTTAGGGGACGGGGACGGTTTAGGGTCCAGGTGAGGGTACGGCAACGCTTTAGGGGGAGCGTGCGTGTGAGGGCGCGGGTTAGCATTAGCGTACGGGTTAGGATTAGGGGACGGGTGAGGGTCAGGCTTCGGGGAAGGGTTACGGTTAGGGTTCGGGCAAGGGTTAGGGTTAGGGGACGGGGACGGTTTAGGGTCCAGGTGAGGGTACGGCAACGCTTTAGGGGGAGCGTGCGTGTGAGGGCGCGGGTTAGTGTTAGCGTACGGGTTAGGATTAGGGGACGGGTGAGGGTCAGGCTTCAGGGAAGGATTAGGGTTAGGGTTCGGGCTAGGGTTAGGGTTAGGGGACGGGGACGGTTTAGGGTCCAGGTGAGGGTACGGCAACGCTTTAGGGGGAGCGTGCGTGTGAGGGCGCGGGTTAGCGTTAGCGTACGGGTTAGGATTAGGGGACGGGTGAGGGTCAGGCTTCGGGGAAGGGTTACGGTTAGGGTTCGGGCAAGGGTTAGGGTTAGGGGACGGGGACGGTTTAGGGTCCAGGTGAGGGTACGGCAACGCTTTAGGGGGAGCATGCGTGTGAGGGCGCGGGTTAGTGTTAGCGTACGGGTTAGGATTAGGGGACGGGTGAGGGTCAGGCTTCGGGGAAGGATTAGGGTTAGGGTTCGGGCTAGGGTTAGGGTTAGGGGACGGGGACAGTTTAGGGTCCAGGTGAGGGTACGGCAACGCTTTAGGGGGAGCGTGCGTGTGAGGGCGCGGGTTAGTGTTAGCGTACCGGTTAGGATTAGGGCACGGGTGAGGGTCAGGTTTCGGGGAAGGGTTAAGTTTAGGGTTCGGGCTAGGGTTAGGGTTACGGGACGGGGACGGTTTAGGGTCCAGGTGAGGGTACGGCAACGCTTTAGGGGGAGCGTGCGTGTGAGGGCGCGGGTTAGTGTTAGCGTACGGGTTAGGATTAGGGGCCGGGTGAGGGTCAGGCATCGGGGAAGGGTTAGGGTTAGGGATCGGGCTAGGGTTAGGGTTAGGGGACGGGGACAGTTTAGGGTCCAGGTGAGGGTACGGCAACGCTTTAGGGGGAGCGTGCGTGTGAGGGCGCGGGTTAGTGTTAGCGTACGGCTTAGGATTAGGGGACGGGTGAGGGTCAGGCTTCGGGGAAGGGTTAGGGTTAGGGTTCGGGCTAGGGTTAGGGTTAGGGGACGGGGACGGTTTAGGGTCCAGGTGAGGGTACGGCAGCGCTTTAGGGGGAGTGTGCGTGTGAGGGCGCGGGTTAGTGTTAGCGTACGGGTTAGGATTAGGGGCCGGGTGAGGGTCAGGCATCGGGGAAGGGTTAGGGTT
This sequence comes from Delphinus delphis, assembly GCF_949987515.2. Lineage (NCBI taxonomy): Eukaryota > Metazoa > Chordata > Mammalia > Artiodactyla > Delphinidae > Delphinus > Delphinus delphis. The sequence continues at coordinate 435,748 of NW_027192745.1, forward strand.
AGGAATCGGGCTAGGGTTAGGGTTAGGGGACGGGGACGGTTTAGGGTCCAGGTGAGGGTACGGCAACGCTTTAGGGGGAGCGTGCGTGTGAGGGTGCGGGTTAGTGTTAGCGTACGGGTTAGGATTAGGGGACGGGTGAGGGTCAGGCTTCGGGGAAGGGTTACGGTTAGGTTTCGGGCAAGGGTTAGGGTTAGGGGACGGGGACGGTTTAGGGTCCATGTGAGGGTACGGCAAAGCTTTAGGGCGAGCGTGCGTGTGAGGGCGCGAGTTAGTGTTATCGTACGGGTTAGGATTAGGGCACGGGTGAGGGTCAGGCTTCGGGGAAGGGTTAGGGTTAGGGTTCGGGCTAGGGTTAGGGTTAGGGGACGGGGACGGTTTAGGGTCCAGGTGAGGGTACGGCAGCGCTTTAGGGGGAGAGTGCGAGTGAGGGCGCGGGTTAGTGTTAGCGTACGGGTTAGGATTAGGGCACAGGTGAGGGTCAGGTTTCGGGGAAGGGTTAGGGTTAGGGTTCGGGCTAGGGTTAGGGTTAGGGGACGGGGACGGTTTAGGGTCCAGGTGAGGGTACGGCAACGCTTTAGGGGGAGCGTGCGTGTGAAGGCGCGGGTAGGTGTTAGCGTATGGGTTAGGATTAGGGGACGGGTGAGGGTCAGGCTTCGGGGAAGGGTTAGGGTTAGGGTTCGGGCTATGGTTAGGGTTATGGGACGGGGACGGTTTAGGGTCCAGGTGAGGGTACGGCAACGCTTTAGGGGGAGCGTGCGTGTGAGGGCGCGGGTTAGTGTTAGCGTACGGGTTAGGATTAGGGGACGGGTGAGTGTCAGGCTTCGGGGAAGGGTTAGGGTTAGGGTTCGGGCTAGGGTTAGGGTTAGGGGACGGGGACGGTTTAGGGTCCAGGTGAGGGTACGGCAATGCTTTAGGGGGAGCGTGCGTGTGAGGGCGCGGGTTAGTGTTAGCGTACGGCTTAGGATTAGGGGACGGGTGAGGGTCAGGCTTCGGGGAAGGGTTAGGGTTCGGTTTCGGGCTAGGGTTAGGGTTAGGGGACGGGGACGGTTTAGGGTCCAGGTGAGGGTACGGCAGCGCTTTAGGGGGCGCGTGCGTGTGAGGGCGCGGGTTAGTGTTAGCGTACGGGTTAGGATTAGGGGACGGGTGAGGGTCAGGCTTCGGGGAAGGGTTAGGGTTAGGGTTCGGGCTAGGGTTAGGGTTAGGGGACGGGGACGGTTTAGGGTCCAGGTGAGGGTACGGCAACGCTTTAGCGGGAGCGTGCGTGTGAGGGCGCGGGTTAGTGTTAGCGTACAGGTTAGGATTAGGGGACGGGTGAGGATCAGGCTTCGGGGAAGGGTTAGGGTTAGTGTTCGGGCTAGGGTTAGGGTTAGGGGACGGGGACGGTTTAGGGTCCAGGTGAGGGTACGGCAACGCTTTAGGGGGAGCGTGCGCGTGAGGGCGCGGGTTAGTGTTAGCGTACGGGTTAGGATTAGGGGACGGGTGAGGGTCAGGCTTCGGGGAAGGGGTACGGTTAGGGTTCGGGCTAGGGTTAGGGTTAGGGGACGGGGACGGTTTAGGGTCCAGGTGAGGGTACGGCAACGCTTTAGGGGGAGCGTGCGTGTGAGGGCGCGGGTTAGCGTTAGCGTACGGGTTAGGATTAGGGGACGGGTGAGGGTCAGGCTTCGGGGAAGGGTTACGGTTAGGGTTCGGGCAAGGGTTAGGGTTAGGGGACGGGGACGGTTTAGGGTCCAGGTGAGGGTACGGCAACGCTTTAGGGGGAGCGTGCGTGTGAGGGCGCGGGTTAGTGTTAGCGTACGGGTTAGGATTAGGGGACGGGTGAGGGTCAGGCTTCAGGGAAGGATTAGGGTTAGGGTTCGGGCTAGGGTTAGGGTTAGGGGACGGGGACGGTTTAGGGTCCAGGTGAGGGTACGGCAACGCTTTAGGGGGAGCGTGCGTGTGAGGGCGCGGGTTAGCGTTAGCGTACGGGTTAGGATTAGGGGACGGGTGAGGGTCAGGCTTCGGGGAAGGGTTACGGTTAGGGTTCGGGCTAGGGTTAGGGTTAGGGGACGGGGACGGTTTAGGGTCCAGGTGAGGGTACGGCAACGCTTTAGGGGGAGCATGCGTGTGAGGGCGCGGGTTAGTGTTAGCGTACGGGTTAGGATTAGGGGACGGGTGAGGGTCAGGCTTCGGGGAAGGATTAGGGTTAGGGTTCGGGCTAGGGTTAGGGTTAGGGGACGGGGACAGTTTAGGGTCCAGGTGAGGGTACGGCAACGCTTTAGGGGGAGCGTGCGTGTGAGGGCGCGGGTTAGTGTTAGCGTACCGGTTAGGATTAGGGCACGGGTGAGGGTCAGGTTTCGGGGAAGGGTTAAGTTTAGGGTTCGGGCTAGGGTTAGGGTTACGGGACGGGGACGGTTTAGGGTCCAGGTGAGGGTACGGCAACGCTTTAGGGGGAGCGTGCGTGTGAGGGCGCGGGTTAGTGTTAGCGTACGGGTTAGGATTAGGGGCCGGGTGAGGGTCAGGCATCGGGGAAGGGTTAGGGTTAGGGATCGGGCTAGGGTTAGGGTTAGGGGACGGGGACAGTTTAGGGTCCAGGTGAGGGTACGGCAACGCTTTAGGGGGAGCGTGCGTGTGAGGGCGCGGGTTAGTGTTAGCGTACGGCTTAGGATTAGGGGACGGGTGAGGGTCAGGCTTCGGGGAAGGGTTAGGGTTAGGGTTCGGGCTAGGGTTAGGGTTAGGGGACGGGGACGGTTTAGGGTCCAGGTGAGGGTACGGCAGCGCTTTAGGGGGAGTGTGCGTGTGAGGGCGCGGGTTAGTGTTAGCGTACGGGTTAGGATTAGGGGCCGGGTGAGGGTCAGGCATCGGGGAAGGGTTAGGGTTAGGAATCGGGCTAGGGTTAGGGTTAGGGGACGGGGACGGTTTAGGGTCCAGGTGAGGGTACGGCAACGCTTTAGGGGGAGCGTGCGTGTGAGGGTGCGGGTTAGTGTTAGCGTACGGGTTAGGATTAGGGGACGGGTGAGGGTCAGGCTTCGGGGAAGGGTTAGGGTTAGGGTTCGGGCTATGGTTAGGGTTAGGGGACGGGGACGGTTTAGGGTCCAGGTGAGGGTACGGCAACGCTTTAGGGGGAGCGTGTGTGTGAGGGCGCGGGTTAGTGTTAGCGTACGGGTTAGGATTAGGGGACGGGTGAGGGTCAGGCTTCGGGGAAGGGTTAGGGTTAGGGTTCGGGCTAGGGTTAGGGTTAGGGGACGGGGACGTTTTAGGGTCCAGGTGAGGGTACGGCAACGCTTTAGGGGGAGCATGCGTGTGAGGGCGCGGGTTAGTGTTAGCGTACGGGTTAGGATTAGGGCACGGGTGAGGGTCAGGCTTCGGGGAACGGTTAGGGTTAGGGTTCGGGCTAGGGTTAGGGTTAGGGGACGGGGACGGTTTAGGGTCCAGGTGAGGGTACGGCAACGCTTTAGGGGGAGCGTGTGTGTGAGGGCGCGGGTTAGTGTTAGCGTACGGGTTAGGATTAGGGTACGGGTGAGGGTCAGGCTTCGGGGAAGGGTTAGGGTTAGGGTTCGGGCTAGGGTTAGGGTTAGGGGACGGGGACGGTTTAGGGTCCAGGTGAGGGTACGGCAACGCTTTAGGGGGAGCGTGCGTGTGAGGGCGCGGGTTAGTGTTAGCGTACGGGTTAGGATTAGGGCACGGGTGAGGGTCAGGCTTCGGGGAAGGGTTAGGGTTAGGGTTCGGGCTAGGGTTAGGGTTAGGGGACGGGGACGGTTTAGGGTCCAGGTGAGGGAACGGCAACGCTTTAGGGGGAGCGTGCGTGTGAGGGCGCGGGTTAGTGTTAGCGTACGGGTTAGGATTAGGGCACGGGTGAGGGTCAGGCTTCGGGGAAGGGTTAGGGTTAGGGTTCGGGCTAGGGTTAGGGTTAGGGGACGGGGACGGTTTAGGGTCCAGGTGAGGGTACGGCAACGCTTTACGGGGAGCGTGCGTGTGAGGGCGCGGGTTAGTGTTAGCGTACGGGTTAGGATTAAGGCACGGGTGAGGGTCCAGGTTTCGGGGAAGGGTTAGGGTTAGGGTTCGGGCTAGGGTTAGGGTTAGGGGACGGGGACGGTTTAGGGTCCAGGTGAGGGTACGGCAACGCTTTAGGGGGAGCGTGCGTGTGAGGGCGCGGGTTAGTGTTAGCGTACGGGTTAGGATTAGGGGACTGGTGAGGGTCAGGCTTCGGGGAAGGGTTAGGGTTAGGGTTCGGGCTAGGGTTAGGGTTAGGGGATGGGGACGGTTTAGGGTCCAGGTGAGGGTACGGCAATGCTTTATGGGGAGCGTGTGTGTGAGGGCGCGTGTTAGTGTTAGCGTACGGGTTAGGATTAGGGGACGGGTGAGGGTCAGGCTTCGGGGAAGGGTTACGGTTAGGGTTCGGGCTAGGGTTAGGGTTAGGGGACGGGGACGGTTTAGGGTCCAGGTGAGGGTACGGCAACGCTTTAGGGGGAGCGTGCGTGTGAGGGCACGGGTTAGTGTTAGCGTACGGGTTAGGATTAGGGGACGGGTGAGGGTCAGGCTTCGGGGAAGGGTTAGGGTTAGGGTTCGGGCTAGGGTTAGGGTTAGGGGACGGGGACGGTTTAGGGTCCAGGTGAGGGTACGGCAACGCTTTAGGGGGAGCGTGCGTGTGAGGGCGCGGGTTAGTGTTAGCGTACGGGTTAGGATTAGGGCACGGGTGAGGGTCAGGCTTCGGGGAAGGGTTAGGGTTAGGGTTCGGGCTAGGGTTAGGGTTAGGGGACGGGGACGGTTTAGGGTCCAGGTGAGGGTACGGCAACGCTTTAGGGGGAGCGTGCGTGTGAGGGCGCGGGTTAGTGTTAGCGTACGGGTTAGGATTAGGGGACGGGTGAGGGTCAGGCTTCGGGGAAGGGTTAGGGTTAGGGTTCGGGCTATGGTTAGGGTTAGGGGACGGGGACGGTTTAGGGTCCAGGTGAGGGTACGGCAACGCTTTAGGGGGAGCGTGCGTGTGAGGGCACGGGTTAGTGTTAGCGTACGGGTTAGGATTAGGGCACGGGTGAGGGTCAGGCTTCGGGGAAGGGTTAGGGTTAGGGTTCGGGCTAGGGTTAGGGTTAGGGGACGGGGACGGTTTAGGGTCCAGGTGAGGGTACGGCAACGCTTTAGGGGGAGCGTGCGTGTGAGGCCGCGGGTTAGTGTTAGCGTACGGGTTAGGATTAGGGGACGGGTGAGGGTCAGGCTTCGGGGAAGGGTTAGGGTTAGGGTTCGGGCTAGGGTTAGGGTTAGGGGACGGGGACGGTTTAGGGTCCAGGTGAGGGTACGGCAACGCTTTAGGGGGAGCGTGCGTGTGAGGGCGCGGGTTAGTGTTAGCGTACGGGTTAGGATTAGGGCACGGGTGAGGGTCAGGCTTCGGGGAAGGGTTAGGGTTAGGGTTCGGGCTAGGGTTAGGTTTAGGGGACGGGGACGGTTTAGGGTCCAGGTGAGGGTACGGCAACGCTTTAGGGGGAGCGTGCGTGTGAGGGCGCGGGTTAGTGTTAGCGTACGGGTTAGGATTAGGGGACGGGTGAGGGTCAGGCTTCGGGGAAGGGTTAGGGTTAGGGTTCGGGCTAGGGTTAGGGTTAGGGGACGGGGACGGTTTAGGGTCCAGGTGAGGGTACGGCAACGCTTTAGGGGGAGCGTGCGTGTGAGGGCGCGGGTTAGTGTTAGCGTACGGGTTAGGATTAGGGGACTGGTGAGGGTCAGGCTTCGGGGAAGGGTTAGGGTTAGGGTTCGGGCTAGGGTTAGGGTTAGGGGACGGGGACGGTTTAGGGTCCAGGTGAGGGTACGGCAACGCTTTAGGGGGAGCGTGCGTGTGAGGGCGCGGGTTAGTGTTAGCGTACGGGTTAGGATTAGAGGACGGGTGAGGGTCAGGCTTCGGGGAAGGGTTAGGGTTAGGGTTCGGGCTAGGGTTAGGGTTAGGGGATGGGGACGGTTTAGGGTCCAGGTGAGGGTACGGCAACGCTTTAGGGGGAGCGTGCGTGTGAGGGCGCGGGTTAGTGTTAGCGTACGGGTTAGGATTAGGGGACGGGTGAGGGTCAGGCTTCGGGGAAGGGTTACGGTTAGGGTTCGGGCTAGGGTTAGGGTTAGGGGACGGGGACGGTTTAGGGTCCAGGTGAGGGTACGGCAACGCTTTAGGGGGAGCGTGCGTGTGAGGGCGCGGGTTAGTGTTAGCGTACGGGTTAGGATTAGGGGACGGGTGAGGGTCAGGCTTCGGGGAAGGGTTAGGGTTAGGGTTCGGGCTATGGTTAGGGTTAGGGGACGGGGACGGTTTAGGGTCCAGGTGAGGGTACGGCAACGCTTTAGGGGGAGCGTGCGTGTGAGGGCGCGGGTTAGTGTTAGCGTACGGGTTAGGATTAGGGCACGGGTGAGGGTCAGGCTTCGGGGAAGGGTTAGGGTTAGGGTTCGGGCTAGGGTTAGGGTTAGGGGACGGGGACGGTTTAGGGTCCAGGTGAGGGTACGGCAACGCTTTAGGGGGAGCGTGCGTGTGAGGGCGCGGGTTAGTGTTAGCGTACGGGTTAGGATTAGGGGACGGGTGAGGGTCAGGCTTCGGGGAAGGGTTAGGGTTAGGGTTCGGGCTAGGGTTAGGGTTAGGGGACGGGGACGGTTTAGGGTCCAGGTGAGGGTACGGCAACGCTTTAGGGGGAGCGTGCGTGTGAGGGCGCGGGTTAGTGTTAGCGTACGGGTTAGGATTAGGGGACGGGTGAGGGTCAGGCTTCGGGGAAGTGTTAGGGTTAGGGTTCGGGCTAGGGTTAGGGTTAGGGGATGGGGACGGTTTAGGGTCCAGGTGAGGGTACGGCAACGCTTTAGGGGGAGCGTGCGTGTGAGGGCGCGGGTTAGTGTTAGCGTACGGGTTAGGATTAGGGGACGGGTGAGGGTCAGGCTTCGGGGAAGGGTTAGGGTTAGGGTTCGGGCTAGGGTTAGGGTTAGGGGATGGGGACGGTTTAGGGTCCAGGTGAGGGTACGGCAACGCTTTAGGGGGAGCGTGCGTGTGAGGGCGCGGGTTAGTGTTAGCGTACGGGTTAGGATTAGGGGACGGGTGAGGGTCAGGCTTCGGGGAAGGGTTAGGGTTAGGGTTCGGGCTAGGGTTAGGGTTAGGGGACGGGGACGGTTTAGGGTCCAGGTGAGGGTACGGCAACGCTTTTGGGGGAGCGTGCGTGTGACGGCGTGGGTTAGTGTTAGCGTACGGGTTAGGATTAGGGGACGGGTGAGGGTCAGGCTTCGGGGAAGGGTTAGGGTTAGGGTTCGGGCTAGGGTTAGGGTTAGGGGACGGGGACGGTTTAGGGTCCAGGTGAGGGTACGGCAACGCTTTAGGGGGAGCGTGCGTGTGAGGGCGCGGGTTAGTGTTAGCGTACGGGTTAGAATTAGGGGACGGGTGAGGGTCAGGCTTCGGGGAAGGGTTAGGGTTAGGGTTCGGGCTAGGGTTAGGGTTAGTGGACGGGGACGGTTTAGGGTCCAGGTGAGGGTACGGCAACGCTCTAGGGGGAGTGTGCGTGTGAGGGCGCGGGTTAGTGTTAGCGTACGGGTTAGGATTAGGGGCCGGGTGAGGTTCAGGCTTCGGGGAAGGGTTAGGGTTAGGGATCGGGCTAGGGTTAGGGTTAGGGGACGGGGACGGTTTAGGGTCCAGGTGACGGTACGGCAACGCTTTAGGGGGAGCGTGCGTGTGAGGGCGCGGGTTAGTGTTAGCGTACGGGTTAGGATTAGGGGACGGGTGAGGGTCAGGCTTCGGGGAAGGGTTAGGGTTAGGGTTCGGGCTAGGGTTAGGGTTAGGGGATGGGGACGGTTTAGGGTCCAGGTGAGGGTACGGCAACGCTTTAGGGGGAGCGTGTGTGTGAGGGCGCGGGTTAGTGTTAGCGTACGGGTTAGGATTAGGGGACGGGTGAGGGTCAGGCTTCGGGGAAGGGTTACGGTTAGGGTTCGGGCTAGGGTTAGGGTTAGGGGACGGGGACGGTTTAGGGTCCAGGTGAGGGTACGGCAACGCTTTAGGGGGACCGTGCGTGTGAGGGCGCGGGGTAGTGTTAGCGTACGGGTTAGGATTAGGGCACGGGTGAGGGTCAGGCTTCGGGGAAGGGTTAGGGTTAGGGTTCGGGCTAGGGTTAGGGTTATGGGACGGGGACGGTTTAGGGTCCAGGTGAGGGTACGGCAACGCTTTAGGGGGAGCGTGCGTGTGAGGGCGCGGGTTAGTGTTAGCGTACGGGTTAGGATTAGGGGACGGGTGAGGGTCAGGCTTCGGGGAAGGGTTAGGTTTAGGGTTCGGGCTAGGTTTAGGGTTAGGGGATGGGGACGGTTTAGGGTCCAGGTGAGGGTACGGCAACGCTTTAGGGGGAGCGTGTGTGTGAGGGCGCGGGTTAGTGTTAGCGTACAGGTTAGGATTAGGGGACGGGTGAGGGTCAGGCTTCGGGGAAGGGTTACGGTTAGGGTTCGGGCTAGGGTTAGGGTTAGGGGACGGGGACGGTTTAGGGTCCAGGTGAGGGTACGGCAACGCTTTAGGGGGAGCGTGCGTGTGAGGGCGCGGGTTAGTTTTAGCGTACGGGTTAGGATTAGGGGACGGGTGAGGGTCAGGCTTCGAAGAAGGGTTAGGGTTAGGGTTCGGGCTAGGGTTAGGGTTAGGGGATGGGGACGGTTTAGGGTCCAGGTGAGGGTACGGCAACGCTTTAGGGGGAGCGTGCGTGTGAGGGCGCGGGTTAGTGTTAGCGTACGGGTTAGGATTAGGGGACGGGTGAGGGTCAGGCTTCGGGGAAGGGTTAGGGTTAGGGTTCGGGCTATGGTTAGGGTTAGGGGACGGGGACGGTTTAGGGTCCAGGTGAGGGTACGGCAACGCTTTAGGGGGAGCGTGCGTGTGAGGGCGCGGGTTAGTGTTAGCGTACGGGTTAGGATTAGGGCACGGGTGAGGGTCAGGCTTCGGGGAAGGGTTAGGGTTAGGGTTCGGGCTAGGGTTAGGGTTAGGGGACGGGGACGGTTTAGGGTCCAGGTGAGGGTACGGCAACGCTTTAGGGGGAGCGTGCGTGTGAGGGCGCGGGTTAGTGTTAGCGTACGGGTTAGGATTAGGGCACGGGTGAGGGTCAGGCTTCGGGGAAGGATTAGGGTTAGGGTTCGGGCTAGGGTTAGGGTTAGGGGACGGGGACGGTTTAGGGTCCAGGTGAGGGTACGGCAAGGCTTTAGGGGGAGCGTGCGTGTGAGGGCTCGGGTTAGTGTTAGCGTACGGGTTAGGATTAGGGCACGGGTGAGGGTCAGGCTTCGGGGAAGGGTTAGGGTTAGGGTTCGGGCTAGGGTTAGGGTTAGGGGACAGGGACGGTTTAGGGTCCAGGTGAGGGTACGGCAACGCTTTAGGGGGAGCGTGCGTGTGAGGGCAGGGGTTAGTGTTAGCGTGCGGGTTAGGATTAGGGGACGGTGAGGGTCAGGCTTCGGGGAAGGGTTAGGGTTAGGGTTCGGGCTAGGGTTAGGGTTAGGGGACGGGGACGGTTTAGGGTCCAGGTGAGGGTACGGCAACGCTTTAGGGGGAGCGTGCGTGTGAGGGCGCGGGCTAGTGTTAGCGTACGGGTTAGGATTAGGGCACGGGTGAGGGTCAGGTTTCGGGGAAGGGTTAGGGTTAGGGTTCGGGCTAGGGTTAGGGTTAGGGGACGGGGACGGTTTAGGGTCCAGGTGAGGGTACGGCAACGCTTTAGGGGGAGCGTGCGTGTGAGGGCGCGGGTTAGTGTTAGCGTACGGGTTAGGATTAGGGGACTGGTGAGGGTCAGGCTTCGGGGAAGGGTTAGGGTTAGGGTTCGGGCTAGGGTTAGGGTTAGGGGATGGGGACGGTTTAGGGTCCAGGTGAGGGTACGGCAACGCTTTAGGGGGAGCGTGTGTGTGAGGGCGCGGGTTAGTGTTAGCGTACGGGTTAGGATTAGGGGACGGGTGAGGGTCAGGCTTCGGGGAAGGGTTACGGTTAGGGTTCGGGCTAGGGTTAGGGTTAGGGGACGGGGACGGTTTAGGGTCCAGGTGAGGGTACGGCAACGCTTTAGGGGGAGCGTGCGTGTGAGGGCGCGGGTTAGTGTTAGCGTACGGGTTAGGATTAGGGGACGGGTGAGGGTCAGGCTTCGGGGAAGGATTAGGGTTAGGGTTCGGGCTAGGGTTAGGGTTAGGGGACGGGGACGGTTTAGGGTCCAGGTGAGGGTACGGCAACGCTTTAGGGGGAGCGTGCGTGTGAGGGCGCGGGTTAGTGTTAGCGTACCGGTTAGGATTAGGGCACGGGTGAGGGTCAGGTTTCAGGGAAGGTTTAGGTTTAGGGTTCGGGCTAGGGTTAGGGTTACAGGACGGGGACGGTTTAGGGTCCAGGTGAGGGTACGGCAACGCTTTAGGGGGAGCGTGCGTGTGAGGGCGCGGGTTAGTGTTAGCGTACGGGTTAGGATTAGGGGACGGGTGAGGGTCAGGCTTCGGGGAAGTGTTAGGGTTAGGGTTCGGCCTAGGGTTAGGGTTAGGGGACGGGGACGGTTTAGGGTTCAGGTGAGGGTACGGCAACGTTTTAGGGGGAGCATGTGTGTGAGGGCGCGGGTTAGTGTTAGCGTACGGGTTAGGATTAGGGGACGGGTGAGTGTCAGGCTTCGGGGAAGGGTTAGGGTTAGGGTTCGGGCTAGGGTTAGGGGACGGGGACGGTTTAGGGTCCAGGTGAGGGTACGGCAGCGCTTTAGGGGGAGTGTGCGTGTGAGGGGGCGGGTTAGTGTTAGCGTACGGGTTAGGATTAGGGGCCGGGTGAGGGTCAGGCATCGGGGAAGGGTTAGGGTTAGGGATCGGGCTAGGGTTAGGGTTAGGGGACGGGGACAGTTTAGGGTCCAGGTGAGGGTACGGCAACGCTTTAGGGGGAGCGTGCGTGTGAGGGCGGGGGTTAGCGTTAGCGTACGGGTTAGGATTAGGGGACGGGTGAGGGTCAGGCTTCGGGGAAGGGTTACGGTTAGGGTTCGGGCTAGGGTTAGGGTTAGGGGACGGGGACGGTTTAGGGTCCAGGTGAGGGTACGGCAACGCTTTAGGGGGAGCTTGCGTGTGAGGGCGCGGGTTAGTGTTAGCGTACGGGTTAGGATTAGGGGACGGGTGAGGGTCAGGCTTCGGGGAAGGGTTAGGGTTAGGGTTCGGGCTAGGGTTAGGGTTAGGGGACGGGGACGGTTTAGGGTCCAGGTGAGGGTACGGCAACGCTTTAGGGGGAGCGTGCGTGTGAGGGCGCGGGTTAGTGTTAGCGTACGGGTTAGGATTAGGGGACTGGTGAGGGTCAGGCTTCGGGGAAGGGTTAGGGTTAGGGTTCGGGCTAGGGTTAGGGTTAGGGGATGGGGACGGTTTAGGGTCCAGGTGAGGGTACGGCAACGCTTTAGGGGAAGCGTGTGTGTGAGGGCGCGGGTTAGTGTTAGCGTACGGATTAGGATTAGGGGACGGGTGAGGGTCAGGCTTCGGGGAAGGGTTACGGTTAGGGTTCGGGCTAGGGTTAGGGTTAGGGGACGGGGACGGTTTAGGGTCCAGGTGAGGGTACGGCAACGCTTTAGGGGGAGCGTGCGTGTGAGGGCGCGGGTTAGTGTTAGCGTACGGGTTAGGATTAGGGGACGGGTGAGGGTCAGGCTTCGGGGAAGGGTTAGGGTTAGGGTTCGGGCTAGGGTTAGGGTTAGGGGACGGGGACGGTTTAGGGTCCAGGTGCGGGAACGGCAACGCTTTAGGGGGAGCGTGCGTGTGAGGGCGCGGGTTAGTGTTAGCGTACGGGTTAGGATTAGGGGACGGGTGAGGGTCAGGCTTCGGGGAAGGGTTAGGGTTAGGGTTCGGGCTAGGGTTAGGGTTAGGGGACGGGGACGGTTTAGGGTCCAGGTGAGGGTACGGCAACGCTTTACGGGGAGCGTGCGTGTGAGGGCGCGGGTTAGTGTTAGCGTACGGGTTAGGATTAAGGCACGGGTGAGGGTCCAGGTTTCGGGGAAGGGTTAGGGTTAGGGTTCGGGCTAGGGTTAGGGTTAGGGGACGGGGACGGTTTAGGGTCCAGGTGAGGGTACGGCAACGCTTTAGGGGGAGCGTGCGTGTGAGGGCGCGGGTTAGTGTTAGCGTACGGGTTAGGATTAGGGGACTGGTGAGGGTCAGGCTTCGGGGAAGGGTTAGGGTTAGGGTTCGGGCTAGGGTTAGGGTTAGGGGATGGGGACGGTTTAGGGTCCAGGTGAGGGTACGGCAATGCTTTATGGGGAGCGTGTGTGTGAGGGCGCGTGTTAGTGTTAGCGTACGGGTTAGGATTAGGGGACGGGTGAGGGTCAGGCTTCGGGGAAGGGTTACGGTTAGGGTTCGGGCTAGGGTTAGGGTTAGGGGACGGGGACGGTTTAGGGTCCAGGTGAGGGTACGGCAACGCTTTAGGGGGAGCGTGCGTGTGAGGGCGCGGGTTAGTGTTAGCGTACGGGTTAGGATTAGGGGACGGGTGAGGGTCAGGCTTCGGGGAAGGGTTAGGGTTAGGGTTCGGGCTAGGGTTAGGGTTAGGGGACGGGGACGGTTTAGGGTCCAGGTGAGGGTACGGCAACGCTTTAGGGGGAGCGTGCGTGTGAGGGCGCGGGTTAGTGTTAGCGTACGGGTTAGGATTAGGGCACGGGTGAGGGTCAGGCTTCGGGGAAGGGTTAGGGTTAGGGTTCGGGCTAGGGTTAGGGTTAGGGGACGGGGACGGTTTAGGGTCCAGGTGAGGGTACGGCAACGCTTTAGGGGGAGCGTGCGTGTGAGTGCGCGGGTTAGTGTTAGCGTACGGGTTAGGATTAGGGGACGGGTGAGGGTCAGGCTTCGGGGAAGGGTTAGGGTTAGGGTTCGGGCTATGGTTAGGGTTAGGGGACGGGGACGGTTTAGGGTCCAGGTGAGGGTACGGCAACGCTTTAGGGGGAGCGTGCGTGTGAGGGCACGGGTTAGTGTTAGCGTACGGGTTAGGATTAGGGCACGGGTGAGGGTCAGGCTTCGGGGAAGGGTTAGGGTTAGGGTTCGGGCTAGGGTTAGGGTTAGGGGACGGGGACGGTTTAGGGTCCAGGTGAGGGTACGGCAACGCTTTAGGGGGAGCGTGCGTGTGAGGCCGCGGGTTAGTGTTAGCGTACGGGTTAGGATTAGGGGACGGGTGAGGGTCAGGCTTCGGGGAAGGGTTAGGGTTAGGGTTCGGGCTAGGGTTAGGGTTAGGGGACGGGGACGGTTTAGGGTCCAGGTGAGGGTACGGCAACGCTTTAGGGGGAGCGTGCGTGTGAGGGCGCGGGTTAGTGTTAGCGTACGGGTTAGGATTAGGGCACGGGTGAGGGTCAGGCTTCGGGGAAGGGTTAGGGTTAGGGTTCGGGCTAGGGTTAGGTTTAGGGGACGGGGACGGTTTAGGGTCCAGGTGAGGGTACGGCAACGCTTTAGGGGGAGCGTGCGTGTGAGGGCGCGGGTTAGTGTTAGCGTACGGGTTAGGATTAGGGGACGGGTGAGGGTCAGGCTTCGGGGAAGGGTTAGGGTTAGGGTTCGGGCTAGGGTTAGGGTTAGGGGACGGGGACGGTTTAGGGTCCAGGTGAGGGTACGGCAACGCTTTAGGGGGAGCGTGCGTGTGAGGGCGCGGGTTAGTGTTAGCGTACGGGTTAGGATTAGGGGACTGGTGAGGGTCAGGCTTCGGGGAAGGGTTAGGGTTAGGGTTCGGGCTAGGGTTAGGGTTAGGGGACGGGGACGGTTTAGGGTCCAGGTGAGGGTACGGCAACGCTTTAGGGGGAGCGTGCGTGTGAGGGCGCGGGTTAGTGTTAGCGTACGGGTTAGGATTAGGGGACTGGTGAGGGTCAGGCTTCGGGGAAGGGTTAGGGTTAGGGTTCGGGCTAGGGTTAGGGTTAGGGGATGGGGACGGTTTAGGGTCCAGGTGAGGGTACGGCAACGCTTTAGGGGGAGCGTGTGTGTGAGGGCGCGGGTTAGTGTTAGCGTACGGGTTAGGATTAGGGGACGGGTGAGGGTCAGGCTTCGGGGAAGGGTTACGGTTAGGGTTCGGGCTAGGGTTAGGGTTAGGGGACGGGGACGGTTTAGGGTCCAGGTGAGGGTACGGCAACGCTTTAGGGGGAGCGTGCGTGTGAGGGCGCGGGTTAGTGTTAGCGTACGGGTTAGGATTAGGGGACGGGTGAGGGTCAGGCTTCGGGGAAGGGTTAGGGTTAGGGTTCGGGCTATGGTTAGGGTTAGGGGACGGGGACGGTTTAGGGTCCAGGTGAGGGTACGGCAACGCTTTAGGGGGAGCGTGCGTGTGAGGGCGCGGGTTAGTGTTAGCGTACGGGTTAGGATTAGGGCACGGGTGAGGGTCAGGCTTCGGGGAAGGGTTAGGGTTAGGGTTCGGGCTAGGGTTAGGGTTAGGGGACGGGGACGGTTTAGGGTCCAGGTGAGGGTACGGCAACGCTTTAGGGGGAGCGTGCGTGTGAGGGCGCGGGTTAGTGTTAGCGTACGGGTTAGGATTAGGGGACGGGTGAGGGTCAGGCTTCGGGGAAGGGTTAGGGTTAGGGTTCAGGCTAGGGTTAGGGTTAGGGGACGGGGACGGTTTAGGGTCCAGGTGAGGGTACGGCAACGCTTTAGGGGGAGCGTGCGTCTGAGGGCGCGGGTTAGTGTTAGCGTACGGGTTAGGATTAGGGGACGGGTGAGGGTCAGGCTTCGGGGAAGGGTTACGGTTAGGGTTCGGGCTAGAGTTAGGGTTAGGGGATGGGGACGGTTTAGGGTCCAGGTGAGGGTACGGCAACGCTTTAGGGGGAGCGTGTGTGTGAGGGCGCGGGTTAGTGTTAGCGTACGGGTTAGGATTAGGGGACGGGTGAGGGTCAGGCTTCGGGGAAGTGTTAGGGTTAGGGTTCGGGCTAGGGTTAGGGTTAGGGGACGGGGACGGTTTAGGGTCCAGGTGAGGGTACGGCAACGCTTTAGGGGGAGCGTGCGTGTGAGGGCGCGGGTTAGTGTTAGCGTACGGGTTAGGATTAGGGGACGGGTGAGGGTCAGGCTTCGGGGAAGCGTTAGGGTTAGGGTTCGGGCTAGGGTTAGGGTTAGGGGACGGGGACGGTTTAGGGTCCAGGTGAGGGTACGGCAACGCTTTAGGGGGAGCGTGCGTGTGAGGGCGCGGGTTAGTGTTAGCGTACGGGTTAGGATTAGGGGACGGGTGAGGGTCAGGCTTCGGGGAAGTGTTAGGGTTAGGGTTCGGGCTAGGGTTAGGGTTAGGGGATGGGGACGGTTTAGGGTCCAGGTAAGGGTACGGCAACGCTTTAGGGGGAGCGTGCGTGTGAGGGCGCGGGTTAGTGTTAGCATACGGGTTAGGATTAGGGGACGGGTGAGGGTCAGGCTTCGGGGAAGGGTTAGGGTTAGGGTTCGGGCTAGGGTTAGGGTTAGGGGATGGGGACGGTTTAGGGTCCAGGTGAGGGTACGGCAACGCTTTAGGGGGAGCGTGCGTGTGAGGGCGCGGGTTAGTGTTAGCGTACGGGTTAGGATTAGGGGACGGGTGAGGGTCAGGCTTCGGGGAAGGGTTAGGGTTAGGGTTCGGGCTAGGGTTAGGGTTAGGGGACGGGGACGGTTTAGGGTCCAGGTGAGGGTACGGCAACGCTTTTGGGGGAGCGTGCGTGTGACGGCGTGGGTTAGTGTTAGCGTACGGGTTAGGATTAGGGGACGGGTGAGGGTCAGGCTTCGGGGAAGGGTTAGGGTTAGGGTTCGGGCTAGGGTTAGGGTTAGGGGACGGGGACGGTTTAGGGTCCAGGTGAGGGTACGGCAACGCTTTAGGGGGAGCGTGCGTGTGAGGGCGCGGGTTAGTGTTAGCGTACGGGTTAGAATTAGGGGACGGGTGAGGGTCAGGCTTCGGGGAAGGGTTAGGGTTAGGGTTCGGGCTAGGGTTAGGGTTAGTGGACGGGGACGGTTTAGGGTCCAGGTGAGGGTACGGCAACGCTCTAGGGGGAGTATGCGTGTGAGGGCGCGGGTTAGTGTTAGCGTACGGGTTAGGATTAGGGGCCGGGTGAGGTTCAGGCTTCGGGGAAGGGTTAGGGTTAGGGATCGGGCTAGGGTTAGGGTTAGGGGACGGGGACGGTTTAGGGTCCAGGTGACGGTACGGCAACGCTTTAGGGGGAGCGTGCGTGTGAGGGCGCGGGTTAGTGTTAGCGTACGGGTTAGGATTAGGGGACGGGTGAGGGTCAGGCTTCGGGGAAGGGTTAGGGTTAGGGTTCGGGCTAGGTTTAGGGTTAGAGGATGGGGACGGTTTAGGGTCCAGGTGAGGGTACGGCAACGCTTTAGGGGGAGCGTGCGTGTGTGGGCGCGGGTTAATGTTAGCGTACGGGTTAGGATTAGGGGACGGGTGAGGGTCAGGCTTCGGGGAAGGGTTAGGGTTAGGGTTCGGGCTAGGGTTAGGGTTAGGGGATGGGGACGGTTTAGGGTCCAGGAGAGGGTACGGCAACACTTTAGGGGGAGCGTGTGTGTGAGGGCGCGGGTTAGTGTTAGCGTTCGGGTTAGGATTAGGGGACGGGTGAGGGTCAGGCTTCGGGGAAGGGTTAGGGTTAGGGTTCGGGCTAGGGTTAGGGTTAGGGGATGGGGACGGTTTAGGGTCCAGGTGAGGGTACGGCAACGCTTTAGGGGGAGCGTGCGTGTGAGGGCGTGGGTTAGTGTTAGCGTACGGGTTAGGATTAGGGCACGGGTGAGGGTCAGGCTTCGGGAAAGGGTTAGGGTTAGGGTTCGGGCTAGGGTTAGGGTTAGGGGACAGGGACGGTTTAGGGTCCAGGTGAGGGTACGGCAACGCTTTACGGGGAGCGTGCGTGTGAGGGCGCGGGTTAGTGTTAGCGTACGGGTTAGGATTAAGGCACGGGTGAGGGTCAGGTTTCGGGGAAGGGTTAGGGTTAGGGTTCGGGCTAGGGTTAGGGTTAGGGGACGGGGACGGTTTAGGGTCCAGGTGAGGGTACGGCAACGCTTTAGGGGGAGCGTGCGTGTGAGGGCGCGGGTTAGTGTTAGCGTACGGGTTAGGATTAGGGGACTGGTGAGGGTCAGGCTTCGGGGAAGGGTTAGGGTTAGGGTTCGGGCTAGGGTTAGGGTTAGGGGATGGGGACGGTTTAGTGTCCAGGTGAGGGTACGGCAACGCTTTAGGGGGAGCGTGCGTGTGAGGGCGCGGGTTAGTGTTAGCGTACGGGTTAGGATTAGTGGACGGGTGAGGGTCAGGCTTCGGGGAAGGGTTAGGGTTAGGGTTCGGGCTAGGGTTAGGGTTAGGGGATGGGGACGGTTTAGGGTCCAGGTGAGGGTACGGCAACGCTTTAGGGGGAGCGTGCGTGTGAGGGCGCGGGTTAGTGTTAGCGTACGGGTTAGGATTAGGGGACGGGTGAGGGTCAGGCTTCGGGGAAGGGTTAGGGTTAGGGTTCGGGCTAGGGTTAGGGTTAGGGGACGGGGACGGTTTAGGGTCCAGGTGAGGGTACGGCAACGCTTTTGGGGGAGCGTGCGTGTGACGGCGTGGGTTAGTGTTAGCGTACGGGTTAGGATTAGGGGACGGGTGAGGGTCAGGCTTCGGGGAAGGGTTAGGGTTAGGGTTCGGGCTAGGGTTAGGGTTAGGGGACGGGGACGGTTTAGGGTCCAGGTGAGGGTACGGCAACGCTTTAGGGGGAGCGTGCGTGTGAGGGCGCGGGTTAGTGTTAGCGTACGGGTTAGAATTAGGGGACGGGTGAGGGTCAGGCTTCGGGGAAGGGTTAGGGTTAGGGTTCGGGCTAGGGTTAGGGTTAGTGGACGGGGACGGTTTCGGGTCCAGGTGAGGGTACGGCAACGCTCTAGGGGGAGTGTGCGTGTGAGGGCGCGGGTTAGTGTTAGCGTACGGGTTAGGATTAGGGGCCGGGTGAGGTTCAGGCTTCGGGGAAGGGTTAGGGTTAGGGATCGGGCTAGGGTTAGGGTTAGGGGACGGGGACGGTTTAGGGTCCAGGTGACGGTACGGCAACGCTTTAGGGGGAGCGTGCGTGTGAGGGCGCGGGTTAGTGTTAGCGTACGGGTTAGGATTAGGGGACGGGTGAGGGTCAGGCTGCGGGGAAGGGTTAGGGTTAGGGTTCGGGCTAGGTTTAGGGTTAGAGGATGGGGACGGTTTAGGGTCCAGGTGAGGGTACGGCGACGCTTTAGGGGGAGCGTGCGTGTGTGGGCGCGGGTTAATGTTAGCGTACGGGTTAGGATTTGGGGACGGGTGAGGGTCAGGCTTCGGGGAAGGGTTAGGGTTAGGGTTCGGGCTAGGGTTAGGGTTAGGGGATGGGGACGGTTTAGGGTCCAGGAGAGGGTACGGCAACACTTTAGGGGGAGCGTGTGTGTGAGGGCGCGGGTTAGTGTTAGCGTTCGGGTTAGGATTAGGGGACGGGTGAGGGTCAGGCTTCGGGGAAGGGTTAGGGTTAGGGTTCGGGCTAGGGTTAGGGTTAGGGGATGGGGACGGTTTAGGGTCCAGGTGAGGGTACGGCAACGCTTTAGGGGGAGCGTGCGTGTGAGGGCGTGGGTTAGTGTTAGCGTACGGGTTAGGATTAGGGCACGGGTGAGGGTCAGGCTTCGGGAAAGGGTTAGGGTTAGGGTTCGGGCTAGGGTTAGGGTTAGGGGACAGGGACGGTTTAGGGTCCAGGTGAGGGTACGGCAACGCTTTACGGGGAGCGTGCGTGTGAGGGCGCGGGTTAGTGTTAGCGTACGGGTTAGGATTAAGGCACGGGTGAGGGTCAGGTTTCGGGGAAGGGTTAGGGTTAGGGTTCGGGCTAGGGTTAGGGTTAGGGGACGGGGACGGTTTAGGGTCCAGGTGGGGGTACGGCAACGCTTTAGGGGGAGCGTGCGTGTGAGGGCGCGGGTTAGTGTTAGCGTACGGGTTAGGATTAGGGGACTGGTGAGGGTCAGGCTTCGGGGAAGGGTTAGGGTTAGGGTTCGGGCTAGGGTTAGGGTTAGGGGATGGGGACGGTTTAGGGTCCAGGTGAGGGTACGGCAACGCTTTAGGGGGAGCGTGCGTGTGAGGGCGCGGGTTAGTGTTAGCGTACGGGTTAGGATTAGGGCACGGGTGAGGGTCAGGCTTCGGGGAAGGGTTAGGGTTAGGGTTCGGGCTAGGGTTAGGGTTAGGGGACGGGGACGGTTTAGGGTCCAGGTGAGGGTACGGCAACGCTTTAGGGGGAGCGTGCGTGTGAGGGCGTGGGTTAGTGTTAGCGTACGGGTTAGGATTAGGGGACGGGTGAGGGTCAGGCTTCGGGGAAGGGTTAGGGTTAGGGTTCGGGCTATGGTTAGGGTTAGGGGACGGGGACGGTTTAGGGTCCAGGTGAGGGTACGGCAACGCTTTAGGGGGAGCGTGCGTGTGAGGGCGCGGGTTAGTGTTAGCGTACGGGTTAGGATTAGGGCACGGGTGAGGGTCAGGCTTCGGGGAAGGGTTAGGGTTAGGGTTCGGGCTAGGGTTAGGGTTAGGGGACGGGGACGGTTTAGGGTCCAGGTGAGGGTACGGCAACGCTTTAGGGGGAGCGTGCGTGTGAGGGCGCGGGTTAGTGTTAGCGTACGGGTTAGGATTAGGGCACGGGTGAGGGTCAGGCTTCGGGGAAGGATTAGTGTTAGGGTTCGGGCTAGGGTTAGGGTTAGGGGACGGGGACGGTTTAGGGTCCAGGTGAGGGTACGGCAAGGCTTTAGGGGGAGCGTGCGTGTGAGGGCTCGGGTTAGTGTTAGCGTACGGGTTAGGATTAGGGCACGGGTGAGGGTCAGGCTTCGGGGAAGGGTTAGGGTTAGGGTTCGGGCTAGGGTTAGGGTTAGGGGACGGGGACGGTTTAGGGTCCAGGTGAGGGTACGGCAACGCTTTAGGGGGAGCGTGCGTGTGAGGGCAGGGGTTAGTGTTAGCGTGCGGGTTAGGATTAGGGGACGGTGAGGGTCAGGCTTCGGGGAAGGGTTAGGGTTAGGGTTCGGGCTAGGGTTAGGGTTAGGGGACGGGGACGGTTTAGGGTCCAGGTGAGGGTACGGCAACGCTTTAGGGGGAGCGTGCGTGTGAGGGCGCGGGTTAGTGTTAGCGTACGGGTTAGGATTAGGGCACGGGTGAGGGTCAGGTTTCGGGGAAGGGTTAGGGTTAGGGTTCGGGCTAGGGTTAGGGTTAGGGGACGGGGACGGTTTAGGGTCCAGGTGAGGGTACGGCAACGCTTTAGGGGGAGCGTGCGTGTGAGGGCGCGCGTTAGTGTTAGCGTACGGGTTAGGATTAGGGGACTGGTGAGGGTCAGGCTTCGGGGAAGGGTTAGGGTTAGGGTTCGGGCTAGGGTTAGGGTTAGGGGATGGGGACGGTTTAGGGTCCAGGTGAGGGTACGGCAACGCTTTAGGGGGAGCGTGTGTGTGAGGGCGCGGGTTAGTGTTAGCGTACGGGTTAGGATTAGGGGACGGGTGAGGGTCAGGCTTCGGGGAAGGGTTACGGTTAGGGTTCGGGCTAGGGTTAGGGTTAGGGGACGGGGACGGTTTAGGGTCCAGGTGAGGGTACGGCAACGCTTTAGGGGGAGCGTGCGTGTGAGGGCGCGGGTTAGTGTTAGCGTACGGGATAGGATTAGGGGACGGGTGAGGGTCAGGCTTCGGGGAAGGATTAGGGTTAGGGTTCGGGCTAGGGTTAGGGTTAGGGGACGGGGACGGTTTAGGGTCCAGGTGAGGGTACGGCAACGCTTTAGGGGGAGCGTGCGTGTGAGGGCGCGGGTTAGTGTTAGCGTACCGGTTAGGATTAGGGCACGGGTGAGGGTCAGGTTTCAGGGAAGGTTTAGGTTTAGGGTTCGGGCTAGGGTTAGGGTTACAGGACGGGGACGGTTTAGGGTCCAGGTGAGGGTACGGCAACGCTTTAGGGGGAGCGTGCGTGTGAGGGCGCGGGTTAGTGTTAGCGTACGGGTTAGGATTAGGGGACGGGTGAGGGTCAGGCTTCGGGGAAGGGTTAGGGTTAGGGTTCGGGCTAGGGTTAGGGTTAGGGGACGGGGACGGTTTAGGGTTCAGGTGAGGGTACGGCAACGTTTTAGGGGGAGCATGTGTGTGAGGGCGCGGGTTAGTGTTAGCGTACGGGTTAGGATTAGGGGACGGGTGAGTGTCAGGCTTCGGGGAAGGGTTAGGGTTAGGGTTCGGGCTAGGGTTAGGGGACGGGGACGGTTTAGGGTCCAGGTGAGGGAACGGCAGCGCTTTAGGGGGAGTGTGCGTGTGAGGGGGCGGGTTAGTGTTAGCGTACGGGTTAGGATTAGGGGCCGGGTGAGGGTCAGGCATCGGGGAAGGGTTAGGGTTAGGGATCGGGCTAGGGTTAGGGTTAGGGGACGGGGACAGTTTAGGGTCCAGGTGAGGGTACGGCAACGCTTTAGGGGGAGCGTGCGTGTGAGGGCGGGGGTTAGCGTTAGCGTACGGGTTAGGATTAGGGGACGGGTGAGGGTCAGGCTTCGGGGAAGGGTTACGGTTAGGTTTCGGGCAAGGGTTAGGGTTAGGGGACGGGGACGGTTTAGGGTCCATGTGAGGGTACGGCAAAGCTTTAGGGGGAGCGTGCGTGTGAGGGCGCGGGTTAGTGTTAGCGTACGGGTTAGGATTAGGGCACGGGTGAGGGTCAGGCTTCGGGGAAGGGTTAGGGTTAGGGTTCGGGCTAGGGTTAGGGTTACGGGACGGGGACGGTTTAGTGTCCAGGTGAGGGTACGGCAACGCTTTAGGGGGAGCGTGCGTGTGAGGGCGCGGTTTAGTGTTAGCGTACGGGGTAGGATTAGGGGACGGGTGAGGGTCAGGCTTCGGGGAAGGGTTAGGGTTAGGGTTCGGCCTAGGGTTAGGGTTAGGGGACGGGGACGGTTTAGAGTCCAGGTGAGGGTACGGCAACGCTTTAGGTGGAGTGTGCATGTGAGGGCGCGGGTTAGTGTTAGCGTACGGGTTAGGATTAGGGGACGTGTGAGGGTCAGGCTCGGGGAAGGTTTAGGGTTAGGGTTCGGGCTAGGGTTAGGGTTAGGGGACGGGGACGGTTTAGGGTCCAGGTGAGGGTACGGCAACGCTTTAGGGGGAGCGTGCGTGTGAGGGCGCGGGTTAGTGTTAGCGTACGGGTTAGGATTAGGGGACGTGTGAGTGTCAGGCTTCGGGGAAGGGTTAGGGTTAGTGTTCGGGCTAGGGTTAGGGTTAGGGGACGGGGACAGTTTAGGGTCCATGTGAGGGTACGGCAACGCTTTAGGGGGAGTGTGCGTGTGAGGGCGCGGGTTAGTGTTAGCGTACGGGTTAGGATTAGGGGACGGGTGAGGGTCAGGCTTCGGGGAAGGGTTACGGTTAGGGTTCGGGCTAGGGTTAGGGTTATGGGACGGGGACGGTTTAGGGTCCAGGTGAGGGTACGGCAACGCTTTAGGGGGAGCGTGCGTGTGAGGGCGCGGGTTAGTGTTAGCGTACGGGTTAGGATTAGGGCACGGGTGAGGGTCAGGCTTCGGGGAAGGGTTAGGGTTAGGGTTCGGGCTAGGGTTAGGGTTAGGGGACGGGGACGGTTTAGGGTCCAGGTGAGGGTACGGCAACGCTTTAGGGGGAGTGTGCGTGTGAGGGCGCGGGTTAGTGTTAGCGTACGGGTTAGGATTAGGGGCCGGGTGAGGGTCAGGCATCGGGGAAGGGTTAGGGTTAGGGATCGGGCTAGGGTTAGGGTTAGGGGACGGGGACGGTTTAGGGTCCAGGTGAGGGTACGGCAACGCTTTAGGGGGAGCGTGCGTGTGAGGGCGCGGGTTAGTGTTAGCGTACGGGTTAGGATTAGGGGACGGGTGAGGGTCAGGCTTCGGGGAAGGGTTAGGGTTATGGTTCGGGCTAGGGTTAGGGTTAGGGGACGGGGACGGTTTAGGGTCCAGGTGAGGGTACGGCAACGCTTTAGGGGGAGCGTGCGTGTGAGGGCGCGGGTTAGCGTTAGCGTACGGGTTAGGATTAGGGGACGGGTGAGGGTCAGGCTTCGGGGAAGGTTTACGGTTAGGGTTCGGGCAAGGGTTAGGGTTAGGGGACGGGGACGGTTTAGGGTCCAGGTGAGGGTACGGCAACGCTTTAGGGGGAGCGTGCGTGTGAGGGCGCGGGTTAGTGTTAGCGTACGGGTTAGGATTAGGGGACGGGTGAGGGTCAGGCTTCGGGGAAGGATTAGGGTTAGGGTTCGGGCTAGGGTTAGGGTTAGGGGACGGGGACGGTTTAGGGTCCAGGTGAGGGTACGGCAACGCTTTAGGGGGAGCGTGCGTGTGAGGGCGCGGGTTAGTGTTAGCGTACCGGTTAGGATTAGGGCACGGGTGAGGGTCAGGTTTCGGGGAAGGTTTAGGATTAGGGTTCGGGCTAGGGTTAGGGTTACAGGACGGGGACGGTTTAGGGTCCAGGTGAGGGTACGGCAACGCTTTAGGGGGAGCGTGCGTGTGAGGGCGCGGGTTAGTGTTAGCGTACGGGTTAGGATTAGGGGACGGGTGAGGGTCAGGCTTCGGGGAAGGGTTAGGGTTAGGGTTCGGCCTAGGGTTAGGGTTAGGGGACGGGGACGGTTTAGGGTCCAGGTGAGGGTACGGCAACGCTTTAGGGGGAGCGTGTGTGTGAGGGCGCGGGTTAGTGTTAGCGTACGGGTTAGGATTAGGGGACGGGTGAGTGTCAGGCTTCGGGGAAGGGTTAGGGTTAGGGTTCGGGCTAGGGTTAGGGGACGGGGACGGTTTAGGGTCCAGGTGAGGGTACGGCAGCGCTTTAGGGGGAGTGTGCGTGTGAGGGGGCGGGTTAGTGTTAGCGTACGGGTTAGGATTAGGGGCCGGGTGAGGGTCAGGCATCGGGGAAGGGTTAGGGTTAGGGATCGGGCTAGGGTTAGGGTTAGGGGACGGGGACAGTTTAGGGTCCAGGTGAGGGTACGGCAACGCTTTAGGGGGAGCGTGCGTGTGAGGGCGGGGGTTAGCGTTAGCGTACGGGTTAGGATTAGGGGACGGGTGAGGGTCAGGCTCGGGGAAGGGTTACGGTTAGGTTTAGGGCAAGGGTTAGGGTTAGGGGACGGGGACGGTTTAGGGTCCATGTGAGGGTACGGCAAAGCTTTAGGGGGAGCGTGCGTGTGAGGGCGCGGGTTAGTGTTAGCGTACGGGTTAGGATTAGGGCACGGGTGAGGGTCAGGCTTCGGGGAAGGGTTAGGGTTAGGGTTCGGGCTAGGGTTAGGGTTAGGGGACGGGGACGGTTTAGGGTCCAGGTGAGGGTACGGCAACGCTTTAGGGGGAGAGTGCGTGTGAGGGCGCGGGTTAGTGTTAGCGTACGGGTTAGGATTAGGGCACGGATGAGGGTCAGGTTTCGGGGAAGGGTTAGGGTTAGGGTTCGGGCTAGGGTTAGGGTTAGGGGACGGGGACGGTTTAGGGTCCAGGTGAGGGTACGGCAACGCTTTAGGGGGAGCGTGCGTGTGAGGGCGCGGGTTAGTGTTAGCGTATGGGTTAGGATTAGGGGACGGGTGAGGGTCAGGCTTCGGGGAAGGGTTAGGGTTAGGGTTCGGGCTATGGTTAGGGTTAGGGGACGGGGACGGTTTAGGGTCCAGGTGAGGGTACGGCAACGCTTTAGGGGGAGCGTGCGTGTGAGGGCGCGGGTTAGTGTTAGCGTACGGGTTAGGATTAGGGGACGGGTGAGGGTCAGGCTTCGGGGAAGGGTTAGGGTTAGGGTTCGGGCTAGGGTTAGGGTTAGGGGACGGGGACGGTTTAGGGTCCAGGTGAGGGTATGGCAACGCTTTAGGGGGAGCGTGCGTGTGAGGGCGCGGGTTAGTGTTAGCGTACGGGTTAGGATTAGGGGACGGGTGAGGGTCAGGCTTCGGGGAAGTTTTAGGGTTAGGGTTCGGGCTAGGGTTAGGGTTAGGGGACGCGGACGGTTTAGGGTCCAGGTGAGGGTACGGCAACGCTTTAGGGGGAGCGTGCGTGTGAGGGCGCGGGTTAGTGTTAGCGTACGGTTTAGGATTAGGGCACGGGTGAGAGTCAGGCTTCGGGGAAGGGTTAGGGTTAGGGTTCGGGCTAGGGTTAGGGTTAGGGGACGGGGACGGTTTAGGGTCCAGGTGAGGGTACGGCAACGCTGTAGGGGTAGCTTGCGTGTGAGGGCGCGGGTTAGTGTTAGCGTACGGGTTAGGATTAGGGGACAGGTGAGGGTCAGGCTTCGGGGAAGGGTTAGGGTTAGGGTTCGGGCTAGGGTTAGGGTTAGGGGACGGGGACGGTTTAGGGTCCAGGTGAGGGTACGGCAATGCTTTAGGGGGAGCGTGCGTGTGAGGGCGCGGGTTAGTGTTAGCGTACGGGTTAGGATTAGGGGACGGGTGAGGGTCAGGCTTCGGGGAAGGGTTAGGGTTAGGGTTCGGGCTAGGGTTAGGGTTAGGGGATGGGGACGGTTTAGGATCCAGGTGAGGGTACGGCAACGCTTTAGGGGGAGCGTGCGTGTGAGGGCGCGGGTTAATGTTAGCGTACGGGTTAGGATTAGGGGACGGGTGAGGGTCAGGCTTCGGGGAAGGGTTAGGGTTAGGGTTCGGGCTAGGGTTAGGGTTAGGGGATGGGGACGGTTTAGGGTCCAGGTGAGGGTACGGCAACGCTTTAGGGGGAGCGTGCGTGTGAGCGCGCGGGTTAGTGTTAGCGTACGGCTTAGGATTAGGGGACGGGTGAGGGTCAGGCTTCGGGGAAGGGTTAGGGTTAGGGTTTGGGCTAGGGTTAGGGTTAGGGGACGGGGACGGTTTAGGGTCCAGGTGAGGGTACAGCAGCGCTTTAGGGGGAGTGTGCGTGTGAGGGCGCGGGTTAGTGTAAGCGTACGGGTTAGGATTAGGGGCCGGGTGAGGGTCAGGCATCGGGGAAGGGTTAGGGTTAGGGATCAGACTAGGGTTAGGGTTAGGGGACGGGGACGGTTTAGGGTCCAGGTGAGGGTACGGCAACGCTTTAGGGGGAGCGTGCGTGTGAGGGCGCGGGTTAGTGTTAGCGTACGGGTTAGGATTAGGGGACGGGTGAGGGTCAGGCTTCGGGGAAGGGTTAGGTTTAGGGTTCGGGCTAGGGTTAGGGTTACGGGACGGGGACAGTTTAGGGTCCAGGTGAGGGTACGGCAACGCTTTAGGGGGAGCGTGCGTGTGAGGGCGCGGGTTAGTGTTAGCGTACGGGTTAGGATTAGGGGACGGGTGAGGGTCAGGCTTCGGGGAAGGGTTAGGGTTAGGGTTCGGGCTAGGGTTAGTGTTAGGGGACGGGACGGTTTAGGGTCCAGGTGAGGGTACGGCAACGCTTTAGGGGGAGCGTGCGTGTGCGGGCGCGGGTTAGTGTTAGCGTACGGGTTAGGATTAGGGGACGGGTGAGGGTCAGGCTTCGGGGAAGGGTTAGGGTTAGGGTTCGGGCTAGGGTTAGGGTTAGGGGACGGGGACGGTTTAGGGTCCAGGTGAGGGTACGGCAACGCTTTAGGGGGAGCGTGCGTGTGAGGGCGCGGGTTAGTGTTAGCGTACGGGTTAGGATTAGGGCACGGGTGAGGGTAAGGCTTCGGGGAAATGTTAGGGTTAGGGTTCGGGCTAGGGTTAGGGTTAGGGTTAGGGGACGGGGACGGTTTAGGGTCCAGGTGAGGGTATGGCAACGCTTTAGGGGGAGCGTGCGTGTGAGGGTGCGGGTTAGTGTTAGCGTACGGGTTAGGATTAGGGGACGGGTGAGGGTGAGGCTTCGGGGAAGGGTTAGGGTTAGTGTTCGGGCTAGGGTTAGGGTTAGGGGACGGGGACGGTTTAGGGTCCAGGTGAGGGTACGGCAACGCTTTAGGGGGAGCGTGCGTGTGAGGGCGCAGGTTAGTGTTAGCGTACGGGTTAGGATTAGGGGACGGGTGAGGGTCAGGCTTCGGGGAAGGGTTAGGGTTAGGTTTTGGGCTAGAGTGAGGGTTAGGGGACGCGGACGGTTTAGGGTCCAGGTGAGGGTACGGCAACGCTTTAGGGGGAGCGTGCGTGTGAGGGCGCGGGTTAGTGTTAGCGTACGGGTTAGGATTAGGGGACGGGTGAGGGTCAGGCTTCGGGGAAGGGTTAGGGTTAGGGTTCGGGCTAGGGTTAGGGTTAGGGAATGGGGACGGTTTAGGGTCCAGGTGAGGGTACGGCAACGCTTTAGGGGGAGCGTGCGTGTGAGGGCGCGGGTTAGTGTTAGCGTACGGGTTAGGATTAAGGGACGGGTGAGTGTCAGGCTTCGGGGAAGGGTTAGGGTTAGGGTTCGGGCTAGGGTTAGGGTTAGGGGACGGGGACGGTTTAGGGTCCAGGTGAGGGTACGGCAACGCTTTAGGGGGAGCGTGCGTGTGAGGGCGCGGGTTAGTGTTAGCGTACGGGTTAGGATTAGGGCACGTGTGAGGGTCAGGCTTCGGGGAAAGGTTAGGGTTAGGGTTCGGGCTAGGGTTAGGGTTATTGTTAGGGGACGGGGACGGTTTAGGGTCCAGGTGAGGGTACGGCAACGCTTTAGGGGGAGCGTGCATGTGAGGGCGCGGGTTAGTGTTAGCGTACGGGTTAGGATTAGGGGACGGGTGAGGGTCAGGCTTCGGGGAAGGGTTAGGGTTAGGGTTCGGGCTAGGGTTAGGGTTAGGGGATGGGGACGGTTTAGGGTCCAGGTGAGGGTACGGCAACGCTTTAGGGGGAGCGTGCGTGTGAGGGCGCGGGTTAGTGTTAGCGTACGGGTTAGGATTAAGGGACGGGTGAGTGTCAGGCTTCGGGGAAGGGTTAGGGTTAGGGTTCGGGCTAGGGTTAGGGTTAGGGGACGGGGACGGTTTAGGGTCCAGGTGAGGGTACGGCAACGCTTTAGGGGGAGCGTGCGTGTGAGGGCGCGGGTTAGTGTTAGCGTACGGGTTAGGATTAGGGGACGGGTGAGGGTCAGGCTTCGGGGAAGGGTTAGGGTTAGGGTTCGGGCTAGGGTTAGGGTTATTGTTAGGGGACGGGGACGGTTTAGGGTCCAGGTGAGGGTACGGCAAAGCTTTAGGGGGAGCGAGCGTGTGAGGGCGCGGGTTAGTGTTAGCGTACGGGTTAGGATTAGGGCACGGGTGAGGGTCAGGCTTCGGGGAAGGGTTAGGGCTAGGGTTCCGGCTAGGGTTAGGGTTAGGGGACGGGGACGGTTTAGGGTCCAGGTGAGGGTACGGCAACGCTTTAGGGGGAGCGTGCGTGTGAGGGCGCGGGTTAGTGTTAGCGTATGGGTTAGGATTAGGGGATGGGTGAGGGTCCGGCTTCGGGGAAGGGTTAGGGTTAGGGTTCGGGCTAGGGTTAGGGTTAGGGGACGGGGACGGTTTAGGGTCCAGGTGAGGGTACGGCAACGCTTTAGGGGGAGCGTGGGTGTGAGGGCGCGGGTTAGTGTTAGCGTACGGGTTAGGATTAGGGGACGGGTGAGGGTCAGGCTTCGGGGAAGGGTTAGGGTTAGGGTTCGGGCTAGGGTTAGGGTTAGGGGACGGGGACGGTTTAGGGTCCAGGTGAGGGTACGGCAACGCTTTAGGGGGAGCGTGCGTGTGAGGGCGCGGGTTAGTGTTAGCGTACGGGTTAGGATTAGGGGACGGGTTAGGGTCAGGCTTCGGGGAAGGGTTAGGGTTATGGTTCGGGCTAGGGTTAGGGTTAGGGGACGGGGACGGTTTAGGGTCCAGGTGAGGGTACGGCAACGCTTTAGGGGGAGCGTGCGGGTGAGGGCGCGGGTTAGCGTTAGCGTACGGGTTAGGATTAGGGGACGGTTGAGGGTCAGGCTTCGGGGAAGGGTTACGGTTAGGGTTCGGGCAAGGGTTAGGGTTAGGGGACGGGGACGGTTTAGGGTCCAGGTGAGGGTACGGCAACGCTTTAGGGGGAGCGTGGGTGTGAGGGCGCGGGTTAGTGTTAGCGTACGGGTTAGGATTAGGGGACGGTTGAGGGTCAGGCTTCGGGGAAGGGTTACGGTTAGGGTTCGGGCAAGGGTTAGGGTTAGGGGACGGGGACGGTTTAGGGTCCAGGTGAGGGTACGGCAACGCTTTAGGGGGAGCGTGCGTGTGAGGGCGCGGGTTAGTGTTAGCGTACGGGTTAGGATTAGGGGACGGGTGAGGGTCAGGCTTCGGGGAAGGATTAGGGTTAGGGTTCGGGCTAGGGTTAGGGTTAGGGGACGGGGACGGTTTAGGGTCCAGGTGAGGGTACGGCAACGCTTTAGGGGGAGCGTGCGTGTGAGGGCGCGGGTTAGTGTTAGCGTACCGGTTAGGATTAGGGCACGGGTGAGGGTCAGGTTTCGGGGAAGGTTTAGGTTTAGGGTTCGGGCTAGGGTTAGGGTTACAGGACGGGGACGGTTTAGGGTCCAGGTGAGGGTACGGCAACGCTTTAGGGGGAGCGTGCGTGTGAGGGCGCGGGTTAGTGTTAGCGTACGGGTTAGGATTAGGGGAAGGGTGAGGGTCAGGCTTCGGGGAAGGGTTAGGGTTAGGGTTCGGCCTAGGGTTAGGGTTAGGGGACGGGGATGGTTTAGGGTCCAGGTGAGGGTACGGCAACGCTTTAGGGGGAGCGTGCGTGTGAGGGCGCGGGTTAGTGTTAGCGTACGGGTTAGGATTAGGGGACGGGTGAGTGTCAGGCTTCGGGGAAGGGTTAGGGTTAGGGTTCGGGCTAGGGTTAGGGGACGGGGAAGGTTTAGGGTCCAGGTGAGGGTACGGCAGCGCTTTAGGGGGTGTGTGTTTGTTAGGGGGCTGGTTAGTGTTAGCGTACGTGTTAGGATTAGGGGCCGGGTGAGGGTCAGGCATCGGGGAAGGGTTAGGGTTAGGGATCGGGCTAGGGTTAGGGTTAGGGGACGGGGACAGTTTAGGGTCCAGGTGAGGGTACGGCAACGCTTTAGGGGGAGCGTGCGTGTGAGGGCGCGGGTTAGCGTTAGCGTACGGGTTAGGATTAGGGGACGGGTGAGGGTCAGGCTTCGGGGAAGGGTTACGGTTAGGTTTCGGGCAAGGGTTAGGGTTAGGGGACGGGGACGGTTTAGGGTCCATGTGAGGGTACGGCAAAGCTTTAGGGCGAGCGTGCGTGTGAGGGCGCGGGTTAGTGTTATCGTACGGGTTAGGATTAGGGCACGGGTGAGGGTCAGGCTTCGGGGAAGGGTTAGGGTTAGGGTTCGGGCTAGGGTTAGGGTTAGGGGACGGGGACGGTTTAGGGTCCAGGTGAGGGTACGGCAGCGCTTTAGGGGGAGAGTGCGAGTGAGGGCGCGGGTTAGTGTTAGCGTACGGGTTAGGATTAGGGCACGGGTGAGGGTCAGGTTTCGGGGAAGGGTTAGGGTTAGGGTTCGGGCTAGGGTTAGGGTTAGGGGACGGGGACGGTTTAGGGTCCAGGTGAGGGTACGGCAACGCTTTAGGGGGAGCGTGCGTGTGAAGGCGCGGGTAGGTGTTAGCGTATGGGTTAGGATTAGGGGACGGGTGAGGGTCAGGCTTCGGGGAAGGGTTAGGGTTAGGGTTCGGGCTATGGTTAGGGTTATGGGACGGGGACGGTTTAGGGTCCAGGTGAGGGTACGGCAACGCTTTAGGGGGAGCGTGCGTGTGAGGGCGCGGGTTAGTGTTAGCGTACGGGTTAGGATTAGGGGACGGGTGAGGGTCAGGCTTCGGGGAAGGGTTAGGGTTAGGGTTCGGGCTAGGGTTAGGGTTAGGGGACGGGGACGGTTTAGGGTCCAGGTGAGGGTACGGCAATGCTTTAGGGGGAGCGTGCGTGTGAGGGCGCGGGTTAGTGTTAGCGTACGGCTTAGGATTAGGGGACGGGTGAGGGTCAGGCTTCGGGGACGGGTTAGGGTTAGGGTTCGGGCTAGGGTTAGGGTTAGGGGACGGGGACGGTTTAGGGTCCAGGTGAGGGTACGGCAACGCTTTAGCGGGAGCGTGCGTGTGAGGGCGCGGGTTAGTGTTAGCGTACAGGTTAGGATTAGGGGACGGGTGAGGATCAGGCTTCGGGGAAGGGTTAGGGTTAGTGTTCGGGCTAGGGTTAGGGTTAGGGGACGGGGACGGTTTAGGGTCCAGGTGAGGGTACGGCAACGCTTTAGGGGGAGCGTGCGCGTGAGGGCGCGGGTTAGTGTTAGCGTACGGGTTAGGATTAGTGGACGGGTGAGGGTCAGGCTTCGGGGAAGGGTTACGGTTAGGGTTCGGGCTAGGGTTAGGGTTAGGGGACGGGGACGGTTTAGGGTCCAGGTGAGGGTACGGCAACGCTTTAGGGGGAGCGTGCGCGTGAGGGCGCGGGTTAGCGTTAGCGTACGTGTTAGGATTAGGGGACGGGTGAGGGTCAGGCTTCGGGGAAGGGTTACGGTTAGGGTTCGGGCAAGGGTTAGGGTTAGGGGACGGGGACGGTTTAGGGTCCAGGTGAGGGTACGGCAACGCTTTAGGGGGAGCGTGCGTGTGAGGGCGCGGGTTAGCGTTAGCGTACGGGTTAGGATTAGGGGACGGGTGAGGGTCAGGCTTCGGGGAAGGATTAGGGTTAGGGTTCGGGCTAGGGTTAGGGTTAGGGGACGGGGACGGTTTACGGTCCAGGTGAGGGTACGGCAACGCTTTAGGGGGAGCGTGCGTGTGAGGGCGCGGGTTAGCATTAGCGTACGGGTTAGGATTAGGGGACGGGTGAGGGTCAGGCTTCGGGGAAGGGTTACGGTTAGGGTTCGGGCAAGGGTTAGGGTTAGGGGACGGGGACGGTTTAGGGTCCAGGTGAGGGTACGGCAACGCTTTAGGGGGAGCATGCGTGTGAGGGCGCGGGTTAGTGTTAGCGTACGGGTTAGGATTAGGGGACGGGTGAGGGTCAGGCTTCGGGGAAGGATTAGGGTTAGGGTTCGGGCTAGGGTTAGGGTTAGGGGACGGGGACAGTTTAGGGTCCAGGTGAGGGTACGGCAACGCTTTAGGGGGAGCGTGCGTGTGAGGGCGCGGGTTAGTGTTAGCGTACCGGTTAGGATTAGGGCACGGGTGAGGGTCAGGTTTCGGGGAAGGGTTAAGTTTAGGGTTCGGGCTAGGGTTAGGGTTACGGGACGGGGACGGTTTAGGGTCCAGGTGAGGGTACGGCAACGCTTTAGGGGGAGCGTGCGTGTGAGGGCGCGGGTTAGTGTTAGCGTACGGGTTAGGATTAGGGGCCGGGTGAGGGTCAGGCATCGTGGAAGGGTTAGGGTTAGGGTTCGGGCTAGGGTTAGGGTTAGGGGACGGGGACGGTTTAGGGTCCAGGTGAGGGTACGGCAACGCTGTAGGGGTAGCTTGCGTGTGAGGGCGCGGGTTAGTGTTAGCGTACGGGTTAGGATTAGGGGACAGGTGAGGGTCAGGCTTCGGGGAAGGGTTAGGGTTAGGGTTCGGGCTAGGGTTAGGGTTAGGGGACGGGGACGGTTTAGGGTCCAGGTGAGGGTACGGCAACGCTTTAGGGGGAGCGTGCGTGTGAGGGCGCGGGTTAGTGTTAGCGTATGGGTTAGGATTAGGGGACGGTTGAGGGTCAGGCTTCGGGGAAGGGTTAGGGTTAGGGTTCGGGCTATGGTTAGGGTTAGGGGACGGGGACGGTTTAGGGTCCAGGTGAGGGTACGGCAACGCTTTAGGGGGAGCGTGCGTGTGAGGGCGCGGGTTAGTGTTAGCGTACGGGTTAGGATTAGGGGACGGGTGAGGGTCAGGCTTCGGGGAAGGGTTAGGGTTAGGGTTCGGGCTAGGGTTAGGGTTAGGGGACGGGGACGGTTTAGGGTCCAGGTGAGGGTATGGCAACGCTTTAGGGGGAGCGTGCGTGTGAGGGTGCGGGTTAGTGTTAGCGTACGGGTTAGGATTAGGGGACGGGTGAGGGTCAGGCTTCAGGGAAGTTTTAGGGTTAGGGTTCGGGCTAGGGTTAGGGTTAGGGGACGCGGACGGTTTAGGGTCCAGGTGAGGGTACGGCAACGCTTTAGGGGGAGCGTGCGTGTGAGGGCGCGGGTTAGTGTTAGCGTACGGTTTAGGATTAGGGCACGGGTGAGAGTCAGGCTTCGGGGAAGGGTTAGGGTTAGGGTTCGGGCTAGGGTTAGGGTTAGGGGACGGGGACGGTTTAGGGTCCAGGTGAGGGTACGGCAACGCTGTAGGGGTAGCTTGCGTGTGAGGGCGCGGGTTAGTGTTAGCGTACGGGTTAGGATTAGGGGACAGGTGAGGGTCAGGCTTCGGGGAAGGGTTAGGGTTAGGGTTCGGGCTAGGGTTAGGGTTAGGGGACGGGGACGGTTTAGGGTCCAGGTGAGGGTACGGCAATGCTTTAGGGGGAGCGTGCGTGTGAGGGCGCGGGTTAGTGTTAGCGTACGGGTTAGGATTAGGGGACGGGTGAGGGTCAGGCTTCGGGGAAGGGTTAGGGTTAGGGTTCGGGCTAGGGTTAGGGTTAGGGGATGGGGACGGTTTAGGATCCAGGTGAGGGTACGGCAACGCTTTAGGGGGAGCGTGCGTGTGAGGGCGCGGGTTAATGTTAGCGTACGGGTTAGGATTAGGGGACGGGTGAGGGTCAGGCTTCGGGGAAGGGTTAGGGTTAGGGTTCGGGCTAGGGTTAGGGTTAGGGGATGGGGACGGTTTAGGGTCCAGGTGAGGGTACGGCAACGCTTTAGGGGGAGCGTGCGTGTGAGCGCGCGGGTTAGTGTTAGCGTACGGCTTAGGATTAGGGGACGGGTGAGGGTCAGGCTTCGGGGAAGGGTTAGGGTTAGGGTTTGGGCTAGGGTTAGGGTTAGGGGACGGGGACGGTTTAGGGTCCAGGTGAGGGTACAGCAGCGCTTTAGGGGGAGTGTGCGTGTGAGGGCGCGGGTTAGTGTAAGCGTACGGGTTAGGATTAGGGGCCGGGTGAGGGTCAGGCATCGGGGAAGGGTTAGGGTTAGGGATCAGACTAGGGTTAGGGTTAGGGGACGGGGACGGTTTAGGGTCCAGGTGAGGGTACGGCAACGCTTTAGGGGGAGCGTGCGTGTGAGGGCGCGGGTTAGTGTTAGCGTACGGGTTAGGATTAGGGGACGGGTGAGGGTCAGGCTTCGGGGAAGGGTTAGGTTTAGGGTTCGGGCTAGGGTTAGGGTTACGGGACGGGGACAGTTTAGGGTCCAGGTGAGGGTACGGCAACGCTTTAGGGGGAGCGTGCGTGTGAGGGCGCGGGTTAGTGTTAGCGTACGGGTTAGGATTAGGGGACGGGTGAGGGTCAGGCTTCGGGGAAGGGTTAGGGTTAGGGTTCGGGCTAGGGTTAGTGTTAGGGGACGGGACGGTTTAGGGTCCAGGTGAGGGTACGGCAACGCTTTAGGGGGAGCGTGCGTGTGCGGGCGCGGGTTAGTGTTAGCGTACGGGTTAGGATTAGGGGACGGGTGAGGGTCAGGCTTCGGGGAAGGGTTAGGGTTAGGGTTCGGGCTAGGGTTAGGGTTAGGGGACGGGGACGGTTTAGGGTCCAGGTGAGGGTACGGCAACGCTTTAGGGGGAGCGTGCGTGTGAGGGCGCGGGTTAGTGTTAGCGTACGGGTTAGGATTAGGGCACGGGTGAGGGTAAGGCTTCGGGGAAATGTTAGGGTTAGGGTTCGGGCTAGGGTTAGGGTTAGGGTTAGGGGACGGGGACGGTTTAGGGTCCAGGTGAGGGTATGGCAACGCTTTAGGGGGAGCGTGCGTGTGAGGGTGCGGGTTAGTGTTAGCGTACGGGTTAGGATTAGGGGACGGGTGAGGGTGAGGCTTCGGGGAAGGGTTAGGGTTAGTGTTCGGGCTAGGGTTAGGGTTAGGGGACGGGGACGGTTTAGGGTCCAGGTGAGGGTACGGCAACGCTTTAGGGGGAGCGTGCGTGTGAGGGCGCAGGTTAGTGTTAGCGTACGGGTTAGGATTAGGGGACGGGTGAGGGTCAGGCTTCGGGGAAGGGTTAGGGTTAGGTTTTGGGCTAGAGTGAGGGTTAGGGGACGCGGACGGTTTAGGGTCCAGGTGAGGGTACGGCAACGCTTTAGGGGGAGCGTGCGTGTGAGGGCGCGGGTTAGTGTTAGCGTACGGGTTAGGATTAGGGGACGGGTGAGGGTCAGGCTTCGGGGAAGGGTTAGGGTTAGGGTTCGGGCTAGGGTTAGGGTTAGGGAATGGGGACGGTTTAGGGTCCAGGTGAGGGTACGGCAACGCTTTAGGGGGAGCGTGCGTGTGAGGGCGCGGGTTAGTGTTAGCGTACGGGTTAGGATTAAGGGACGGGTGAGTGTCAGGCTTCGGGGAAGGGTTAGGGTTAGGGTTCGGGCTAGGGTTAGGGTTAGGGGACGGGGACGGTTTAGGGTCCAGGTGAGGGTACGGCAACGCTTTAGGGGGAGCGTGCGTGTGAGGGCGCGGGTTAGTGTTAGCGTACGGGTTAGGATTAGGGCACGTGTGAGGGTCAGGCTTCGGGGAAAGGTTAGGGTTAGGGTTCGGGCTAGGGTTAGGGTTATTGTTAGGGGACGGGGACGGTTTAGGGTCCAGGTGAGGGTACGGCAACGCTTTAGGGGGAGCGTGCATGTGAGGGCGCGGGTTAGTGTTAGCGTACGGGTTAGGATTAGGGGACGGGTGAGGGTCAGGCTTCGGGGAAGGGTTAGGGTTAGGGTTCGGGCTAGGGTTAGGGTTAGGGGATGGGGACGGTTTAGGGTCCAGGTGAGGGTACGGCAACGCTTTAGGGGGAGCGTGCGTGTGAGGGCGCGGGTTAGTGTTAGCGTACGGGTTAGGATTAAGGGACGGGTGAGTGTCAGGCTTCGGGGAAGGGTTAGGGTTAGGGTTCGGGCTAGGGTTAGGGTTAGGGGACGGGGACGGTTTAGGGTCCAGGTGAGGGTACGGCAACGCTTTAGGGGGAGCGTGCGTGTGAGGGCGCGGGTTAGTGTTAGCGTACGGGTTAGGATTAGGGGACGGGTGAGGGTCAGGCTTCGGGGAAGGGTTAGGGTTAGGGTTCGGGCTAGGGTTAGGGGTATTGTTAGGGGACGGGGACGGTTTAGGGTCCAGGTGAGGGTACGGCAAAGCTTTAGGGGGAGCGAGCGTGTGAGGGCGCGGGTTAGTGTTAGCGTACGGGTTAGGATTAGGGCACGGGTGAGGGTCAGGCTTCGGGGAAGGGTTAGGGCTAGGGTTCCGGCTAGGGTTAGGGTTAGGGGACGGGGACGGTTTAGGGTCCAGGTGAGGGTACGGCAACGCTTTAGGGGGAGCGTGCGTGTGAGGGCGCG
Organism: Delphinus delphis; assembly: GCF_949987515.2. Classification (NCBI taxonomy): domain Eukaryota; kingdom Metazoa; phylum Chordata; class Mammalia; order Artiodactyla; family Delphinidae; genus Delphinus; species Delphinus delphis. The sequence continues at coordinate 471,638 of NW_027192745.1, forward strand.
GGTTAGTGTTAGCGTATGGGTTAGGATTAGGGGATGGGTGAGGGTCCGGCTTCGGGGAAGGGTTAGGGTTAGGGTTCGGGCTAGGGTTAGGGTTAGGGGACGGGGACGGTTTAGGGTCCAGGTGAGGGTACGGCAACGCTTTAGGGGGAGCGTGGGTGTGAGGGCGCGGGTTAGTGTTAGCGTACGGGTTAGGATTAGGGGACGGGTGAGGGTCAGGCTTCGGGGAAGGGTTAGGGTTAGGGTTCGGGCTAGGGTTAGGGTTAGGGGACGGGGACGGTTTAGGGTCCAGGTGAGGGTACGGCAACGCTTTAGGGGGAGCGTGCGTGTGAGGGCGCGGGTTAGTGTTAGCGTACGGGTTAGGATTAGGGGACGGGTTAGGGTCAGGCTTCGGGGAAGGGTTAGGGTTATGGTTCGGGCTAGGGTTAGGGTTAGGGGACGGGGACGGTTTAGGGTCCAGGTGAGGGTACGGCAACGCTTTAGGGGGAGCGTGCGGGTGAGGGCGCGGGTTAGCGTTAGCGTACGGGTTAGGATTAGGGGACGGTTGAGGGTCAGGCTTCGGGGAAGGGTTACGGTTAGGGTTCGGGCAAGGGTTAGGGTTAGGGGACGGGGACGGTTTAGGGTCCAGGTGAGGGTACGGCAACGCTTTAGGGGGAGCGTGGGTGTGAGGGCGCGGGTTAGTGTTAGCGTACGGGTTAGGATTAGGGGACGGGTGAGGGTCAGGCTTCGGGGAAGGGTTAGGGTTAGGGTTCGGGCTAGGGTTAGGGTTAGGGGACGGGGACGGTTTAGGGTCCAGGTGAGGGTACGGCAACGCTTTAGGGGGAGCGTGCGTGTGAGGGCGCGGGTTAGTGTTAGCGTACGGGTTAGGATTAGGGGACGGGTTAGGGTCAGGCTTCGGGGAAGGGTTAGGGTTATGGTTCGGGCTAGGGTTAGGGTTAGGGGACGGGGACGGTTTAGGGTCCAGGTGAGGGTACGGCAACGCTTTAGGGGGAGCGTGCGGGTGAGGGCGCGGGTTAGCGTTAGCGTACGGGTTAGGATTAGGGGACGGTTGAGGGTCAGGCTTCGGGGAAGGGTTACGGTTAGGGTTCGGGCAAGGGTTAGGGTTAGGGGACGGGGACGGTTTAGGGTCCAGGTGAGGGTACGGCAACGCTTTAGGGGGAGCGTGCGTGTGAGGGCGCGGGTTAGTGTTAGCGTACGGGTTAGGATTAGGGGACGGGTGAGGGTCAGGCTTCGGGGAAGGATTAGGGTTAGGGTTCGGGCTAGGGTTAGGGTTAGGGGACGGGGACGGTTTAGGGTCCAGGTGAGGGTACGGCAACGCTTTAGGGGGAGCGTGCGTGTGAGGGCGCGGGTTAGTGTTAGCGTACCGGTTAGGATTAGGGCACGGGTGAGGGTCAGGTTTCGGGGAAGGTTTAGGTTTAGGGTTCGGGCTAGGGTTAGGGTTACAGGACGGGGACGGTTTAGGGTCCAGGTGAGGGTACGGCAACGCTTTAGGGGGAGCGTGCGTGTGAGGGCGCGGGTTAGTGTTAGCGTACGGGTTAGGATTAGGGGACGGGTGAGGGTCAGGCTTCGGGGAAGGGTTAGGGTTAGGGTTCGGCCTAGGGTTAGGGTTAGGGGACGGGGATGGTTTAGGGTCCAGGTGAGGGTACGGCAACGCTTTAGGGGGAGCGTGCGTGTGAGGGCGCGGGTTAGTGTTAGCGTACGGGTTAGGATTAGGGGACGGGTGAGTGTCAGGCTTCGGGGAAGGGTTAGGGTTAGGGTTCGGGCTAGGGTTAGGGGACGGGGACGGTTTAGGGTCCAGGTGAGGGTACGGCAGCGCTTTAGGGGGTGTGTGTTTGTTAGGGGGCTGGTTAGTGTTAGCGTACGTGTTAGGATTAGGGGCCGGGTGAGGGTCAGGCATCGGGGAAGGGTTAGGGTTAGGGATCGGGCTAGGGTTAGGGTTAGGGGACGGGGACAGTTTAGGGTCCAGGTGAGGGTACGGCAACGCTTTAGGGGGAGCGTGCGTGTGAGGGCGCGGGTTAGCGTTAGCGTACGGGTTAGGATTAGGGGACGGGTGAGGGTCAGGCTTCGGGGAAGGGTTACGGTTAGGTTTCGGGCAAGGGTTAGGGTTAGGGGACGGGGACGGTTTAGGGTCCATGTGAGGGTACGGCAAAGCTTTAGGGCGAGCGTGCGTGTGAGGGCGCGGGTTAGTGTTATCGTACGGGTTAGGATTAGGGCACGGGTGAGGGTCAGGCTTCGGGGAAGGGTTAGGGTTAGGGTTCGGGCTAGGGTTAGGGTTAGGGGACGGGGACGGTTTAGGGTCCAGGTGAGGGTACGGCAGCGCTTTAGGGGGAGAGTGCGAGTGAGGGCGCGGGTTAGTGTTAGCGTACGGGTTAGGATTAGGGCACGGGTGAGGGTCAGGTTTCGGGGAAGGGTTAGGGTTAGGGTTCGGGCTAGGGTTAGGGTTAGGGGACGGGGACGGTTTAGGGTCCAGGTGAGGGTACGGCAACGCTTTAGGGGGAGCGTGCGTGTGAAGGCGCGGGTAGGTGTTAGCGTATGGGTTAGGATTAGGGGACGGGTGAGGGTCAGGCTTCGGGGAAGGGTTAGGGTTAGGGTTCGGGCTATGGTTAGGGTTATGGGACGGGGACGGTTTAGGGTCCAGGTGAGGGTACGGCAACGCTTTAGGGGAAGCGTGCGTGTGAGGGCGCGGGTTAGTGTTAGCGTACGGGTTAGGATTAGGGGACGGGTGAGGGTCAGGCTTCGGGGAAGGGTTAGGGTTAGGGTTCGGGCTAGGGTTAGGGTTAGGGGACGGGGACGGTTTAGGGTCCAGGTGAGGGTACGGCAATGCTTTAGGGGGAGCGTGCGTGTGAGGGCGCGGGTTAGTGTTAGCGTACGGCTTAGGATTAGGGGACGGGTGAGGGTCAGGCTTCGGGGACGGGTTAGGGTTAGGGTTCGGGCTAGGGTTAGGGTTAGGGGACGGGGACGGTTTAGGGTCCAGGTGAGGGTACGGCAACGCTTTAGGGGGAGCGTGCGCGTGAGGGCGCGGGTTAGTGTTAGCGTACGGGTTAGGATTAGTGGACGGGTGAGGGTCAGGCTTCGGGGAAGGGTTACGGTTAGGGTTCGGGCTAGGGTTAGGGTTAGGGGACGGGGACGGTTTAGGGTCCAGGTGAGGGTACGGCAACGCTTTAGGGGGAGCGTGCGCGTGAGGGCGCGGGTTAGCGTTAGCGTACGTGTTAGGATTAGGGGACGGGTGAGGGTCAGGCTTCGGGGAAGGGTTACGGTTAGGGTTCGGGCAAGGGTTAGGGTTAGGGGACGGGGACGGTTTAGGGTCCAGGTGAGGGTACGGCAACGCTTTAGGGGGAGCGTGCGTGTGAGGGCGCGGGTTAGCGTTAGCGTACGGGTTAGGATTAGGGGACGGGTGAGGGTCAGGCTTCGGGGAAGGATTAGGGTTAGGGTTCGGGCTAGGGTTAGGGTTAGGGGACGGGGACGGTTTACGGTCCAGGTGAGGGTACGGCAACGCTTTAGGGGGAGCGTGCGTGTGAGGGCGCGGGTTAGCATTAGCGTACGGGTTAGGATTAGGGGACGGGTGAGGGTCAGGCTTCGGGGAAGGGTTACGGTTAGGGTTCGGGCAAGGGTTAGGGTTAGGGGACGGGGACGGTTTAGGGTCCAGGTGAGGGTACGGCAACGCTTTAGGGGGAGCATGCGTGTGAGGGCGCGGGTTAGTGTTAGCGTACGGGTTAGGATTAGGGGACGGGTGAGGGTCAGGCTTCGGGGAAGGATTAGGGTTAGGGTTCGGGCTAGGGTTAGGGTTAGGGGACGGGGACAGTTTAGGGTCCAGGTGAGGGTACGGCAACGCTTTAGGGGGAGCGTGCGTGTGAGGGCGCGGGTTAGTGTTAGCGTACCGGTTAGGATTAGGGCACGGGTGAGGGTCAGGTTTCGGGGAAGGGTTAAGTTTAGGGTTCGGGCTAGGGTTAGGGTTACGGGACGGGGACGGTTTAGGGTCCAGGTGAGGGTACGGCAACGCTTTAGGGGGAGCGTGCGTGTGAGGGCGCGGGTTAGTGTTAGCGTACGGGTTAGGATTAGGGGCCGGGTGAGGGTCAGGCATCGTGGAAGGGTTAGGGTTAGGGATCGGGCTAGGGTTAGGGTTAGGGGACGGGGACAGTTTAGGGTCCAGGTGAGGGTACGGCAACGCTTTAGGGGGAGCGTGCGTGTGAGGGCGCGGGTTAGTGTTAGCGTACGGCTTAGGATTAGGGGACGGGTGAGGGTCAGGCTTCGGGGAAGGGTTAGGGTTAGGGTTCGGGCTAGGGTTAGGGTTAGGGGACGGGGACGGTTTAGGGTCCAGGTGAGGGTACGGCAGCGCTTTAGGGGGAGTGTGCGTGTGAGGGCGCGGGTTAGTGTTAGCGTACGGGTTAGGATTAGGGGCCGGGTGAGGGTCAGGCATCGGGGAAGGGTTAGGGTTAGGAATCGGGCTAGGGTTAGGGTTAGGGGACGGGGACAGTTTAGGGTCCAGGTGAGGGTACGGCAACGCTTTAGGGGGAGCGTGCGTGTGAGGGTGCGGGTTAGTGTTAGCGTACGGGTTAGGATTAGGGGACGGGTGAGGGTCAGGCTTCGGGGAAGGGTTAGGGTTAGGGTTCGGGCTATGGTTAGGGTTAGGGGACGGGGACGGTTTAGGGTCCAGGTGAGGGTACGGCAACGCTTTAGGGGGAGCGTGCGTGTGAGGGCGCGGGTTAGTGTTAGCGTACGGGTTAGGATTAGGGCACGGGTGAGGGTCAGGCTTCGGGGAAGGGTTAGGGTTAGGGTTCGGGCTAGGGTTAGGGTTAGGGGACGGGGACTGTTTAGGGTCCAGGTGAGGGTACGGCAACGCTTTAGGGGGAGCGTGCGTGTGAGGGAGCGGGTTAGTGTTAGCGTACGGGTTAGGATTAGGGGACGGGTGAGGGTCAGGCTTCGGGGAAGGGTTAGGGTTAGGGTTCGGGCTAGGGTTAGGGTTAGGGGACGGGGACGGTTTAGGGTCCAGGTGAGGGTACGGCAACGCTTTAGGGGGAGCGTGCGAGTGAGGGCGCGGGTTAGTGTTAGCGTACGGGTTAGGATTAGGGCACGGGTGAGGGTCAGGCTTCGGGGAAGGGTTAGGGGTAGGGTTCGGGCTAGGGTTAGGGTTAGGGGACGGGGACGGTTTAGGGTCCAGGTGAGGGTACGGCAACGCTTTAGGGGGAGCGTGCGTGTGAGGGCGCGGGTTAGTGTTAGCGTACGGGTTAGGATTAGGGGACGGGTGAGGGTCAGGCTTCGGGGAAGGGTTAGGGTTAGGGTTCGGGCTAGGGTTAGGGTTAGGGGACGGGGACGGTTTAGGATCCAGGTGAGGGTACGGCAACGCTTTAGGGGGAGCGTGCGTGTGAGGGCGCGGGTTAGTGTTAGCGTACGGGTTAGGATTAGGGGACGGGTGAGGGTCAGGCTTCGGGGAAGGGTTAGGGCTAGGGTTTGGGCTAGGGTTAGGGTTAGGGGACGGGGACGGTTTAGGGTCCAGGTGAGGGTACGTCAACGCTGTAGGGGGAGCGTGCGTGTGAGGGCGTGGGTTAGTGTTAGCGTACGGGTTAGGATTAGGGGACGGGTGAGGGTCAGGCTTCGGGGAAGGGTTAGGGTTAGGGTTCGGGCTAGGGTTAGGGTTAGGGGACGGGGACGGTTTAGGGTCCAGGTGAGGGTACGGCAACGCTTTAGGGGGAGCGTGCGTGTGAGGGCGCGGGTTAGTGTTAGCGTACGGGTTAGGATTAGGGGACTGGTGAGGGTCAGGCTTCGGGGAAGGGTTAGGGTTAGGGTTCGGGCTAGGGTTAGGGTTAGGGGATGGGGACGGTTTAGGGTCCAGGTGAGGGTACGGCAACGCTTTAGGGGGAGCGTGTGTGTGAGGGCGCGGGTTAGTGTTAGCGTACTGATTAGGATTAGGGGACGGGTGAGGGTCAGGCTTCGGGGAAGGGTTAGGGTTAGGGTTCGGGCTAGGGTTAGGGTTAGGGGACGGGGACGGTTTAGGGTCCAGGTGAGGGTACGGCAACGCTTTAGGGGGAGCGTGCGTGTGAGGGCGCGGGTTAGTGTTAGCGTACGGGTTAGGATTAGGGGACGGGTGAGGGTCAGGCTTCGGGGAAGGGTTAGGGTTAGGGTTCGGGCTAGGGTTAGGGTTAGGGGACGGGGACGGTTTAGGGTCCAGGTGAGGGTACGCCAACGCTTTAGGGGGAGCGTGCGTGTGAGGGCGCGGGTTAGTGTTAGCGTACGGGTTAGGATTAGGGCACGGGTGAGGGTCAGGTTTCGGGGAAGGGTTAGGGTTAGGGTTCGGGCTAGGGTTAGGGTTAGGGGACGGGGACGGTTTAGGGTCCAGGTGAGGGCACGGCAACGCTTTACGGGGAGCGTGCGTGTGAGGGCGCGGGTTAGTGTTAGCGTACGGGTTAGGATTAAGGCACGGGTGAGGGTCAGGTTTCGGGGAAGGGTTAGGGTTAGGGTTCGGGCTAGGGTTAGGGTTAGGGGACGGGGACGGTTTAGGGTTCAGGTGAGGGTACGGCAACGCTTTAGGGGGAGCGTGCGTGTGAGGGCGCGGGTTAGTGTTAGCGTACGGGTTAGGATTAGGGGACTGGTGAGGGTCAGGCTTCGGGGAAGGGTTAGGGTTAGGTTTCGGGCTAGGGTTAGGGTTAGGGGATGGGGACGGTTTAGGGTCCAGGTGAGGGTACGGCAACGCTTTAGGGGGAGCGTGTGTGTGAGGGCGCGGGTTAGTGTTAGCGTACGGGTTAGGATTAGGGCACGGGTGAGGGTCAGGCTTCGGGGAAGGGTTACGGTTAGGGTTCGGGCTAGGGTTAGGGTTAGGGGACGGGGACGGTTTAGGGTCCAGGTGAGGGTTCGGCAACGCTTTAGGGGGAGCGTGCGTGTGAGGGCGCGGGTTAGTGTTAGCGTACGGGTTAGGATTAGGGGACGGGTGAGGGTCAGGCTTCGGGGAAGGGTTAGGGTTAGGGTTCGGGCTAGGGTTAGGGTTAGGGGACGGGGACGTTTTAGGGTCCAGGTGAGGGTACGGCAACGCTTTAGGGGGAGCATGCGTGTGAGGGCGCGGGTTAGTGTTAGCGTACGGGTTAGGATTAGGGCACGGGTGAGGGTCAGGCTTCGGGGAAGGGTTAGGGTTAGGGTTCGGGCTAGGGTTAGGGTTAGGGGACGGGGACGGTTTAGGGTCCAGGTGAGGGTACGGCAACGCTTTAGGGGGAGCGTGTGTGTGAGGGCGCGGGTTAGTGTTAGCGTACGGGTTAGGATTAGGGGACGGGTGAGGGTCAGGCTTCGGGGAAGGGTTAGGGTTAGGGTTCGGGCTAGGGTTAGGGTTAGGGGACGGGGACGGTTTAGGGTCCAGGTGAGGGTACGGCAACGCTTTAGGGGGAGCGTGCGTGTGAGGGCGCGGGTTAGTGTTAGCGTACGGTTTAGGATTAGGGCACGGGTGAGGGTCAGGCTTCGGGGAAGGGTTAGGGTTAGGGTTCGGGCTAGGGTTAGGGTTAGGGGACGGGGACGGTTTAGGGTCCAGGTGAGGGTACGGCAACGCTTTAGGGGGAACGTGCGTGTGAGGGCGCGGGTTAGTGTTAGCGTACGGGTTAGGATTAGGGGACGGGTGAGGGTCAGGCTTCGGGGAAGGGTTAGGGTTAGGGTTCGGGCTAGGGTTAGGGTTAGGGGACGGGGACGGTTTAGGGTCCAGGTGAGGGTACGGCAACGCTTTAGGGGGAGCGTGCGTGTGAGGGCGCGGGTTAGTGTTAGCGTACGGGTTAGGATTAGGGCACGGGTGAGGGTCAGGCTTCGGGGAAGGGTTAGGGTTACGGTTCGGGCTAGGTTTAGGGTTAGGGGACGGGGACGGTTTAGGGTCCAGGTGAGGGTACGGCAACGCTTTATGGGGAGCGTGCGTGTGAGGGCGCGGGTTAGTGTTAGCGTACGGGTTAGGATTAGGGGACGGGTGAGGGTCAGGCTTCGGGGAAGGGTTACGGTTAGGGTTCGGGCTAGGGTTAGGGTTAGGGGACGGGGACGGTTTAGGGTCCAGGTGAGGGTACGGCAACGCTTTAGGGGGAGCGTGCGTGTGAGGGCGCGGGTTAGTGTTAGCGTACGGGTTAGGATTAGGGGACGGGTGAGGGTCAGGCTTCGGGGAAGGGTTAGGGTTAGGGTTCGGGCTAGGGTTAGGGTTAGGGGACGGGGACGGTTTAGGGTCCAGGTGAGGGTACGGCAACGCTTTAGGGGGAGCGTGCGTGTGAGGGCGCGGGATAGTGTTAGCGTACGGGTTTGGATTAGGGGACGGGTGAGGGTCAGGCTTCGGGGAAGGGTTAGGGTTAGGGTTCGGGCTAGGGTTAGGGTTAGGGGACGGGGACGGTTTAGGGTCCAGGTGAGGGTACGGCAACGCTTTAGGGGGAGCGTGCGTGTGAGGGCGTGGGTTAGCGTTAGCATACGGGTTAGGATTAGGGGACGGGTGAGGGTCAGGCTTCGGGGAAGGGTTACGGTTAGGGTTCGGGCAAGGGTTAGGGTTAGGGGACGGGGACGGTTTAGGGTCCAGGTGAGGGTACGGCAACGCTTTAGGGGGAGCGTGCGTGTGAGGGCGCGGGTTAGTGTTAGCGTACGGGTTAGGATTAGGGCACGGGTGAGAGTCAGGCTTCGGGGAAGTGTTAGTGTTAGGGTTCGGGCTAGGGTTAGGGTTAGGGGACGGGGACGGTTTAGGGTCCAGGTGAGGGTACGGCAACGCTTTAGGGGGAGCGTGCGTGTGAGGGCGCGGGTTAGTGTTATCGTACGGGTTAGGATTAGGGCACGGGTGAGGGTCAGGCTTCGGGGAAGGGTTACGGTTAGGGTTCGGGCTAGGGTTAGGGTTAGGGGACGGGGACGGTTTAGGGTCCAGGTGAGGGTACGGCAACGCTTTAGGGGGAGCTTGCGTGTGAGGGCGCGGGTTAGTGTTAGCGTACGGGTTAGGATTAGGGGACGGGTGAGGGTCAGGCTTCGGGGAAGGGTTAGGGTTAGGGTTCGGGCTAGGGTTAGGGTTAGGGGACGGGGACGGTTTAGGGTCCAGGTGAGGGTACGGCAACGCTTTAGGGGGAGCGTGCGTGTGAGGGCGCGGGTTAGTGTTAGCGTACGGGTTAGGATTAGGGGACTGGTGAGGGTCAGGCTTCGGGGAAGGGTTAGGGTTAGGGTTCGGGCTAGGGTTAGGGTTAGGGGATGGGGACGGTTTAGGGTCCAGGTGAGGGTACGGCAACGCTTTAGGGGGAGCGTGTGTGTGAGGGCGCGGGTTAGTGTTAGCGTACGGATTAGGATTAGGGGACGGGTGAGGGTCAGGCTTCGGGGAAGGGTTACGGTTAGGGTTCGGGCTAGGGTTAGGGTTAGGGGACGGGGACGGTTTAGGGTCCAGGTGAGGGTACGGCAACGCTTTAGGGGGAGCGTGCGTGTGAGGGCGCGGGTTAGTGTTAGCGTACGGGTTAGGATTAGGGGACGGGTGAGGGTCAGGCTTCGGGGAAGGGTTAGGGTTAGGGTTCGGGCTAGGGTTAGGGTTAGGGGACGGGGACGGTTTAGGGTCCAGGTGAGGGAACGGCAACGCTTTAGGGGGAGCGTGCGTGTGAGGGCGCGGGTTAGTGTTAGCGTACGGGTTAGGATTAGGGCACGGGTGAGGGTCAGGCTTCGGGGAAGGGTTAGGGTTAGGGTTCGGGCTAGGGTTAGGGTTAGGGGACGGGGACGGTTTAGGGTCCAGGTGAGGGTACGGCAACGCTTTACGGGGAGCGTGCGTGTGAGGGCGCGGGTTAGTGTTAGCGTACGGGTTAGGATTAAGGCACGGGTGAGGGTCCAGGTTTCGGGGAAGGGTTAGGGTTAGGGTTCGGGCTAGGGTTAGTGTTAGGGGACGGGGACGGTTTAGGGTCCAGGTGAGGGTACGGCAACGCTTTAGGGGGAGCGTGCGTGTGAGGGCGCGGGTTAGTGTTAGCGAACGGGTTAGGATTAGGGGACTGGTGAGGGTCAGGCTTCGGGGAAGGGTTAGGGTTAGGGTTCGGGCTAGGGTTAGGGTTAGGGGATGGGGACGGTTTAGGGTCCAGGTGAGGGTACGGCAATGCTTTATGGGGAGCGTGTGTGTGAGGGCGCGTGTTAGTGTTAGCGTACGGGTTAGGATTAGGGGACGGGTGAGGGTCAGGCTTCGGGGAAGGGTTACGGTTAGGGTTCGGGCTAGGGTTAGGGTTAGGGGACGGGGACGGTTTAGGGTCCAGGTGAGGGTACGGCAACGCTTTAGGGGGAGCGTGCGTGTGAGGGCGCGGGTTAGTGTTAGCGTACGGGTTAGGATTAGGGGACGGGTGAGGGTCAGGCTTCGGGGAAGGGTTAGGGTTAGGGTTCGGGCTAGGGTTAGGGTTAGGGGACGGGGACGGTTTAGGGTCCAGGTGAGGGTACGGCAACGCTTTAGGGGGAGCGTGCGTGTGAGGGCGCGGGTTAGTGTTAGCGTACGGGTTAGGATTAGGGCACGGGTGAGGGTCAGGCTTCGGGGAAGGGTTAGGGTTAGGGTTCGGGCTAGGGTTAGGGTTAGGGGACGGGGACGGTTTAGGGTCCAGGTGAGGGTACGGCAACGCTTTAGGGGGAGCGTGCGTGTGAGGGCGCGGGTTAGTGTTAGCGTACGGGTTAGGATTAGGGGACGGGTGAGGGTCAGGCTTCGGGGAAGGGTTAGGGTTAGGGTTCGGGCTATGGTTAGGGTTAGGGGACGGGGACGGTTTAGGGTCCAGGTGAGGGTACGGCAACGCTTTAGGGGGAGCGTGCGTGTGAGGGCACGGGTTAGTGTTAGCGTACGAGTTAGGATTAGGGCACGGGTGAGGGTCAGGCTTCGGGGAAGGGTTAGGGTTAGGGTTCGGGCTAGGGTTAGGGTTAGGGGACGGGGACGGTTTAGGGTCCAGGTGAGGGTACGGCAACGCTTTAGGGGGAGCGTGCGTGTGAGGCCGCGGGTTAGTGTTAGCGTACGGGTTAGGATTAGGGGACGGGTGAGGGTCAGGCTTCGGGGAAGGGTTAGGGTTAGGGTTCGGGCTAGGGTTAGGGTTAGGGGACGGGGACGGTTTAGGGTCCAGGTGAGGGTACGGCAACGCTTTAGGGGGAGCGTGCGTGTGAGGGCGCGGGTTAGTGTTAGCGTACGGGTTAGGATTAGGGGACGGGTGAGGGTCAGGCTTCGGGGAAGGGTTACGGTTAGGGTTCGGGCTAGAGTTAGGGTTAGGGGATGGGGACGGTTTAGGGTCCAGGTGAGGGTACGGCAACGCTTTAGGGGGAGCGTGTGTGTGAGGGCGCGGGTTAGTGTTAGCGTACGGGTTAGGATTAGGGGACGGGTGAGGGTCAGGCTTCGGGGAAGGGTTAGGGTTAGGGTTCGGGCTAGGGTTAGGGTTAGGGGACGGGGACGGTTTAGGGTCCAGGTGAGGGTACGGCAACGCTTTAGGGGGAGCGTGCGTGTGAGGGCGCGGGTTAGTGTTAGCGTACGGGTTAGGATTAGGGGACTGGTGAGGGTCAGGCTTCGGGGAAGGGTTAGGGTTAGGGTTCGGGCTAGGGTTAGGGTTAGGGGATAGGGACGGTTTAGGGTCCAGGTGAGGGTACGGCAACGCTTTAGGGGGAGCGTGTGTGTGAGGGCGCGGGTTAGTGTTAGCGTACGGGTTAGGATTAGGGGACGGGTGAGGGTCAGGCTTCGGGGAAGGGTTACGGTTAGGGTTCGGGCTAGGGTTAGGGTTAGGGGACGGGGACGGTTTAGGGTCCAGGTGAGGGTACGGCAACGCTTTAGGGGGAGCGTGCGTGTGAGGGCGCGGGTTAGTGTTAGCGTACGGGTTAGGATTAGGGGACGGGTGAGGGTCAGGCTTCGGGGAAGGGTTAGGGTTAGGGTTCAGGCTAGGGTTAGGGTTAGGGGACGGGGACGGTTTAGGGTCCAGGTGAGGGTACGGCAACGCTTTAGGGGGAGCGTGCGTGTGAGGGCGCGGGTTAGTGTTAGCGTACGGGTTAGGATTAGGGGACGGGTGAGGGTCAGGCTTCGGGGAAGGGTTACGGTTAGGGTTCGGGCTAGAGTTAGGGTTAGGGGATGGGGACGGTTTAGGGTCCAGGTGAGGGTACGGCAACGCTTTAGGGGGAGCGTGTGTGTGAGGGCGCGGGTTAGTGTTAGCGTACGGGTTAGGATTAGGGGACGGGTGAGGGTCAGGCTTCGGGGAAGTGTTAGGGTTAGGGTTCGGGCTAGGGTTAGGGTTAGGGGACGGGGACGGTTTAGGGTCCAGGTGAGGGTACGGCAACGCTTTAGGGGGAGCGTGCGTGTGAGGGCGCGGGTTAGTGTTAGCGTACGGGTTAGGATTAGGGGACGGGTGAGGGTCAGGCTTCGGGGAAGGGTTAGGGTTAGGGTTCGGGCTAGGGTTAGGGTTAGGGGACGGGGACGGTTTAGGGTCCAGGTGAGGGTACGGCAACGCTTTAGGGGGAGCGTGCGTGTGAGGGCGCGGGTTAGTGTTAGCGTACGGGTTAGGATTAGGGGACGGGTGAGGGTCAGGCTTCGGGGAAGTGTTAGGGTTAGGGTTCGGGCTAGGGTTAGGGTTAGGGGATGGGGACGGTTTAGGGTCCAGGTGAGGGTACGGCAACGCTTTAGGGGGAGCGTGCGTGTGAGGGCGCGGGTTAGTGTTAGCGTACGGGTTAGGATTAGGGGACGGGTGAGGGTCAGGCTTCGGGGAAGGGTTAGGGTTAGGGTTCGGGCTAGGGTTAGGGTTAGGGGACGGGGACGGTTTAGGGTCCAGGTGAGGGTACGGCAACGCTTTAGGGGGAGCGTGCGTGTGAGGGCGCGGGTTAGTGTTAGCGTACGGGTTAGGATTAGGGGACGGGTGAGGGTCAGGCTTCGGGGAAGGGTTAGGGTTAGGGTTCGGGCTAGGGTTAGGGTTAGGGGACGGGGACGGTTTAGGGTCCAGGTGAGTGTACGGCAACGCTTTAGGGGGAGCGTGCGTGTGAGGGCGCGGGTTAGTGTTAGTGTACGGGTTAGAATTAGGGGACGGGTGAGGGTCAGGCTTCGGGGAAGGGTTAGGGTTAGGGTTCGGGCTAGGGTTAGGGTTAGGGGATGGGGACGGTTTAGGGTCCAGGAGAGGGTACGGCAACACTTTAGGGGGAGCGTGTGTGTGAGGGCGCGGGTTAGTGTTAGCGTTCGGGTTAGGATTAGGGGACGGGTGAGGGTCAGGCTTCGGGGAAGGGTTAGGGTTAGGGTTCGGGCTAGGGTTAGGGTTAGGGGATGGGGACGGTTTAGGGTCCAGGTGAGGGTACGGCAACGCTTTAGGGGGAGCGTGCGTGTGAGGGCGTGGGTTAGTGTTAGCGTACGGGTTAGGATTAGGGCACGGGTGAGGGTCAGGCTTCGGGAAAGGGTTAGGGTTAGGGTTCGGGCTAGGGTTAGGGTTAGGGGACAGGGACGGTTTAGGGTCCAGGTGAGGGTACGGCAACGCTTTACGGGGAGCGTGCGTGTGAGGGCGCGGGTTAGTGTTAGCGTACGGGTTAGGATTAAGGCACGGGTGAGGGTCAGCTTCCGGGGAAGGGTTAGGGTTAGGGTTCGGGCTAGGGTTAGGGTTAGGGGATGGGGACGGTTTAGGGTCCAGGTGAGGGTACGGCAACGCTTTAGGGGGAGCGTGCGTGTGAGGGCGCGGGTTAGTGTTAGCGTACGGGTTAGGATTAGGGGACTGGTGAGGGTCAGGCTTCGGGGAAGGGTTAGGGTTAGGGTTCGGGCTAGGGTTAGGGTTAGGGGATGGGGACGGTTTAGGGTCCAGGTGAGGGTACGGCAACGCTTTAGGGGGAGCGTGTGTGTGAGGGCGCGGGTTAGTGTTAGCGTACGGGTTAGGATTAGGGGACGGGTGAGGGTCAGGCTTCGGGGAAGGGTTACGGTTAGGGTTCGGGCTAGGGTTAGGGTTAGGGGACGGGGACGGTTTAGGGTCCAGGTGAGGGTACGGCAACGCTTTAGGGGGACCGTGCGTGTGAGGGCGCGGGGTAGTGTTAGCGTACGGGTTAGGATTAGGGCACGGGTGAGGGTCAGGCTTCGGGGAAGGGTTAGGGTTAGGGTTCGGGCTAGGGTTAGGGTTATGGGACGGGGACGGTTTAGGGTCCAGGTGAGGGTACGGCAACGCTTTAGGGGGAGCGTGCGTGTGAGGGCGCGGGTTAGTGTTAGCGTACGGGTTAGGATTAGGGGACGGGTGAGGGTCAGGCTTCGGGGAAGGGTTAGGTTTAGGGTTCGGGCTAGGTTTAGGGTTAGGGGATGGGGACGGTTTAGGGTCCAGGTGAGGGTACGGCAACGCTTTAGGGGGAGCGTGTGTGTGAGGGCGCGGGTTAGTGTTAGCGTACAGGTTAGGATTAGGGGACGGGTGAGGGTCAGGCTTCGGGGAAGGGTTACGGTTAGGGTTCGGGCTAGGGTTAGGGTTAGGGGACGGGGACGGTTTAGGGTCCAGGTGAGGGTACGGCAACGCTTTAGGGGGAGCGTGCGTGTGAGGGCGCGGGTTAGTTTTAGCGTACGGGTTAGGATTAGGGGACGGGTGAGTGTCAGGCTTCGAAGAAGGGTTAGGGTTAGGGTTCGGGCTAGGGTTAGGGTTAGGGGATGGGGACGGTTTAGGGTCCAGGTGAGGGTACGGCAACGCTTTAGGGGGAGCGTGCGTGTGAGGGCGCGGGTTAGTGTTAGCGTACGGGTTAGGATTAGGGCACGGGTGAGGGTCAGGCTTCGGGGAAGGGTTAGGGTTAGGGTTCGGGCTAGGGTTAGGGTTAGGGGACGGGGACGGTTTAGGGTCCAGGTGAGGGTACGGCAACGCTTTAGGGGGAGCGTGCGTGTGAGGGCGTGGGTTAGTGTTAGCGTACGGGTTAGGATTAGGGGACGGGTGAGGGTCAGGCTTCGGGGAAGGGTTAGGGTTAGGGTTCGGGCTATGGTTAGGGTTAGGGGACGGGGACGGTTTAGGGTCCAGGTGAGGGTACGGCAACGCTTTAGGGGGAGCGTGCGTGTGAGGGCGCGGGTTAGTGTTAGCGTACGGGTTAGGATTAGGGCACGGGTGAGGGTCAGGCTTCGGGGAAGGGTTAGGGTTAGGGTTCGGGCTAGGGTTAGGGTTAGGGGACGGGGACGGTTTAGGGTCCAGGTGAGGGTACGGCAACGCTTTAGGGGGAGCGTGCGTGTGAGGGCGCGGGTTAGTGTTAGCGTACGGGTTAGGATTAGGGCACGGGTGAGGGTCAGGCTTCGGGGAAGGATTAGGGTTAGGGTTCGGGCTTGGGTTAGGGTTAGGGGACGGGGACGGTTTAGGGTCCAGGTGAGGGTACGGCAAGGCTTTAGGGGGAGCGTGCGTGTGAGGGCTCGGGTTAGTGTTAGCGTACGGGTTAGGATTAGGGCACGGGTGAGGGTCAGGCTTCGGGGAAGGGTTAGGGTTAGGGTTCGGGCTAGGGTTAGGGTTAGGGGACGGGGACGGTTTAGGGTCCAGGTGAGGGTACGGCAACGCTTTAGGGGGAGCGTGCGTGTGAGGGCAGGGGTTAGTGTTAGCGTGCGGGTTAGGATTAGGGGACGGTGAGGGTCAGGCTTCGGGGAAGGGTTAGGGTTAGGGTTCGGGCTAGGGTTAGGGTTAGGGGACGGGGACGGTTTAGGGTCCAGGTGAGGGTACGGCAACGCTTTAGGGGGAGCGTGCGTGTGAGGGCGCGGGTTAGTGTTAGCGTACGGGTTAGGATTAGGGCACGGGTGAGGGTCAGGTTTCGGGGAAGGGTTAGGGTTAGGGTTCGGGCTAGGGTTAGGGTTAGGGGACGGGGACGGTTTAGGGTCCAGGTGAGGGTACGGCAACGCTTTAGGGGGAGCGTGCGTGTGAGGGCGCGGGTTAGTGTTAGCGTACGGGTTAGGATTAGGGGACTGGTGAGGGTCAGGCTTCGGGGAAGGGTTAGGGTTAGGGTTCGGGCTAGGGTTAGGGTTAGGGGATGGGGACGGTTTAGGGTCCAGGTGAGGGTACGGCAACGCTTTAGGGGGAGCGTGTGTGTGAGGGCGCGGGTTAGTGTTAGCGTACGGGTTAGGATTAGGGGACGGGTGAGGGTCAGGCTTCGGGGAAGGGTTACGGTTAGGGTTCGGGCTAGGGTTAGGGTTAGGGGACGGGGACGGTTTAGGGTCCAGGTGAGGGTACGGCAACGCTTTAGGGGGACCGTGCGTGTGAGGGCGCGGGGTAGTGTTAGCGTACGGGTTAGGATTAGGGCACGGGTGAGGGTCAGGCTTCGGGGAAGGGTTAGGGTTAGGGTTCGGGCTAGGGTTAGGGTTACGGGACGGGGACGGTTTAGGGTCCAGGTGAGGGTACGGCAACGCTTTAGGGGGAGCGTGCGTGTGAGGGCGCGGGTTAGTGTTAGCGTACGGGTTAGGATTAGGGGACGGGTGAGGGTCAGGCTTCGGGGAAGGGTTAGGTTTAGGGTTCGGGCTAGGTTTAGGGTTAGGGGATGGGGACGGTTTAGGGTCCAGGTGAGGGTACGGCAACGCTTTAGGGGGAGCGTGTGTGTGAGGGCGCGGGTTAGTGTTAGCGTACGGGTTAGGATTAGGGGACGGGTGAGGGTCAGGCTTCGGGGAAGGGTTACGGTTAGGGTTCGGGCTAGGGTTAGGGTTAGGGGACGGGGACGGTTTAGGGTCCAGGTGAGGGTACGGCAACGCTTTAGGGGGAGCGTGCGTGTGAGTGCGCGGGTTAGTTTTAGCGTACGGGTTAGGATTAGGGGACGGGTGAGGGTCAGGCTTCGAAGAAGGGTTAGGGTTAGGGTTCGGGCTAGGGTTAGGGTTAGGGGATGGGGACGGTTTAGGGTCCAGGTGAGGGTACGGCAACGCTTTAGGGGGAGCGTGCGTGTGAGGGCGCGGGTTAGTGTTAGCGTACGGGTTAGGATTAGGGCACGGGTGAGGGTCAGGCTTCGGGGAAGGGTTAGGGTTAGGGTTCGGGCTAGGGTTAGGGTTAGGGGACGGGGACGGTTTAGGGTCCAGGTGAGGGTACGGCAACGCTTTAGGGGGAGCGTGCGTGTGAGGGCGTGGGTTAGTGTTAGCGTACGGGTTAGGATTAGGGGACGGGTGAGGGTCAGGCTTCGGGGAAGGGTTAGGGTTAGGGTTCGGGCTATGGTTAGGGTTAGGGGACGGGGACGGTTTAGGGTCCAGGTGAGGGTACGGCAACGCTTTAGGGGGAGCGTGCGTGTGAGGGCGCGGGTTAGTGTTAGCGTACGGGTTAGGATTAGGGCACGGGTGAGGGTCAGGCTTCGGGGAAGGGTTAGGGTTAGGGTTCGGGCTAGGGTTAGGGTTAGGGGACGGGGACGGTTTAGGGTCCAGGTGAGGGTACGGCAACGCTTTAGGGGGAGCGTGCGTGTGAGGGCGCGGGTTAGTGTTAGCGTACGGGTTAGGATTAGGGCACGGGTGAGGGTCAGGCTTCGGGGAAGGATTAGGGTTAGGGTTCGGGCTAGGGTTAGGGTTAGGGGACGGGGACGGTTTAGGGTCCAGGTGAGGGTACGGCAAGGCTTTAGGGGGAGCGTGCGTGTGAGGGCTCGGGTTAGTGTTAGCGTACGGGTTAGGATTAGGGCACGGGTGAGGGTCAGGCTTCGGGGAAGGGTTAGGGTTAGGGTTCGGGCTAGGGTTAGGGTTAGGGGACGGGGACGGTTTAGGGTCCAGGTGAGGGTACGGCAACGCTTTAGGGGGAGCGTGCGTGTGAGGGCAGGGGTTAGTGTTAGCGTGCGGGTTAGGATTAGGGTACGGTGAGGGTCAGGCTTCGGGGAAGGGTTAGGGTTAGGGTTCGGGCTAGGGTTAGGGTTAGGGGACGGGGACGGTTTAGGGTCCAGGTGAGGGTACGGCAACGCTTTAGGGGGAGCATGCGTGTGAGGGCGCGGGTTAGTGTTAGCGTACGGGTTAGGATTAGGGCACGGGTGAGGGTCAGGTTTCGGGGAAGGGTTAGGGTTAGGGTTCGGGCTAGGGTTAGGGTTAGGGGACGGGGACGGTTTAGGGTCCAGGTGAGGGTACGGCAACGCTTTAGGGGGAGCGTGCGTGTGAGGGCGCGGGTTAGTGTTAGCGTACGGGTTAGGATTAGGGGACTGGTGAGGGTCAGGCTTCGGGGAAGGGTTAGGGTTAGGGTTCGGGCTAGGGTTAGGGTTAGGGGATGGGGACTGTTTAGGGTCCAGGTGAGGGTACGGCAACGCTTTAGGGGGAGCGTGTGTGTGAGGGCGCGGGTTAGTGTTAGCGTACGGGTTAGGATTAGGGGACGGGTGAGGGTCAGGCTTCGGGGAAGGGTTACGGTTAGGGTTCGGGCTAGGGTTAGGGTTAGGGGATGGGGACGGTTTAGGGTCCAGGTGAGGGTACGGCAACGCTTTAGGGGGAGCGTGCATGTGAGGGCGCGGGTTAGTGTTAGCGTACGGGTTAGGATTAGGGGACGGGTGAGGGTCAGGCTTCGGGGAAGGGTTAGGGTTAGGGTTCGGGCTAGGGTTAGGGTTAGGGGACGGGGACGGTTTAGGGTCCAGGTGAGGGTACGGCAACGCTTTAGGGGGAGCGTCGTGTGAGGGCGCGGGTTAGTGTTAGCGTACGGGTTAGGATTAAGGCACGGGTGAGGGTCAGGCTTCGGGGAAGGGTTAGGGTTAGGGTTCGGGCTAGGGTTAGGGTTAGGGGACGGGGACGGTTTAGGGTCCAGGTGAGGGTACGGCAACGCTTTAGGGGGAGCGTGCGTGTGAGGGCGCGGGTTAGTGTTAGCGTACGGGTTAGGATTAGGGGACGGGTGAGGGTCAGGCTTCGGGGAAGGGTTAGGGTTAGGGTTCGGGCTAGGGTTAGGGTTAGGGGACGGGGACGGTTTAGGGTCCAGGTGAGGGTACGGCAACGCTTTAGGGGGAGCGTGCGTGTGAGGGCGCGGGTTAGTGTTAGCGTACGGGTTAGGATTAGGGCACGGGTGAGGGTCAGGCTTCGGGGAAGGGTTAGGGTTAGGGTTCGGGCTAGGGTTAGGGTTAGGGGACGGGGACGGTTTAGGGTCCAGGTGAGGGTACGGCAACGCTTTAGGGGGCGCATGCGTGTGAGGGCGCGGGTTAGTGTTAGCGTACGGGTTAGGATTAGGGGACGGGTGAGGGTCAGGCTTCGGGGAAGGGTTAGGGTTAGGGTTCGGGCTAGGGTTAGGGTTAGGGGACGGGGACGGTTTAGGGTCCAGGTGAGGGTACGGCAACGCCTTAGGGGGAGCGTGCGTGTGAGGGCGCGGGTTAGTGTTAGCGTACGGGTTAGGATTAGGGCACGGGTGAGGGTCAGGCTTCGGGGAAGGGTTAGGGTTAGGGTTCGGGCTAGGGTTAGGGTTAGGGGACGGGGACGGTTTAGGGTCCAGGTGAGGGTACGGCAACGCTTTAGGGGGAGCGTGCGTGTGAGGGCGCGGGTTAGTGTTAGCGTACGGGTTAGGATTAGGGGACGGGTGAGGGTCAGGCTTCGGGGAAGGGTTAGGGTTAGGGTTCGGGCTAGGGTTAGGGTTAGGGGACGGGGACGGTTTAGGGTCCAGGTGAGGGTACGGCAACGCTTTAGGGGGAGCGTGCGTGTGAGGGCGCGGGTTAGTGTTAGCGTACGGGTTACGATTAGGGGACTGGTGAGGGTCAGGCTTCGGGGAAGGGTTAGGGTTAGGGTTCGGGCTAGGGTTAGGGTTAGGGGACGGGGACGGTTTAGGGTCCAGGTGAGGGTACGGTAACGCTTTAGGGGGAGCGTGCGTGTGAGGGCGCGGGTTAGTGTTAGCGTACGGGTTAGGATTAGGGGACGGGTGAGGGTCAGGCTTCGGGGAAGGGTTACGGTTAGGGTTCGGGCTAGGGTTAGGGTTAGGGGATGGGGACGGTTTAGAGTCCAGGTGAGGGTACGGCAACGCTTTAGGGGGAGCGTGCGTGTGAGGGCGCGGGTTAGTGTTAGCGTACGGGTTAGGATTAGGGGACGGGTGAGGGTCAGGCTTCGGGGAAGGGTTAGGGTTAGGGTTCGGGCTAGGGTTAGGGTTAGGGGACGGGGATGGTTTAGGGTCCAGGTGAGGGTACGGCAACGCTTTAGGGGGAGCGTGCGTGTGAGGGCGCGGGTTAGTGTTAGCGTACGGGTTAGGATTAGGGCACGGGTGAGGGTCAGGCTTCGGGGAAGGGTTAGGGTTAGGGTTCGGTCTAGGGTTAGGGTTAGGGGACGGGGACGGTTTAGGGTCCAGGTGAGGGTATGGCAACGCTTTAGGGGGAGCGTGCGTGTGAGGGCGCGGGTTAGTGTTAGCGTACGGGTTAGGATTAGGGCACGGGTGAGGGTCAGGCTTCGGGGAAGGGTTAGGGTTAGGGTTCGGGCTATGGTTAGGGTTAGGGGACGGGGACGGTTTAGGGTCCAGGTGAGGGTACGGCAACGCTTTAGGTGGAGCGTGCGTGTGAGGGCGCGGGTTAGTGTTAGCGTACGGGTTAGGATTAGGGCACGGGTGAGGGTCAGGCTTCCGGGAAGGGTTAGGGTTTGGGTTCGGGCTAGGGTTAGGGTTAGGGGACGGGGACGGTTTAGGGTCCAGGTGAGGGTACGGCAACGCTTTAGGGGGAGCGTGCGTGTGAGGGCGCGGGTTAGTGTTAGCGTACGGGTTAGGATTAGGGGACGGGTGAGGGTCAGGCTTCGGGGAAGGGTTAGGTTTAGGGTTCGGGCTAGGGTTAGGGTTAGGGGATGGGGACGGTTTAGGGTCCAGGTGAGGGTACGGCAACGCTTTAGGGGGAGCGTGCGTGTGAGGGCGCGGGTTAGTGTTAGCGTACGGGTTAGGATTAGGGGACGGGTGAGGGTCAGGCTTCGGGGAAGGGTTAGGGTTAGGGATCGGGCTAGGGTTAGGGTTAGGGGACGGGGACGGTTTAGGGTCCAGGTGAGGGTACGGCAACGCTTTAGGGGGAGCGTGCGTGTGAGGGCGCGGGTTAGTGTTAGCGTACGGGTTAGGATTAGGGGACGGGTGAGGGTCAGGCTTCGGGGAAGGGTTAGGGTTAGGGTTCCGGCTAGGGTTAGGGTTAGGGGACGGGGACGGTTTAGGGTCCAGGTGAGGGTACGGCAACGCTTTAGGGGGAGCGTGCGTGTGAGGGCGTGGGTTAGTGTTAGCGTACGGGTTAGGATTAGGGGACGGGTGAGGGTCAGGCTTCGGGGAAGGGTTAGGGTTAGGGTTCGGGCTAGGGTTAGGGTTAGGGGACGGGGACGGTTTAGGGTCCAGGTGAGGGTACGGCAACGCTTTAGGGGGAGCGTGCGTGTGAGGGCGCGGGTTAGTGTTAGCGTACGGGTTAGAATTAGGGGACGGGTGAGGGTCAGGCTTCGGGGAAGGGTTAGGGTTAGGGTTCGGGCTAGGGTTAGGGTTAGTGGACGGGGACGGTTTAGGGTCCAGGTGAGGGTACGGCAACGCTTTAGGGGGAGTGTGCGTGTGAGGGCGCGGGTTAGTGTTAGCGTACGGGTTAGGATTAGGGGCCGGGTGAGGGTCAGGCTTCGGGGAAGGGTTAGGGTTAGGGATCGGGCTAGGGTTAGGGTTAGGGGACGGGGACGGTTTAGGGTCCAGGTGACGGTACGGCAACGCTTTAGGGGGAGCGTGCGTGTGAGGGCGCGGGTTAGTGTTAGCGTACGGGTTAGGATTAGGGGACGGGTGAGGGTCAGGCTTCGGGGAAGGGTTAGGGTTAGGGTTCGGGCTAGGGTTAGGGTTAGAGGATGGGGACGGTTTAGGGTCCAGGTGAGGGTACGGCAACGCTTTAGGGGGACCGTGCGTGTGAGGGCGCGGGTTAATGTTAGCGTACGGGTTAGGATTAGGGGACGGGTGAGGGTCAGGCTTCGGGGAAGGGTTAGGGTTAGGGTTCGGGCTAGGGTTAGGGTTAGGGGATGGGGACGGTTTAGGGTCCAGGTGAGGGTACGGCAACACTTTAGGGGGAGCGTGTGTGTGAGGGTGCGGGTTAGTGTTAGCGTACGGGTTAGGATTAGGGGACGGGTGAGGGTCAGGCTTCGGGGAAGGGTTAGGGTTAGGGTTCGGGCTAGGGTTAGGGTTAGGGGATGGGGACGGTTTAGGGTCCAGGTGAGGGTACGGCAACGCTTTAGGGGGAGCGTGCGTGTGAGGGCGCGGGTTAGTGTTAGCGTACGGGTTAGGATTAGGGCACGGGTGAGGGTCAGGCTTCGGGGAAGGGTTAGGGTTAGGGTTCGGGCTAGGGTTAGGGTTATGGGACGGGGACGGTTTAGGGTCCAGGTGAGGGTACGGCAACGCTTTAGGGGGAGCGTGCGTGTGAGGGCGCGGGTTAGTGTTAGCGTACGGGTTAGGATTACGGGACGGGTGAGGGTCAGGCTTCGGGGAAGGGATAGGGTTAGGGTTCGGGCTAGGGTTAGGGTTAGGGGATGGGGACGGTTTAGGGTCCAGGTGAGGGTACGGCAACGCTTTAGGGGGAGCGTGTGTGTGAGGGCGCGGGTTAGTGTTAGCGTACGGGTTAGGATTAGGGGACGGGTGAGGGTCAGGCTTCGGGGAAGGGTTAGGGTTAGGGTTCGGGCTAGGGTTAGGGTTAGGGGACGGGGACGGTTTAGGGTCCAGGTGAGGGTACGGCAACGCTTTAGGGGGAGCGTGCGTGTGAGGGCGCGGGTTAGTGTTAGCGTACGGGTTAGGATTAGGGGACGGTTGAGGGTCAGGCTTCGGGGAAGGGTTAGGGTTAGGGTTCGGGCTAGGGTTAGGGTTAGGGGACGGGGACGGTTTAGGGTCCAGGTGAGGGTACGGCAACGCTTTAGGGGGAGCGTGCGTGTGAGGGCGCGGGTTAGTGTTAGCGTACGGGTTAGGATTAGGGGACGGGTGAGGGTCAGGCTTCGGGGAAGGGTTAGGGTTAGGGTTCGGGCTAGGGTTAGGGTTAGGGGATGGGGACGGTTTAGGGTCCAGGTGAGGGTACGGCAACGCTTTAGGGGGAGCGTGTGTGTGAGGGCGTGGGTTAGTGTTAGCGTACGGGTTAGGATTAGGGGACGGGTGAGGGTCAGGCTTCGGGGAAGGGTTAGGGTTAGGGTTCGGGCTAGGGTTAGGGTTAGGGGACGGGGACGGTTTAGGGTCCAGGTGAGGGTACGGCAACGCTTTAGGGGGAGCGTGCGTGTGAGGGCGCGGGTTAGTGTTAGCGTACGGGTTAGAATTAGGGGACGGGTGAGGGTCAGGCTTCGGGGAAGGGTTAGGGTTAGGGTTCGGGCTAGGGTTAGGGTTAGTGGACGGGGACGGTTTAGGGTCCAGGTGAGGGTACCGCAACGCTTTAGGGGGAGTGTGCGTGTGAGGGCGCGGGTTAGTGTTAGCGTACGGGTTAGGATTAGGGGACGGGTGAGGGTCAGGCTTCGGGGAAGGGTTAGGGTTAGGGTTCGGGCTAGGGTTAGGGTTAGGGGACGGGGACGGTTTAGGGTCCAGGTGAGGGTACGGCAACGCTTTAGGGGGAGCGTGCGTGTGAGGGCGCGGGTTAGTGTTAGCGTACGGGTTAGAATTAGGGGACGGGTGAGGGTCAGGCTTCGGGGAAGGGTTAGGGTTAGGGTTCGGGCTAGGGTTAGGGTTAGTGGACGGGGACGGTTTAGGGTCCAGGTGAGGGTACGGCAACGCTTTAGGGGGAGTGTGCGTGTGAGGGCGCGGGTTAGTGTTAGCGTACGGGTTAGGATTAGGGGCCGGGTGAGGGTCAGGCTTCGGGGAAGGGTTAGGGTTAGGGATCGGGCTAGGGTTAGGGTTAGGGGACGGGGACGGTTTAGGGTCCAGGTGACGGTACGGCAACGCTTTAGGGGGAGCGTGCGTGTGAGGGCGCAGGTTAGTGTTAGCGTACGGGTTAGGATTAGGGGACGGGTGAGGGTCAGGCTTCGGGGAAGGGTTAGGGTTAGGGTTCGGGCTAGGGTTAGGGTTAGAGGATGGGGACGGTTTAGGGTCCAGGTGAGGGTACGGCAACGCTTTAGGGGGACCGTGCGTGTGAGGGCGCGGGTTAATGTTAGCGTACGGGTTAGGATTAGGGGACGGGTGAGGGTCAGGCTTCGGGGAAGGGTTAGGGTTAGGGTTCGGGCTAGGGTTAGGGTTAGGGGATGGGGACGGTTTAGGGTCCAGGTGAGGGTACGGCAACACTTTAGGGGGAGCGTGTGTGTGAGGGTGCGGGTTAGTGTTAGCGTACGGGTTAGGATTAGGGGACGGGTGAGGGTCAGGCTTCGGGGAAGGGTTAGGGTTAGGGTTCGGGCTAGGGTTAGGGTTAGGGGATGGGGACGGTTTAGGGTCCAGGTGAGGGTACGGCAACGCTTTAGGGGGAGCGTGCGTGTGAGGGCGCGGGTTAGTGTTAGCGTACGGGTTAGGATTAGGGCACGGGTGAGGGTCAGGCTTCGGGGAAGGGTTAGGGTTAGGGTTCGGGCTAGGGTTAGGGTTATGGGACGGGGACGGTTTAGGGTCCAGGTGAGGGTACGGCAACGCTTTAGGGGGAGCGTGCGTGTGAGGGCGCGGGTTAGTGTTAGCGTACGGGTTAGGATTACGGGACGGGTGAGGGTCAGGCTTCGGGGAAGGGATAGGGTTAGGGTTCGGGCTAGGGTTAGGGTTAGGGGATGGGGACGGTTTAGGGTCCAGGTGAGGGTACGGCAACGCTTTAGGGGGAGCGTGTGTGTGAGGGCGCGGGTTAGTGTTAGCGTACGGGTTAGGATTAGGGGACGGGTGAGGGTCAGGCTTCGGGGAAGGGTTAGGGTTAGGGTTCGGGCTAGGGTTAGGGTTAGGGGACGGGGACGGTTTAGGGTCCAGGTGAGGGTACGGCAACGCTTTAGGGGGAGCGTGCGTGTGAGGGCGCGGGTTAGTGTTAGCGTACGGGTTAGGATTAGGGGACGGTTGAGGGTCAGGCTTCGGGGAAGGGTTAGGGTTAGGGTTCGGGCTAGGGTTAGGGTTAGGGGACGGGGACGGTTTAGGGTCCAGGTGAGGGTACGGCAACGCTTTAGGGGGAGCGTGCGTGTGAGGGCGCGGGTTAGTGTTAGCGTACGGGTTAGGATTAGGGGACGGGTGAGGGTCAGGCTTCGGGGAAGGGTTAGGGTTAGGGTTCGGGCTAGGGTTAGGGTTAGGGGATGGGGACGGTTTAGGGTCCAGGTGAGGGTACGGCAACGCTTTAGGGGGAGCGTGTGTGTGAGGGCGTGGGTTAGTGTTAGCGTACGGGTTAGGATTAGGGGACGGGTGAGGGTCAGGCTTCGGGGAAGGGTTAGGGTTAGGGTTCGGGCTAGGGTTAGGGTTAGGGGACGGGGACGGTTTAGGGTCCAGGTGAGGGTACGGCAACGCTTTAGGGGGAGCGTGCGTGTGAGGGCGCGGGTTAGTGTTAGCGTACGGGTTAGAATTAGGGGACGGGTGAGGGTCAGGCTTCGGGGAAGGGTTAGGGTTAGGGTTCGGGCTAGGGTTAGGGTTAGTGGACGGGGACGGTTTAGGGTCCAGGTGAGGGTACCGCAACGCTTTAGGGGGAGTGTGCGTGTGAGGGCGCGGGTTAGTGTTAGCGTACGGGTTAGGATTAGGGGCCGGGTGAGGGTCAGGCTTCGGGGAAGGGTTAGGGTTAGGGATCGGGCTAGGGTTAGGGTTAGGGGACGGGGACGGTTTAGGGTCCAGGTGACGGTACGGCAACGCTTTAGGGGGAGCGTGCGTGTGAGGGCGCGGTTTAGTGTTAGCGTACGGGTTAGGATTAGGGGACGGGTGAGGGTCAGGCTTCGGGGAAGGGTTAGGGTTAGGGTTCGGGCTAGGGTTAGGGTTAGAGGATGGGGACGGTTTAGGGTCCAGGTGAGGGTACGGCAACGCTTTAGGGGGAGCGTGCGAGTGAGGGCGTGGGTTAATGTCAGCGTACGGGTTAGGATTAGGGGACGGGTGAGGGTCAGGCTTCGGGGAAGGGTTAGGGTTAGGGTTCGGGCTAGGTTTAGGGTTAGGGGACGGGGACGGTTTAGGGTCCAGGTGAGGGTACGGCAACGCTTTAGGGGGAGCGTGCGTGTGAGGGCGCGGGTTAGTGTTAGCGTACGGGTTAGGATTAGGGGACGGGTGAGGGTCAGGCTTCGGGGAAGGGTTAGGGTTAGGGTTCGGGCTAGGGTTAGGGTTAGGGGACGGGGACGGTTTAGGGTCCAGGTGAGGGTACGGCAACGCTTTAGGGGGAGCGTGTGTGTGAGGGAGCGGGTTAGTGTTAGCGTACGGGTTAGGATTAGGGCACGGGTGAGGGCCACGCTTCGGGGAAGGGTTAGGGTTAGGGTTCGGGCTAGGGTTAGGGTTAGGGGACGGGGACGGTTTAGGGTCCAGGTGAGGGTACGGCAACGCTTTAGGGGGAGCGTGCGTGTTAGGGCGCGGGTTAGTGTTAGCGTACGGGTTAGGATTAGGGGACGGGTGAGGGTCAGGCTTCGGGGAAGGGTTAGGGTTAGGGTTCGGGCTAGGGTTAGGGTTAGGGGATGGGGACGGTTTAGGGTCCAGGTGAGGGTACGGCAACGCTTTAGGGGGAGAGTGCGTGTGAGGGCGTGGGTTAGTGTTAGCGTACGGGTTAGGATTAGGGGACGGGTGAGGGTCAGGCTTCGGGGAAGGGTTAGGGTTAGGGTTCGGGCTAGGGTTAGGGTTAGGGGACGGGGACGGTTTAGGGTCCAGGTGAGGGTACGGCAACGCTTTAGGAGGAGCGTGCGTGTGAGGGCGCGGGTTAGTGTTAGCGTACGGGTTAGGATTAGGGGACGGGTGAGGGTCAGGCTTCGGGGAAGGGTTAGCGTTAGGGTTCGGGCTAGGGTTAGGGTTAGGGGACGGGGACGGTTTAGGGTCCAGCTGAGGGTACGGCAACGCTTTAGGGGGAGCGTGCGTGTGAGGGTGCGGGTTAGTGTTAGCGTACGGGTTAGGATTAGGGGACGGGTGAGGGTCAGGCTTCGGGGAAGGGTTAGGGTTAGGGTTCGGGCTAGGGTTAGGGTTAGGGGACGGGGATGGTTTAGGGTCCAGGTGAGGGTACGGCAACGCTTTAGGGGGAGCGTGGGTGTGAGGGTGCGGGTTAGTGTTAGCGTACGGGTTAGAATTAGGGGACGGTTGAGGGTCAGGCTTCGGGGAAGGGTTAGGGTTAGGGTTCGGGCTAGGGTTAGGGTTAGTGGACGGGGACGGTTTAGGGTCCAGGTGAGGGTACGGCAACGCTTTAGGGGGAGTGTGCGTGTGAGGGCGCGGGTTAGTGTTAGCGTACGGGTTAGGATTAGGGGCCGGGTGAGGGTCAGGCTTCGGGGAAGGGTTAGGGTTAGGGATCGGGCTAGGGTTAGGGTTAGGGGACGGGGACGGTTTAGGGTCCAGGTGACGGTACGGCAACGCTTTAGGGGGAGCGTGCGTGTGAGGGCGCGGGTTAGTGTTAGCGTACGGGTTAGGATTAGGGGACGGGTGAGGGTCAGGCTTCGGGGAAAGGTTAGGGTTAGGGTTCGGGCTAGGGTTAGGGTTAGGGGATGGGGACGGTTTAGGGTCCAGGTGAGGGTACGGCAACGCTTTAGGAGGAGCGTGCGTGTGAGGGCGCGGGTTAATGTTAGCGTACGTGTTAGGATTAGGGGACGGGTGAGGGTCAGGCTTCGGGGAAGGGTTAGGGTTATGGTTCGGGCTAGGGTTAGGGTTAGGGGACGGGGACGGTTTAGGGTCCAGGTGAGGGTACTGCAACGCTTTAGGGGGAGCGTGCGTGTGAGGACGCGGTTTAGTGTTAACGTACGGGTTAGGATTAGGGGACGGGTGAGGGTCAGGCTTCGGGGAAGTGTTAGGGATAGGGTTCGGGCTAGGGTTAGGGTTAGGGGACGGGGACGGTTTAGTGTCCAGGTGAGGGTACGGCAACGCTTTAGGGGGAGCGTGCGTGTGAGGGCGCGGGTTAGTGTTAGCGTACGGGTTAGGATTAGGGGACGGGTGAGGGTCAGGCTTCGGGGAAGGGTTAGGGTTAGGGATCGGGCTAGGGTTAGGGTTAGGGGACGGGGACGGTTTAGGGTCCAGGTGACGGTACGGCAACGCTTTAGGGGGAGCGTGCGTGTGAGGGCGCGGGTTAGTGTTAGCGTACGGGTTAGGATTAGGGCACGGGTGAGGGTCAGGCTTCGGGGAAGGGTTAGGGTTAGGGTTCGGGCTAGGGTTAGGGTTAGAGGATGGGGACGGTTTAGGGTCCAGGTGAGGGTACGGCAACGCTTTAGGGGGAGCGTGCGAGTGAGGGCGCGGGTTAATGTCAGCGTACGGGTTAGGATTAGGGGACGTGTGAGGGTCAGGCTTCGGGGAAGGGTTAGGGTTAGGGTTCGGGCTAGGTTTAGGGTTAGGGGACGGGGACGGTTTAGGGTCCAGGTGAGGGTACGGCAACGCTTTAGGGGGAGCGTGCGTGTGAGGGAGCGGGTTAGTGTTAGCGTACGGGTTAGGATTAGGGGACGGGTGAGGGTCAGGCTTCGGGGAAGGGTTAGGGTTAGGGTTCGGGCTAGGGTTAGGGTTAGGGGACGGGGACGGTTTAGGGTCCAGGTGAGGGTACGGCAACGCTTTAGGGGGAGCGTGCGTGTGAGGGCGCGGGTTAGTGTTAGCGTACGGGTTAGGATTAGGGCACGGGTGAGGGTCAGGCTTCGGGGAAGGGTTAGGGTTAGGGTTCGGGCTAGGGTTAGGGTTAGGGGACGGGGACGGTTTAGGGTCCAGGTGAGGGTACGGCAACGCTTTAGGGGGAGCGTGCGTGTTAGGGCACGGGTTAGTGTTAGCGTACGGGTTAGGATTAGGGGACGGGTGAGGGTCAGGCTTCGGGGAAGGGTTAGGGTTAGGGTTCGGGCTAGGGTTAGGGTTAGGGGATGGGGACGGTTTAGGGTCCAGGTGAGGGTACGGCAACGCTTTAGGGGGAGAGTGCGTGTGAGGGCGCGGGTTAGTGTTAGCGTACGGGTTAGGATTAGGGGACGGGTGAGGGTCAGGCTTCGGGGAAGGGTTAGGGTTAGGGTTCGGGCTAGGGTTAGGGTTAGGGGACGGGGACGGTTTAGGGTCCAGGTGAGGGTACGGCAACGCTTTAGGAGGAGCGTGCGTGTGAGGGCGCGGGTTAGTGTTAGCGTACGGGTTAGGATTAGGGGACGGGTGAGGGTCAGGCTTCGGGGAAGGGTTAGGGTTAGGGTTCGGGCTAGGGTTAGGGTTAGGGGACGGGGACGGTTTAGGGTCCAGGTGAGGGTACGGCAACGCTTTAGGGGGAGCGTGCGTGTGAGGGTGCGGGTTAGTGTTAGCGTTCGGGTTAGGATTAGGGGACGGGTGAGGGTCAGGCTTCGGGGAAGGGTTAGGGTTAGTTTTCGGGCTAGGGTTAGGGTTAGGGGACGGGGACGGTTTAGGGTCCAGGTGAGGGTACGGCAACGCTTTAGGGGGAGCGTGGGTGTGAGGGCGCGGGTTAGTGTTAGCGTACGGGTTAGAATTAGGGGACGGGTGAGGGTCAGGCTTCGGGGAAGGGTTAGGGTTAGGGTTCGGGCTAGGGTTAGGGTTAGTGGACGGGGACGGTTTAGGGTCCAGGTGAGGGTACGGCAACGCTTTAGGGGGAG
Source organism: Delphinus delphis (assembly GCF_949987515.2). NCBI lineage: Eukaryota > Metazoa > Chordata > Mammalia > Artiodactyla > Delphinidae > Delphinus > Delphinus delphis. Next base: position 501,012 of record NW_027192745.1, read on the forward strand.
TGTGCGTGTGAGGGCGCGGGTTAGTGTTAGCGTACGGGTTAGGATTAGGGGCCGGGTGAGGGTCAGGCTTCGGGGAAGGGTTAGGGTTAGGGATCGGGCTAGGGTTAGGGTTAGGGGACGGGGACGGTTTAGGGTCCAGGTGACGGTACGGCAACGCTTTAGGGGGAGCTTGCGTGTGAGGGCGCGGGTTAGTGTTAGCGTACGGGTTAGGATTAGGGGACGGGTGAGGGTCAGGCTTCGGGGAAAGGTTAGGGTTAGGGTTCGGGCTAGGGTTAGGGTTAGGGGATGGAGACGGTTTAGGGTCCAGGTGAGGGTACGGCAACGCTTTAGGAGGAGCGTGCGTGTGAGGGCGCGGGTTAATGTTAGCTAACGGGTTAGGATTAGGGGACGGGTGAGGGTCAGGCTTCGGGGAAGGGTTAGGGTTAGGGTTCGGGCTAGGGTTAGGGTTAGTGGACGGGGACTGTTTAGGGTCCAGGTGAGGGTACTGCAACGCTTTAGGGGGAGCGTGCGTGTGAGGACGCGGTTTAGTGTTAACGTACGGGTTAGGATTAGGGGACGGGTGAGGGTCAGGCTTCGGGGAAGGGTTAGGGTTAGGGTTCGGGCTAGGGTTAGGGTTAGGGGACGGGGACGGTTTAGGGTCCAGGTGAGGGTACGGCAACGCTTTAGGGGGAGCGTGCATGTGAGGGCGCGGGTTAGTGTTAGCGTACGGGTTAGGATTAGGGGACGGGTGAGGGTCAGGCTTCGGGGAAGGTTTAGGGTTAGGGTTCGGGCTAAGGTTAGGGTTAGGGGACGGGGACGGTTTAGGGTCCAGGTGAGGGTACGGCAACGCTTTAGGGGGAGCGTGCGTGTGAGGGCGCGGGTTAGTGTTAGCGTACGGGTTAGAATTAGGGGACGGGTGAGGGTCAGGCTTCGGGGAAGGGTTAGGGTTAGGGTTCGGGCTAGGGTTAGGGTTAGGGGACGGGGACGGTTTAGGGTCCAGGTGAGGGTACGGCAACGCTTTAGGGGGAGCGTGTGTGTGAGGGCGCGGGTTAGTGTTAGCGTACGGGTTAGGATTAGGGGACGGGTGAGGGTCAGGCTTCGGGGAAGGGTTAGGGTTAGGGTTCGGGCTAGGGTTAGGGTTAGGGGACGGGGACGTTTTACGTTCCAGGTGAGGGTACGGCAACGCTTTAGGGGGAGCGTGCGTGTGAGGGCACGGGTTAGTGTTAGCGTACGGGTTAGGATTAGGGGACGGGTGAGGGTCAGGCTTCGGGGAAGGGTTAGGGTTAGGGTTCGGGCTAGGGTTCGGGTTAGGGGACGGGGACGGTTTAGGGTCCAGGTGAGGGTACGGCAACGCTTTAGGGGGAGCGTGCGTGTGAGGGCGCGGGTTAGTGTTAGCGTACGGGTTAGGATTAGGGGACGGGTGAGGGTCAGGCTTCGGGGAAGGGTTAGGGTTAGGTTTCGGGCTAGGGTTAGGGTTAGGGGATGGGGACGGTTTAGGGTCCAGGTGAGGGTACGGCAACGCTTTAGGGGGAGCGTGTGTGTGAGGGCGCGGGTTAGTTTTAGCGTATGTGTTAGGATTAGGGGACGGGTGAGGGTCAGGCTTCGGGGAAGGGTTAGGGTTAGGGTTCGGGCTAGGGTTAGGGTTAGGGGACGGGGACGGTTTAGGGTCCAGGTGAGGGTACGGCAACGCTTTAGGGGGAGCGTGCGTGTGAGGGCGCGGGTTAGTGTTAGCGTACGGGTTAGGATTAGGGGACGGGTGAGGGTCAGGCTTCGGGGAAGGGTTAGGCTTAGGGTTCGGGCTAGGGTTAGGGTTAGGGGACGGGGACGATTTAGGGTCCAGGTGAGGGTACGGCAACGCTTTAGGGGGAGCGTGCGTGTGAGGGCGCGGGTTAGTGTTAGCGTACGGGTTAGGATTAGGGGACGGTTGAGGGTCAGGCTTCGGGGAAGGGTTAGGGTTAGGCTTCGGGCTAGGGTTAGGGTTAGGGGACGGGGACGGTTTAGGGTCCAGGTGAGGGTACGGCAACGCTTTATGGGGCGCGAGCATGTGAGGGCGCGGGTTAGTGTTAGCGTACGGGTTAGGATTAGGGGCCGGGTGAGGGTCAGGCTTCGGGGAAGGGTTAGGGTTCGGGCTAGGGTTAGGGTTATGGGACGGGGACGGTTTAGGGTCCAGGTGAGGGTACGGCAACGCTTTAGGGGGAGCGTGCGTGTGAGGGCGCGGGTTAGTGTTAGCGTACGGGTTAGGATTAGGGGACGGGTGAGGGTCAGGCTTCGGGGAAGGGTTAGGGTTAGGGTTCGGGCTAGGGTTAGGGTTACGGGACGGGGACGGTTTAGGGTCTAGGTGAGGGTACGGCAACGCTTTAGGGGGAGCGTGCGTGTGAGGGCGCGGGTTAGTGTTAGCGTACGGGTTAGGATTAGGGCACGGATGAGGGTCAGGCTTCGGGGAAGGGTTAGGGTTAGGGTTCGGGCTAGGGTTAGGGGAAGGGGACGGTTTAGGGTCCAGGTGAGGGTACGGCAACGCTTTAGGGGGAGCGTGCGTGTGAGGGTGCGGGTTAGTGTTAGCGTACAGGTTAGAAATAGGGGACGGGTGAGGGTCAGGCTCGGGGAAGGGTTAGGGTTAGGGTTCGGGCTAGGGTTAGGGTTAGGGGACGGGGACGGTTTAGGGTCCAGGTGAGGGTATGGCAACGCTTTAGCGGGAGCGTGCGTTTGAGGGCACGGGTTAGTGTTAGCGTACAGGTTAGGATTAGGGGACGGGTGAGGGTCAGGCTTCGGGGAAGGGTTAGGTTTAGGGTTCGGGCTAGGGTTAGTGTTAGGGGACGGGGACGGTTTAGGGTCCATGTGAGGGTACGGCAACGCTTTATGGGGAGCGAGCATGTGAGGGCGCGGGTTACTGTTAGCGTACGGGTTAGGATTAGGGGACGGTTGAGGGTCAGGCTTCGGGGAAGGGTTAGGGTTTGGGCTAGGGTTAGGGTTATGGGACGGGGACGGTTTAGGGTCCAGGTGAGGGTACGGCAACGCTTTATGGGGAGCGTGCGTGTGAGGTCGCGGGTTGTGTTAGCGTACGGGTTAGGATTAGGGGACGGGTGAGGGTCAGGCTTCGGGGAAGGGTTTGGGTTAGGGTTCGGGCTAGGGTTAGGGTTAGGGGACGGGGACGGTTTAGGGTCCAGGTGAGGGTACGGCAACGCTTTAGGGGGAGCGTGCGTGTGAGGGCGCGGGTGAGTGTTAGCGTACGGCTTAGTATTAGGGCACGGGTGAGGGTCAGGGTTCGGGGAAGGGTTAGGGTTAGGGTTCGGGCTAGGGTTAGGGTTAGGGGACGGGGACGGTTTAGGGTCCAGGTGAGGGTACGGCAACGCTGTAGGAGGAGCGTGCGTGTGAGGGCGCGGGTTAGTGTTAGCGTACGGGTTAGGATTAGGGGACGGGTGAGGGTCAGGCTTCGGGGAAGGGTTAGGGTTAGGGTTCGGGCTAGGGTTAGGGTTAGGGGACGGGGACGGTTTAGGGTCCAGGTGAGGGTACGGCAACGCTTTACGGGGAGCGTGCGTGTGAGGGCGCGGGTTAGTGTTAGCGTACGGGTTAGGATTAGGGCACGGATGAGGGTCAGGCTTCGGGGAAGGGTTAGGGTTAGGGTTTGGGCTAGGGTTAGGGTTAGGGGACGAGGACGGTTTAGGGTCCAGGTGAGGGTACGGCAACGCTTTAGGGGGAGCGTGCGTGTGAGGGCGCGGGTTAGTGTTAGCGTACGGGTTAGAAATACGGGACGGGTGAGGGTCAGGCTTCGGGGAAGGGTTACGGTTAGGGTTCGGGCTAGGGTTAGGGTTAGGGGACGGGGACGGTTTAGGGTAAAGGTGAGGGTACGGCAACGCTTTAGGGGGAGCGTGCGTGTGAGGGCGCGGGTTAGCGTTAGCGTACGGGTTAGGATTAGGGGCCGCGTGAGGGTCAGGCTACGGGGAAGGGTTAGGGTTAGGGATCGGGCTAGGGTTAGGGTTAGGGGACGGGGACGGTTGAGGGTCCAGGTGAGGGTACGGCAACGCTTTAGGGGGAGCGTGCGTGTGAGGGCGCGGGTTAGTGTTAGCGTACGGGTTAGGATTAGGGGACGGGTGAGGGTCAGGGTTCGGGGAAGGGTTAGGGCTAGGGTTCGGGCTAGGGTTAGGGTTAGGGGACGGGGACGGTTTAGGGTCCAGGTGAGGGTACGGCAACGCTTTAGGGGGAGCGTGCGTGTGAGGGCGCGGGTTAGTGTTAGCGTACGGGTTAGGATTTGGGCACGGGTGAGGGTCAGGCTTCGGGGAAGGGTTAGGGTTAGGGTTCGGGCTAGGGTTAGGGTTAGGGGACGGGGACGGTTTAGGGTCCAGGTGAGGGTATGGCAACGCTTTCGGGGGAGCGTGCGTGTGAGGGCGCGGGATAGTGTTAGCGTACGGCTTAGAATTAGGGCACAGGTGAGGGTCAGGCTTCGGGGAAGGGTTAGGGTTAGGGTTCGGACTAGGGTTAGGGTTAGGGGACGGGGACGGTTTAGGGTCCAGGTGAGCGTACGGCAACGCTTTCGGGGGAGCGTGCGTGTGAGGGCGCGGGTTAGTGTTAGCGTACGGGTTAGGATTAAGAGACGGGTGAGTGTCAGGCTTCGGGGAAGGGTTTGGGTTAGGGTTCGGGCTAGGGTTAGGGTTAGGGGACGGGGACGGTTTAGGGTCCAGGTGAGGGTACAGCAATGCTTTAGGGGGAGCGTGCGTGTGAGGGCGCGGGTTAGTGTTAGCGTACGGGTTAGGATTAGGGGACGGGTGAGGGTCAGGCTTCGGGGAAGGGTTAGGGTTAGGGTTCGGGCTAGGGTTAGGGTTAGGGGACTGGGACGGTTTAGGGTCCAGGTGAGCGTACGGCAACGCTTTAGGGGGAGCGTGCGTGTGAGGGCGCGGGTTAGTGTTAGCGTACGGGTTAGGATTAGGGGACGGGTGAGGGTCAGGCTTCGGGGAAGGGTTAGGATTAGGGTTCGGGCTAGGGTTAGGGTTAGGGGACGGGGACGGTTTAGGGTCCAGGTGAGGGTACGGCAACGCTTCAGGAGGAGCGTGCGTGTGAGGGCACGGGTTAGTGTTAGCGTACGGGTTAGGATTAGGGGACGGTTGAGGGTCAGGCTTCGGGGAAGCGTTAGGGTTCGGCCTAGGGTTAGGGTTATGGGACGGGGACGGTTTAGGGTCCAGGTGAGGGTACGGCAACGCTTTATGGGGAGCGTGCGTGTGAGGGCGCGGGTTGTGTTAGCGTACGGGTTAGGATTAGGGGACGGGTGAGGGTCAGGCTTCGGGGAAGGTTTAGTGTTAGGGTTCGGGCTAGGGTTAGGGTTAGGGGACGGGGACGGTTTAGGGTCCAGGTGAGGGTACGGCAACGCTTTAGGGGGAGCGTGCGTGTGAGGGTGCGGGTTAGTGTTAGCGTACGGGTTAGGATTAGGGGACGGGGGAGTGTCAGGCTTCGGGGAAGGGTTAGGGTTAGGGTTCGGGCTAGGGTTAGGGTTAGGGGACGGGGACAGTTTAGGGTCCAGGTGAGGGTACGGCAACGCTTTAGGGGGAGCGTGCGTGTGAGGGCGTGGGTTAGTGTTAGCGTACGGGTTAGGATTAGGGCACGGGTGAGGGTCAGGCTTCGGGGAAGGGTTAGGGTTAGGGTTCGGGCTAGGGTTAGGGTTCGGGGACGGGGACGGTTTAGGGTCCAGGTGAGGGTACGGCAACGCTGTAGGGGGAGCGTGCGTGTGAGGGCGCGGATTAGTGTTAGCATACGGGTTAGGTTTAGGGGACGGGTGAGGGTCAGGCTTCGGGGAAGGGTTAGGGTTAGTTTCTGGGTAGGGTTAGGGTTAGGGGACGGGGACGGTTTAGGGTCTAGGTGAGGGTACGGCAACGCTTTAGGGGGAGCGTGCGTGTGAGGGCGCGGGTTAGTGTTAGCGTACGGGTTAGGATTAGGGCACGGATGAGGGTCAGGCTTCGGGGAAGGGTTAGGGTTAGGGTTCGGGCTAGGGTTAGGGTTAGGGGACGGGGACGGTTTAGGGTCCAGGTGAGGGTACGGCAACGCTTTAGGGTGAGCGTACGTGTGAGCGCGCGGGTTAGTGTTAGCGTACAGTTTAGAAATAGGGGACGGGTGAGGGTCAGGCTTCGGGGAAGGGTTAGGGTTAGGGTTCGGGCTAGGGTTAGTGTTAGGGGACGGGGACGGTTTAGGGTCCAGGTGAGGGTACGGCAACGCTTTAGGGGGAGCGTGCGTGTGAGGGCGCGGGTTAGCGTTAGCGTACGGGTTAGGATTAGGGGCCGGGTGAGGGTCAGGCTTCGGGGAAGGGTTAGGGTTAGGGATCGGGCTAGGGTTAGGGTTAGGGGACGGGGACGGTTTAGGGTCCAGGTGAGGGTACGGCAACGCTTTAGGGGGAGCGTGTGTGTGAGGGCGCGGGTTAGTGTTAGCGTACGGGTTAGGATTAGGGGACGGGTGAGGGTCAGGCTTCGGGGAAGGGTTAGGGCTAGGGTTCGAGCTAGGGTTAGGGTTAGGGGTCGGGGACGGTTTAGGGTCCAGGTGAGGGTACGGCAACGCTTTAGGGGGAGCGTGCGTGTGAGGGCGCGGGTTAGTGTTAGCGTACGGGTTAGGATTAGGGGACGGGTGAGGGTCAGGCTTCGGGGAAGGGTTAGGGTTAGGGTTCGGGCTAGGGTTAGGGTTATGGGATGGGGACGGTTTAGGGTCCAGGTGAGGGTACGGCAACGCTTTAGGGGGAGCGTGCGTGTGAGGGCGCGGGTTAGTGTTAGCGTACGGGTTAGGATTAGGGGACGGGTGAGGGTCAGGCTTCGGGGAAGGGTTAGGGTTAGGGTTCGGGCTAGGGTTAGGGTTAGGGGACGGGGACGGTTTAGGGTCCAGGTGAGGGTACGGCAACGCTTTACGGGGAGCGTGCGTGTGAGGGCGCAGGTTAGTGTTAGCGTACGGGTTAGGATTAGGGGACAGGTGAGGGTCAGGCTTCGGGGAAGGGTTAGGGTTAGGGTTCGGGCTAGGGTTAGGGTTAGGGGACGGGGACGGTTTAGGGTCCTTGTGAGGGTACGGCAACGCTTTATGGGGAGCGTGCATGTGAGGGCGCGGGTTGTGTTAGCGTACGGGTTAGGATTAGGGGACGGGTGAGGGTCAGGCTTCGGGGAAGGGTTAGGGTTGGGGTTCGGGCTAGGGTTAGGGTTAGGGGACGGGGACGGTTTAGGGTCCAGGTGAGGGTACGGCAACGCTTTAGGGGGAGCGTGCGTGTGAGGGCGCGGGTTAGTGTTAGCGTACGGGTTAGGATTAGGGCACGGGTGAGGGTCAGGCTTCGGGGAAGTGTTAGGGTTAGGGTTCGTGCTAGGTTTAGGGTTTGGGGATGGGGACGGTTTAGGGTCCAGGTGAGGGTACGGCAATGCTTTCGGGGGAGCGTGCGTGTGAGGGCGCGGGTTAGGGTTAGCGTACGGGTTAGGATTAGGGGACGGGTGAGGGTCAGGCTTCGGGGAAGGGTTAGGGTTAGGGTTCGGGCTAGGGTTAGGGTTAGGGGACGGGGACGGTTTAGGGTCCAGGTGAGGGTACGGCAACGCTTTAGGGGGAGCGTGCGTGTGAGGGCGTGGGTTAGTGTTAGCGTACGGGTTAGGATTAGGGGACGGGTGAGGGTCAGGCTTCGGGGAAGGGTTAGGGTTAGGGTTCGGGCTAGGGTTAGGGTTAGGGGACGGGGACGGTTTAGGGTCCAGGTGAGGGTACGGCAACGCTTTAGGGGGAGCCTGCGTGTGAGGGCGCGGGTTAGTGTTAGCGTACGGGTTAGGATTAGGGCACGGGTGAGTGTCAGACTTCGGGGAAGTGTTAGGGTTAGGGTTCGGGCTAGGGTTAGGGTTAGGGAACGGGGACGGTTTAGGGTCCATGTGAGCGTATTGCAACGCTTTCGTGGGAGCGTGCGTGTGAGGGCGCGGGTTAGTGTTAGCGTACGGGTTAGGATTAGGAGACGGGTGAGGGTCAGGCTTCGGGGAAGGGTTAGGGTTAGGGTTCGGGCTAGGGTTAGGGTTAGGGGATGGGGACGGTTTAGGGTCCAGGTGAGGGTACGGCAATGCTTTAGGGGGAGCGTGCGTGTGAGGGCGCGGGTTAGTGTTAGCGTACGTGATAGGATTAGGGCACGGGTGAGGGTCAGGCTTCGGGGAAGGGTTAGGGTTAGGGTTCGGTCTAGGGTTAGGGTTAGGGGTCGGGGACGGTTTAGGGTCCAGGTGAGGGTACGGCAACGCTTTAGGGGGAGCGTGCGTGTGAGGGCGCGGGTTAGTGTTAGCGTACGGGTTAGGATTAGGGGACGGGTGAGGGTCAGGCTTCGGGGAAGGGTTAGGGTTAGGGTTCGGGCTAGGGTTAGGGTTAGGGGACGGGGACGGTTTAGGGTCCAGGTGAGGGTACGGCAGCGCTTTCGGGGGAGCATGCGTGTGAGGGCGCGGGTTAGTGTTAGCGTACGGGTTAGGATTAGGGGACGGGTGAGGGTCAGGCTTCGGGGAAGGGTTAGGGTTAGGGTTCTGGCTAGGGCTAGGGTTAGGGGACGGGGACGGTTTAGGGTCCAGGTGAGGGTACGGCAACGCTTTAGGGGGAGCGTACGTGTGACGGCGCAGGTTAGTGTTAGCCTACGGCTTAGGATTAGGGGACGGGTGAGGGTCAGGCTTCGGGAAAAGTTTAGGGTTAGGGTTCGGGCTAGGGTTAGGGTTAGGGGACGGGGACGGTTTAGGGTCCAGGTGAGGGTACGGCAACGCTTTAGGGGGAGCGTGCGTGTGAGGGCACGGGTTAGTGTTAGCGTACGGGTTAGGATTAGGGCACGGGTGAGGGTCAGGCTTCGGGGAAGGGTTAGGGTTAGGGTTCGGGCTAGGGTTAGGGTTAGGGGACGGGGACGGTTTAGGGTCCAGGTGAGGGTACGGCAACGCTTTAGGGGGAGCGTGCGTGTGAGGGCGCGGGTTAGTGTTAGCGTACGGGTTAGGATTAGGGGACGGGTGAGGGTCAGGCTTCGGGGAAGGGTTAGGGTTAGGGTTCGGGCTAGGGCTAGGGTTAGGGGACGGGGACGGTTTAGGGTCCAGGTGAGGGTACGGCAACGCTTTAGGGGGAGCGTACGTGTTACGGCGCAGGTTAGTGTTAGCCTACGGCTTAGGATTAGGGGACGGGTGAGGGTCAGGCTTCGGGAAAAGGTTAGGGTTAGGGTTCGGGCTAGGGTTAGGGTTAGGGGACGGGGACGGTTTAGGGTCCAGGAGGGTACGGCAACGCTTTAGGGGGAGCGTGCGTGTGAGGGCGCGGGTTAGTGTTAGCGTACGGGTTAGGATTAGGGCACGGGTGAGGGTCAGGCTTCGGGGAAGGGTTAGGGTTAGGGTTCGGGCTAGGGTTAGGGTTAGGGGACGGGGACGGTTTAGGGTCCAGGTGAGGGTACAGCAATGCTTTAGGGGGAGCGTGCGTGTTAGTGTTAGCGTACGTGATAGGATTAGGGCACGGGTGAGGGTCAGGCTTCGGGGAAGGGTTAGGGTTAGGGTTCGGGCTAGGGTTAGGGTTAGGGGACGGGGACGGTTTAGGGTCCAGGTGAGGGTACGGCAACGCTTTAGGGGGAGCGTGCGTGTGAGGGCGCGGGTTAGTGTTAGCGTACGGGTTAGGATTAGGGGACGGGTGAGGGTCAGGCTTCGCGGAAGGGTTACGGTTAGGGTTCGGGCTAGGGTTAGGGTTAGGGGATGGGGACGGTTTAGGGTCCAGGTGAGGGTACGGCAACGCTTTAGGGGGAGCGTGCGTGTGAGGGCGCGGGTTAGTGTTAGCGTACGTGATAGGATTAGGGCACGGGTGAGGGTCAGGCTTCGGGGAAGTGTTAGGGTTAGGGTTCGGGCTAGGGTTAGGGTTAGGGTTAGGGGACGGTTTAGGGTCCAGGTGAGGGTACGGCAACGCTTTAGGGAGAGCGTGCGTGTGAGGGCGCGGGTTAGTGTTAGCGTACGGGTTAGGATTAGGGGACGGGTGAGTGTCAGGCTTCGGGGAAGGGTTAGGGTTAGGGTTCGGGCTAGGGTTAGGGTTAGGGGACGGGGACGGTTTAGGGTCCAGGTGAGGGTACGGCAGCGCTTTCGGGGGAGCGTACGTGTGACGGCGCAGGTTAGTGTTAGCCTACGGCTTAGGATTAGGGGACAGGTGAGGGTCAGGCTTCGGGAAAAGGTTAGGGTTAGGGTTCGGGCTAGGGTTAGGGTTAGGGGACGGGGACGGTTTAGGGTCCAGGTGAGGGTACGGCAACGCTTTAGGGGGAGCGTGCGTGTGAGGGCGCGGGTTAGTGTTAGCGTACGGGTTAGGATCAGGGGACGGGTGAGGGTCAGGCTTCGGGGAAGGGTTAGGGTTTGAGCTAGGGTTAGGGTTAGGGTACGGGGACGGTTTAGGGTCCAGGTGAGGGTACGGCAACGCTTTAGGGGGAGCGTGCGTGTGAGGGCGCGGGTTAGTGTTAGCGTACGGGTTAGGATTAGGGGACGGGTGAGGGTCAGGCTTCGGGGAAGGGTTAGGGTTAGGGTTCGGGCTAGGGTTAGGGTTATGGGATGGGGACGGTTTAGGGTCCAGGTGAGGGTACGGCAACGCTTTAGGGGGAGTGTGCGTGTGAGGGCGTGGGTTAGTGTTAGCGTACGGGTTAGGATTAGGGGACGGGTGAGGGTCAGGCTTCGGGGAAGGGTTAGGGTTAGGGTTCGGGCTAGGGTTAGGGTTAGGGGACGGGGACGGTTTAGGGTCCAGGTGAGGGTACGGCAACGCTTTACGGGGAGCGTGCGTGTGAGGGCGCAGGTTAGTGTTAGCGTACGGGTTAGGATTAGGGGACAGGTGAGGCTCAGGCTTCGGGGAAGGGTTAGGGTTAGGGTTCGGGCTAGGGTTAGGGTTAGGGGATGGGGACGGTTTAGGGTCCTTGTGAGGGTACGGCAACGCTTTATGGGGAGCGTGCGTGTGAGGGCGCGGGTTGTGTTAGCGTACGGGTTAGGATTAGGGGACGGGTGAGGGTCAGGCTTCGGGGAAGGGTTAGGGTTAGGGTTCGGGCTAGGGTTAGGGTTAGGGGACGGGGACGGTTTAGGGTCCAGGTGAGGGTACGGCAACGCTTTAGGGGGAGCGTGCGTGTGAGGGCGCGGGTTAGTGTTAGCGTACGGGTTAGGATTAGGGCACGGGTGAGGGTCAGGCTTCGGGGAAGGGTTAGTGTTAGGGTTCGTGCTAGGTTTAGGGTTTGGGGATGGGGACGGTTTAGGGTCCAGGTGAGGGTACGGCAAGGCTTTAGGGGGAGCGTGCGTGTGAGGGCGTGGGTTAGGGTTAGCGTACGGGTTAGGATTAGGGGACGGGTGAGGGTCAGGCTTCGGGGAAGGGTTAGGGTTAGGGTTCGGGCTAGGGTTAGGGTTAGGGGACGGGGACGGTTTAGGGTCCAGGTGAGTGTACGGCAACGCTTTAGGGGGAGCGTGCGTGTGAGGGCGTGGGTTAGTGTTAGCGTACGGGTTAGGATTAGGGGACGGGTGAGGGTCAGGCTTCGGGGAAGGGTTAGGGTTAGGGTTCGGGCTAGGGTTAGGGTTAGGGGACGGGGACGGTTTAGGGTCCAGGTGAGGGTACGGCAACGCTTTAGGGGGAGCCTGCGTGTGAGGGCGCGGGTTAGTGTTAGCGTACGGGTTAGGATTAGGGCACGGGTGAGTGTCAGACTTCGGGGAAGTGTTAGGGTTAGGGTTCGGGCTAGGGTTACGGTTAGGGAACGGGGACGGTTTAGGGTCCATGTGAGCGTATGGCAACGCTTTCGTGGGAGCGTGCGTGTGAGGGCGCGGGTTAGTGTTAGCGTACGGGTTAGGATTAGGAGACGGGTGAGTGTCAGGCTTCGGGGAAGGGTTAGGGTTAGGGTTCGGGCTAGGGTTAGGGTTAGGGGACGGGGACGGTTTAGGGTCCAGGTGAGGGTACGGCAACGCTTTAGGGGGAGCGTGCGTGTGAGGGCGCGGGTTAGTGTTAGCGTACGGGTTAGGATTAGGAGACGGGTGAGGGTCAGGCTTCGGGGAAGGGTTAGGGTTAGGGTTCGGGCTAGGGTTAGGGTTAGGGGACGGGGACGGTTTAGGGTCCAGGTGAGGGTACAGCAACGCTTTAGGGGGAGCGTGCGTGTGAGGGCGCGGGTTAGTGTTAGCGTACGGGTTAGGATTAGGGCACGGGTGAGGGTCAGGCTTCGGGGAAGGGTTAGGGTTAGGGTTCGGGCTAGGGTTAGGTTTAGGGGACGGGGACGGTTTAGGGTCCAGGTGAGGGTACGGCAACGCTTTAGTGGGAGCGTGCGTGTGAGGGCGCGGGTTAGTGTTAGCGTACGGGTTAGGATTAGGGGACGGGTGAGGGTCAGGCTTCGGGGAAGGGTTAGGGTTAGGGTTCGGGCTAGGGTTAGGGTTAGGGGATGGGGACGGTTTAGGGTCCAGGTGAGGGTACGGCAATGCTTTAGGGGGAGCGTGCGTGTGAGGGCGCGGGTTAGTGTTAGCATACGTGATAGGATTAGGGCACGGGTGAGGGTCAGGCTTCGGGGAAGGGTTAGGGTTAGGGTTCGGTCTAGGGTTAGGGTTAGGGGACGGGGACGGTTTAGGGTCCAGGTGAGGGTACGGCAACGCTTTAGGGGGAGCGTGCATGTGAGGGCGCGGGTTAGTGTTAGCGTACGGGTTAGGATTAGGGGACGGGTGAGGGTCAGGCTTCGGGAAAGGGTTAGGGTTAGGGTTCGGGCTAGGGTTAGGGTTAGGGGACGGGGACGGTTTAGGGTCCAGGTGAGGGTACGGCAGCGCTTTCGGGGGAGCATGCGTGTGAGGGCGCGGGTTAGTGTTAGCGTACGGGTTAGGATTAGGGGACGGGTGAGGGTCAGGCTTCGGGGAAGGGTTAGGGTTAGGGTTCTGGCTAGGGCTAGGGTTAGGGGACGGGGACGGTTTAGGGTCCAGGTGAGGGTACGGCAACGCTTTAGGGGGAGCGTACGTGTGACGGCGCAGGTTAGTGTTAGCCTACGGCTTAGGATTAGGGGACGGGTGAGGGTCAGGCTTCGGGAAAAGTTTAGGGTTAGGGTTCGGGCTAGGGTTAGGGTTAGGGGACGGGGACGGTTTAGGGTCCAGGTGAGGGTACGGCAACGCTTTAGGGGGAGCGTGCGTGTGAGGGCGCGGGTTAGTGTTAGCGTACGGGTTAGGATTAGGGCACGGGTGAGGGTCAGGCTTCGGGGAAGGGTTAGGGTTAGGGTTCGGGCTAGGGTTAGGGTTAGGGGACGGGGACGGTTTAGGGTCCAGGTGAGGGTACGGCAACGCTTTAGGGGGAGCGTGCGTGTGAGGGCGCGGGTTAGTGTTAGCGTACGGGTTAGGATTAGGGGACGGGTGAGGGTCAGGCTTCGGGGAAGGGTTAGGGTTAGGGTTCGGGCTAGGGCTAGGGTTAGGGGACGGGGACGGTTTAGGGTCCAGGTGAGGGTACGGCAACGCTTTAGGGGGAGCGTACGTGTTACGGCGCAGGTTAGTGTTAGCCTACGGCTTAGGATTAGGGGATGGGTGAGGGTCAGGCTTCGGGAAAAGGTTAGGGTTAGGGTTCGGGCTAGGGTTAGGGTTAGGGGACGGGGACGGTTTAGGGTCCAGGAGGGTACGGCAACGCTTTAGGGGGAGCGTGCGTGTGAGGGCGCGGGTTAGTGTTAGCGTACGGGTTAGGATTAGGGCACGGGTGAGGGTCAGGCTTCGGGGAAGGGTTAGGGTTAGGGTTCGGTCTAGGGTTAGGGTTAGGGGACGGGGACGGTTTAGGGTCCAGGTGAGGGTACAGCAACGCTTTAGGGGGAGCGTGCGTGTGAGGGTGCGGGTTAGTGTTAGCGTACGGGTTAGGATTAGGGCACGGGTGAGGGTTAGGCTTCGGGGAAGGGTTAGGGTTAGGGTTCGGGCTAGGGTTAGGGTTAGGGGACGGGGACGGTTTAGGGTCCAGGTGAGGGTACAGCAACGCTTTAGGGGGAGCGTGCGTGTGAGGGTGCGGGTTAGTGTTAGCGTACGTGATAGGATTAGGGCACGGGTGAGGGTTAGGCTTCGGGGAAGGGTTAGGGTTAGGGTTCGGGCTAGGGTTAGGGTTAGGGGACGGGGACGGTTTAGGGTCCAGGTGAGGGTACGGCAACGCTTTAGGGGGAGCGTGCGTGTGAGGGCGCGGGTTAGTGTTAGCGTACGGGTTAGGATTAGGGGACGGGTGAGGGTCAGGCTTCGGGGAAGGGTTACGGTTAGGGTTCGGGCTACGGTTAGGGTTAGGGGATGGGGACGGTTTAGGGTCCAGGTGAGGGTACGGCAACGCTTTAGGGGGAGCGTGCGTGTGAGGGCGCGGGTTAGTGTTAGCGTACGTGATAGGATTAGGGCACGGGTGAGGGTCAGGCTTCGGGGAAGTGTTAGGGTTAGGGTTCGGGCTAGGGTTAGGGTTAGGGGACGGGGACGGTTTAGGGTCCAGGTGAGGGTACGGCAACGCTTTAGGGGGAGCGTGCGTGTGAGGGCGCGGGTTAGTGTTAGCGTACGGGTTAGGATTAGGGGACGGGTGAGGGTCAGGCTTCGGGGAAGGGTTAGGGTTAGGGTTCGGGCTAGGGTTAGGGTTAGGGGACGGGGACGGTTTAGGGTCCAGGTGAGGGTACGGCAGCGCTTTCGGGGGAGCGTACGTGTGACGGCGCAGGTTAGTGTTAGCCTACGGCTTAGGATTAGGGACAGGTGAGGGTCAGGCTTCGGGAAAAGGTTAGGGTTAGGGTTCGGGCTAGGGTTAGGGTTAGGGGACGGACACGGTTTAGGGTACAGGTGAGGGTACGGCACCGCTTTAGGGGGAGCGTGCGTGTGAGGGCGCGGGTTAGTGTTAGCGTACGGGTTAGGATTAGGGGATGGGTGAGGGTCAGGCTTCGGGGAAGGGTTAGGGTTAGGGTTCGGGCTAGGGTTAGGGTTAGGGGACGGGGACGGTTTAGGGTCCAGGTGAGGGTACGGCAACGCTTTAGGGAGAGCGTGCGTGTGAGGGCGCGGGTTAGTGTTAGTGTACGGGTTAGGATTAGGGCACGGGTGAGGGTCAGGCTTCGGGGAAGGGTTAGGGTTAGGATTCGGACTAGGGTTAGGGTTACGGGACGGGGACGGTTTAGGCTCCAGGTGAGGGTACGGCAACGCTTTAGGGTTGGGTGCGTGTGAGGGCGCGGGTTAGTGTTAGCGTACGGGTTAGGATTAGGGGACGGGTGAGGGTCAGGCTTCGGGGAAGGGTTAGGGTTAGGGTTCGGGCTAGGGTTAGGGTTAGGGGACGGGGACGGTTTAGGGTCCAGGTGAGGGTACGGCAACGCTTTAGGGGGAGCCTGCGTGTGAGGGCGCGGGTTAGTGTTAGCGTACGGGTTTGGATTAGGGGACGGGTGAGGGTCAGGCTTCGGGGAAGGGTTACGGTTAGGTTTCGGGCTAGGGTTAGGGTTAGGGGATGGGGACGGTTTAGGGTCCAGGTGAGGGTACGGCAACGCTTTAGGGGGAGCATGCGTGTGAGGGCGCGGGTTAGTGTTAGCGTACGGGTTAGGATTAGGGGACGGGTGAGGGTCAGGCTTCGAGGAAGGGTTAGGGTTAGGGTTCGGGCTAGGGTTAGGGTTCGGGGACGGGGACGGTTTAGGGTCCAGGTGAGGGTACGGAGGCGCTTTCGGGGGAGCGTGCGTGTGAGGGCGCGGGTTAGTGTTAGCGTACGGGTTAGGATTAGGGGACGGGTGAGGGTCAGGCTTCGGGGAAGGGTTAGGGTTAGGGTTCGGGCTAGGGCTTGGGTTAGGGGACGGGGACGGTTTAGGGTCCAGGTGAGGGTACGGCAACGCTTTAGGGGGAGCGTACGTGTGACGGCGCAGGTTAGTGTTAGCCTACGGCTTAGGATTACGGGACAGGTGAGGGTCAGGCTTCGGGAAAAGGTTAGGGTTAGGGTTCGGGCTAGGGTTAGGGTTAGGGGACGGGGACGGTTTAGGGTCCAGGTGAGGGTACGGCAACGCTTTAGGGGGAGCGTGCGTGTGAGGGCGCGGGTTAGTGTTAGCGTACGGGTTAGGATTAGGGGACGGGTGAGGGTCAGGCTTCGGGGAAGGGTTAGGGTTCGGGCTAGGGTTAGGGTTAGGGGACGGGGACGGTTTAGGGTCAAGGTGAGGGTACGGCAACGCTTTAGGGGGAGCGTGCGTGTGAGGGCGCGGGTTAGTGTTAGCGTACGGGTTAGGATTAGGGGATGGGTGAGGGTCAGGCTTCGGGGAAGGGTTAGGGTTAGGGTTCGGGCTAGGGTTAGGGTTAGGGGACGGGGACGGTTTAGGGTCCAGGTGAGGGTACGGCAACGCTTTAGGGGAGCGTGCGTGTGAGGGCGCGGGTTAGTGTTAGTGTACGGGTTAGGATTAGGGCACGGGTGAGGGTCAGGCTTCGGGGAAGGGTTAGGGTTAGGGTTCTGGCTAGGGTTAGGGTTAGGGGACGGGGACGGTTTAGGGTCCAGGTGAGGGTACGGCAACGCTTTAGGGGGAGCGTGCGTGTGAGGGCGCAGGTTAGTTTTAGCGTACGGGTTAGGATTAGGGGACGGGTGAGGGTCAGGCTTCGGGGAAGGGTTAGGGTTAGGTTTCGGGCTGGGGTTAGGGTTAGGGGACGGGGACGGTTTAGGGTCCAGGTGAGGGTACGGAACGCTTTAGGGGGAGCGTGCGTGTGAGGGCGCGGGTTAGTGTTAGCGTACGGGTTAGGATTAGGGGACGGGTGAGGGTCAGGCTTCGGGGAAGGGTTAGGGTTAGGGTTCGGGCTAGGGTTAGGGTTAGGGGACGGGGACGGTTTAGGGTCCAGGTGAGGGTACGGCAACGCTTTAGGGGGAGCGTGCGTGAGAGGGCGCGGGTTAGTGATAGCGTACGGGTTAGGATTAGGGGACGGATGAGGGTCAGGCTTCGGGGAAGGGTTAGGATTAGGGTTCGGGCTAGGGTTAGGGTTAGGGGACGGGGAGGGTTTAGGGTCCAGGTGAGGGTACGGCAACGCTTTAGGGGGAGCGTGCGTGTGAGGGCGCGGGTTACTGTTAGCGTACGGGTTAGGATTAGGGGATGGGTGAGGGTCAGGCTTCGGGAAAGCGTTAGGGTTAGGGTTCGGGCTAGGGTTAGGGTTAGGGGACGGGGACGGTGTAGGGTCCAGGTGAGGGTACGGCAACACTTTCGGGGGAGCGTGCGTGTGAGGGCGCGGGTTAGTGTTAGCGTACGGGTTAGGATTAGGGCACGGGTGAGGGTCAGGCTTCGGGGAAGTGTTAGGGTTAGGATTCGGGCTAGTGTTAGGGTTAGGGGATGGCGACGGTTTAGGGTCCAGGTGAGGGTACGGCAACGCTTTCGGGGGAGCGTGCGTGTGAGAGCGCGGGTTAGTGTTAGCGTACGGGTTAGGATTAGGGCACGGGTGAGGGTCAGGCTTCGGGGAAGGGTTAGGGTTAGGGTTCGGGCTAGGGTTAGGGTTAGGGGACGGGGACGGTTTAGGGTCCAGGTGAGGGTACGGCAATGCTGTAGGGGGAGCGTGCGTGTGAGGGCGCGGGTTAGTGTTAGCGTACGGGTTAGGATTCGGGGACAGGTGAGGGTCAGGCTTCGGGGAAGGGTTAGGGTTAGGGTTCGGGCTAGGGTTAGGGTTAGGGGACGGGGACGGTTTAGGGTCCAGGTGAGGGTACGGCAACGCTTTAGGGGGAGCGTGCGTGTGAGGGCGCGGGTTAGTGTTAGCGTACGGGTTAGGATTAGGGGACGGGTGAGGGTCAGGCTTCGGGGAAGGGTTAGGGTTAGGGTTCGGGCTAGGGTTAGGGTTAGGGGACGGGGACGGTTTAGGGTCCAGGTGAGGGTACGGCAGCGCTTTCGGGGGAGCATGCGTTTGAGGGCGCGGGTTAGTGTTAGCGTACGGGTTAGGATTAGGGGACGGGTGAGGGTCAGGCTTCGGGGAAGGGTTAGGGTTAGGGTTCGGGCTAGGGTTAGGGTTAGTGGACGGGGACGGTTTAGGGTCCAGGTGAGGGTACGGCAACGCTTTAGGGGGAGCGTACGTGTGACGGCGCGGGTTAGTGTTAGCCTACGGCTTAGGATTAGGGGACGGTGAGGGTCAGGCTTCGGGAAAAGGTTAGGGTTAGGGTTCGGGCTAGGGTTAGGGTTAGGGGACGGGGACGGTTTAGGGTCCAGGTGAGGGTACGGCAAGGCTTTAGGGGGAGCGTGCGTGTGAGGGCGCGGGTTAGTGTTAGCGTACGGGTTAGGATTAGGGCACGGGTGAGGGTCAGGCTTCGGGGAAGGGTTAGGGTTAGGGTTCGGGCTAGGGTTAGGGTTAGGGGACGGGGACGGTTTAGGGTCCAGGTGAGGGTACGGCAACGCTTTAGGGGGAGCGTGCGTGTGAGGGCGCGGGTTAGTGTTAGCGTACGGGTTAGGATTAGGGGATGGGTGAGGGTCAGGATTCGGGGAAGGGTTAGGGTTAGGGTTCGGTTAGGGTTAGGGTTAGGGGACGGGGACGGTTTAGGGTCCAGTTGAGGGTATGGCAACGCTTTAGGGGGAGCATGCGTGTGAGGGCGTGTGTTAGTGTTAGCGTACGGGTTAGGATTAGGGGACGGGTGAGGGTCAGGCTTCGGGGTAGGGTTAGGGTTAGGGTTCGGGCTAGGGTTAGGGTTAGGGGACGGGGACGGTTTAGGGTCCAGGTGAGGGTACGGCAACGCTTTAGGGGGAGCGTGCGTGTGAGGGCGCGGCTTAGTGTTAGCGTACGGGTTAGGATTAGGGGACGGGTGAGGGTCAGGCTTAGGGGAAGGGTTAGGGTTAGGGTTCGGGCTAGGGTTAGGGTTAGAGGATGGGGACGGTTTAGGGTCCAGGTGAGGGTACGGCAACACTTTCGGGGGAGCGTGCGTGTGAGGGCGCGGGTTAGTGTTAGCGTACGGGTTAGGATTAGGGCACGGGTGAGGGTCAGGCTTCGGGGAAGGGTTAGGGTTAGGATTCGGGCTAGTGTTAGGGTGAGGGGATGGCGACGGTTTAGGGTCCAGGTGAGGGTACGGCAACGCTTTCGGGGGAGCGTTCGTGTGAGGGCGCGGTTTAGTGTTAGTGTACGGGTTAGGATTAGGGCACGGGTGAGGGTCAGGCTTCGGGGAAGGATTAGGGTTAGGGTTCGGGCTAGGGTTAGTGTTAGGGGACGGGGACGGTTTAGGGTCCAGGTGAGGGTACGGCAATGCTGTAGGGGGAGCGTGCGTGTGAGGGCGCGGGTTAGTGTTAGCGTACGGGTTAGAATTCGGGGACAGGTGAGGGTCAGGCTTCGGGGAAGGGTTAGGGTTAGGGTTCGGGTTAGGGTTAGGGTTAGGGGACCGGGACGGTTTAGGGTCCAGGTGAGGTTACGGCAAAGCTTTAGGGGGAGCGTGCGTGTGAGGGCGCGGGTTAGTGTTAGCGTACGGGTTAGGATTAGGGGACGGGTGAGGGTCAGGCTTCGGGGAAGGGTTAGGGTTAGGGTTCGGGCTAGGGTTAGGGTTAGGGGACGGGGACGGTTTAGGGTCCAGGTGAGGGTACGGCAGCGCTTTCGGGGGAGCATGCGTGTGAGGGCGCGGGTTAGTGTTAGCGTACGGGTTAGGATTAGGGGACGGGTGAGGGTCAGGCTTCGGGGAAGGGTTAGGGTTAGGGTTCGGGCTAGGGTTAGGGTTAGTGGACGTGGACGGTTTAGGGTCCAGGTGAGGGTACGGCAACGCTTTAGGGGGAGCGTACGTGTGACGGCGCGGGTTAGTGTTAGCGTACGGGTTAGGATTAGGGGACGGGTGAGGGTCAGGCTTCGGGAAAAGGTTAGGGTTAGGGTTCGGGCTAGGGTTAGGGTTAGGGGACGGGGACGGTTTCGGGTCCAGGTGAGGGTACGGCAACACTTTAGGGGGAGCGTGGGTGTGAGGGCGCGGGTTAGTGTTAGCGTACGGGTTAGCATTAGGGCACGGGTGAGGGTCAGGCTTCGGGGAAGGGTTAGGGTTAGGGTTCGGGCTAGGGTTAGGGTTAGGGGACGGGGACGGTTTAGGGTCCAGGTGAGGGTACGGCAACGCTTTAGGGGGAGCGTGCGTGTGAGGGCGCGGGTTAGTGTTAGCGTACGGGTTAGGATTAGGGCACGGGTGAGGGTCAGGATTCGGGGAAGGGTTAGGGTTAGGGTTCAGTTAGGGTTAGGGTTAGGGGACGGGGACGGTTTAGGCTCCAGGTGAGGGTATGGCAACGCTTTAGGGGGAGCATGCGTGTGAGGGCGTGTGTTAGTGTTAGCGTACGGGTTAGGATTAGGGGACGGGTGAGGGTCAGGCTTCGGGGAAGGGTTAGGGTTCGGGCTAGGGTTAGGGTTAGGGGACGGGGACGGTTTAGGGTCCAGGTGAGGGTACGGCAACGCTTTAGGGGGAGCGTGCGTGTGAGGGCGCGGGTTAGTGTTAGCGTACGGGTTAGGATTAGGGGATGGGAGAGGGTCAGGCTTCGGGGAATGGTTAGGGTTAGGGTTCGGGCTAGGGTTAGGGTTAGGGGACGGGGACGGTTTAGGGTCCAGGTGAGGGTACGGCAACGCTTTCGGGGGAGCGTGCGTGTGAGGGTGCGGGTTAGTGTTAGCGTACGGGTTAGGATTAGGGGACGGGTGAGGGTCAGGCTTCGGGGAAGGGTTAGTGTTAGGGTTCGGGCTAGGGTTAGGGTTAGAGGACGGGGACGGTTTAGGGTCCAGGTGAGGGTACGGCAACGCTTTAGGGGGAGCGTGCGTGTGAGGGCGCGGGTTAGTGTTAGCGTACAGGTTAGGATTAGGGGACGGGTGAGGGTCAGGCTTCGGGGAAGGGTTAGGGTTAGGGTTCGGGCTAGGGTTAGGGATAGGGGATATGGACGGTTTAGGGTCCAGGTGAGGGTACGGCAACGCTTTAGGGGGAGCGTGCGTGTGAGGGCGCGGGTTAGTGTTAGCGTACGGGTTAGGATTAGGGGACGGGTGAGGGTCAGGCTTCGGGGAAGGGTTAGGGTTAGGGTTCGGGCTAGGGTTAGGGTTAGGGGACGGGGACGGTTTAGGGTCCAGGTGAGGGTACGGCAACGCTTTAGGGGGAGCGTGCGTGTGAGGGCGCGGGTTAGTGTTAGCGTACGGGTTAGGATTAGGGCACGTGTGAGGGTCAGGCTTCGGGGAAGGGTTAGGGTTAGTGTTCGTGCTAGGGTTAGGGTTAGGGGACGGGGACGGTTTAGGGTCCAGGTGAGGGTACGGCAACGCTTTAGGGGGAGCGTGCGTGTGAGGGCGCGGGTTAGTGTTAGCGTACGGTTTAGGATTAGGGGACGGGTGAGGGTCAGGCTTCGGGGAAGTGTTAGGGTTAGGGTTCGGGCTAGGGTTAGGGTTAGGGGACAGGGACGGTTTAGGGTCCAGGTGAGGGTACGGCAACGCTTTAGGGGGAGCGTGCGTGTGAGGGCGCGGGTTAGTGTTAGCGTACGGGTTAGGATTCGGGGACAGGTGAGTGTTAGGCTTCGGGGAATGGTTAGGGTTAGAGTTCGTTTAGGGTTAGGGTTAGGGGACGGGGACGGTTTAGGGTCCAGGTTAGGTTACGGCAACGCTTTAGGGGGAGCGTGCGTGTGAGGGCGTGGGTTAGTGTTAGCGTACGGGTTAGGATTAGGGGACGGGTGAGGGTCAGGCTTCGGGGAAGGTTTAGGGTTAGGGTTCGGGCTAGGGTTAGGGTTAGGGGACCGGGACGGTTTAGGGTCCAGGTGAGGGTATGGCAACGCTTTAGGGGGAGCGTGCGTGTGAGGGCGTGGGTTAGTGTTAGCGTACGGGTTACGATTAGGGGACGGGTGAGGGTCAAGCTTCGGGGAAGGGTTAGGGTTAGGGTTCGGGCTAGGGTTAGGGTTAGGGGACGGGGACGGTTTAAGATCCAGGTGAGGTTACGGCAACGCTTTAGGGGGAGCGTGCGTGTGAGGGCGCGGGTTAGTGTTAGCGTACGGGTTAGGATTAGGGCACGGGTGAGGGTCAGGCTTCGGGGAAGGGTTAGGGTTAGGGTTCGGGCTAGGGTTAGGGTTAGGGGACGGGGACGGTTTAGGGTCCAGGTGAGGGTACGGCAACGCTTTAGGGGGAGCGTGCGCGTGTGGGCGCAGGTTAGCGTTAGCGTAGGGGTTAGGATTAGGGGACGGGTGAGGGTCAGGCTTCGGGGAAGGGTTAGGGTTAGGGTTCGGGCTAGGGTTAGGGTTAGGGGACGGGGACGGTTTAGGGTCCAGTTGAGGGTACGGCAACGCTTTAGGGGGAGCGTGCGTGTGAGGGCGCGGGTTAGTGTTAGCATACGGGTTAGGATTAGGGGACGGATGAGGGTCAGGCTTCGGGGAAGGGTTAGGGCTAGGGTTCGGGCTAGGGTTAGACTTAGGGGACGGGGACGGTTTAGGGTCCAGGTGAGGGTACGGCAACACTTTAGGGGGAGCGTGCGTGGGAAGGCGCGGTTTAGTGTTAGCGTACAGGTTAGGATTAGGGGACGGGTGAGGGTCAGGCTTCGGGGAATGGTTAGGGTTAGGGTTCGGGCTAGGGTTAGGGTTAGGGGACGGGGACGATTTAGGGTCCAGGTGACGGTACGGCAACCCTATAGGGGGAGCGTGCGTGTGAGGGGGCGGGTTAGTGTTAGCGTACGGGTTAGGATTAGGGCACGGGTGAGGGTCAGGCTTCGGGGAAGGGTTAGGGTTAGGGTTCGGACTAGGGTTAGGGTTGGGGACGGGGACGGTTTAGGGTCCAGGTGAGGGTACGGCAACGCTTTAGGGGGAGCGTGCGTGTGAGGGCGCGGGTTAATGTTAGCGTACGGGTTAGGATTAGGGCACGTGTGAGGGTCAGGCTTCGGGGAAGGGTTAGGGTTAGGGTTCGGGCTAGGGTTAGGGTTAGGGAACGGGGACGGTTTAGGGTCCAGGTGAGGGTACGGCAACGCTTTAGGGGGAGCGTGCGTGTGAGGGCGCGGGTTAGTGTTAGCGTACAGGTTAGGATTAGGGGACGGGTGAGGGTCAGGCTTCGGGGAAGGGTTAGTGTTAGGGTTCGGGCTAGGGTTAGGGTTAGGGGACGGGGACGGTTTAGGGTCCAGGTGAGGGTACGGCAACGCTTTAGGGGGAGCGTGCGTGTGAGGGCGCGGGTTAGTGTTAGCGTACGGGTTAGGATTAGGGCACGGGTGAGGGTCAGGCTTCGGGGAAGGGTGAGGGCTAGGGTTCGGGCTAGGGTTAGGGTTAGGGGACGGGGATGGTTTAGGGTCCCGGTGAGGGTACGGCAACGCTTTAGGGGGAGCGTGCGTGTGAGGGCGTGGGTTAGTGTTAGCGTACGGGTTAGGATTAGGGCACGGGTGAGGGTCAGGCTTCGGGGAAGGGTTAGGGCTAGGGTTCGGGCTAGGGTTAGGGTTAGGGGACGGGGACGGTTTAGGGTCCAGGTGAGGGTACGGCAACGCTTTAGGGGGAGCGTGCGTGTGAGGGCGCGGGTTAGTGTTAGAGTACGGGTTAGGATTAGGGGACGGGTGAGGGTCAGGCTTCGGGGAAGGGTTAGGGTTAGGGTTCGGGCTAGGGTTAGGGTTAGGGGATGGAGACGGTTTAGGGTCCAGGTGAGGGTACGGAAACGCTTTAGGGGGAGCGTGCGTGTGAGGGCGCGGGTTAGTGTTAGCGTACGGGTTAGGATTAGGGCACGGGTGAGGGTCAGGCTTCGGGGAAGGGTTAGGTCTAGGGTTCGGGCTAGGATTAGAGTTAGGGGACGGGGACGGTTTAGGGTCCAGGTGAGGGTACGGCAACGCTTTAGGGGGAGCATGCGTGTGAGGGCGTGGTTTAGTGTTAGCGTACAGGTTAGGATTAGGGGACGGGTGAGGGTCAGGCTTCGGGGAAGGGTTAGGGTTAGGGTTAGGGGACGGGGACAATTTAGGGTCCAGGTGACGGTACGGCAACCCTTTAGGGGGAGCGTGCATGTGAGGGCGCGGGTTAGTGTTAGCATACGGGTTAGGATTAGGGGACGGGTGAGGGTCAGGCTTTGGGGAAGTGTTAGGGTTAGGGTTCGGACTAGGGTTAGGGTTAGGGGACGGGGACGGTTTAGGGTCCAGGTGAGGGTACGGCAACGCTTTAGGGGGAGCGTGCGTGTGAGGGCGCGGTTTAGTGTTAGCGTACGGGTTAGGATTAGGGGACGGGTGAGGGTCAGGCTTCGGGGAAGGGTTAGGGTTAGGGTTCGGGCTAGGGTTAGGGTTAGGGGACGGGGACGGTTTAGGGTCCAGGTGAGGGTACGGCAACGCTTTAGGGGGAGCGTGCGTGTGAGGGCGCGGGTTAGTG
Source organism: Delphinus delphis (assembly GCF_949987515.2). Lineage (NCBI taxonomy): Eukaryota > Metazoa > Chordata > Mammalia > Artiodactyla > Delphinidae > Delphinus > Delphinus delphis. Next base: position 525,139 of record NW_027192745.1, read on the forward strand.
TTATCGTACGGGTTAGGATTAGGGGACGGGTGAGGGTCAGGCTTCGGGGAAGGGTTAGGGTTAGGGTTCGGGCTAGGGTTAGGGTTAGGGGACGGGGACGGTTTAGGGTCCAGGTGAGGGTACGCAACGCTTTTGGGGGAGCGTGCCTGTGAGGGCGCGGGTTAGTGTTAGCGTACGGGTTAGGATTAGGGGACGGGTGAGGTCCAGGCTTCGGGGAGTGGTTAGGGTTAGGGTTCGGGCTAGGGTTAGGGTTAGGGGACGGTGACGGTTTAGGGTCCAGGTGAGGGTACGGCAACGCTTTAGGGGGAGCGTGCGTGTGAGGGCGCGGGTTAGTGTTAGCGTACGGGTTAGGATTAGGGGACGGGGAAGGGTTAGGGTTAGGGTTCGGGCTAGGGTTAGGGTTAGGGGACGGGGACGGTTTAGGGTCCAGGTGAGGGTACGCAACGCTTTAGGGGGAGCGTGTGTGTGAGGGCGCGGGTTAGTGTTAGCGTACGGGTTAGGATTAGGGGACGGGTGAGGGTCAGGCTTCGGGGAAGGGTTAGGGTTAGGGTTCGGGCTAGGGTTAGGGTTAGGGGACGGGGTCGGTTTAGGGTCCAGGTGAGGGTACGGCAACGCTTTAGGGGGAGCGTGCGTGTGAGGGCGCGGGTTAGTGTTAGCGTACGGGTTAGGATTAGGGCACGGGTGAGGGTCAGGCTTCGGGGAAGGGTTAGGGTTAGGGTTCGGGCTAGGGTTAGGGTTAGGGGACGGGGACGGTTTAGGGTCCAGGTGAGGGTACGGCAACGCTTTAGGGGGAGCGTGCGTGTGTGGGCGCGGGTTAGTGTTAGCGTACGGGTTAGGATTATGGGACGGGTGAGGGTCAGGCTTCGGGGAAGGGTTAGGGTTAGGGTTCGGACTAGGGTTAGGGTTAGGGGACGGTGACGGTTTAGGGTCCAGGTGAGGGTACGGCAACGCTTTAGGGGGAGCGTGCGTGTGAGGGCGTGGGTTAGTGTTAGCGTACGGGTTAGGATTAGGGGACGGGTGAGGGTCAGGCTTCGGGGAAGGGTTAGGGTTAGGGTTCGGCCTAGGGTTAGGGTTAGGGGACGGGGACGGTTTAGGGTCCAGGTGAGGGTACGGCAACGCTTTAGGGGGAGCGTGCGTGTGAGGGCGCGGGTTAGTGTTATCGTACGGGTTAAGATTAGGGGACGGGTGAGGGTCAGGCTTCGGGGAAGGGTTAGGGTTAGGGTTCGGGCTAGGGTTAGGGTTAGGGGACGGGGACGGTTTAGGGTCCAGGTGAGGGTACGCAACGCTTTTGGGGGAGCGTGCCTGTGAGGGCGCGGGTTAGTGTTAGCGTACGGGTTAGGATTAGGGGACGGGTGAGGTCCAGGCTTCGGGGAAGGGTTAGGGTTAGGGTTCGGGCTAGGGTTAGGGTTAGGGGACGGGGACGGTTTAGGGTCCAGGTGAGGGTACGGCAACGCTTTAGGGGGAGCGTGCGTGTGAGGGCGCGGGTTAGTGTTAGCGTACGGGTTAGGATTAGGGGACGGGGAAGTGTTAGGGTTAGGGTTCGGGCTAGGGTTAGGGTTAGGGGACGGGGACGGTTTAGGGTCCAGGTGAGGGTACGGCAACGCTTTAGGGGGAGCGTGCGTGTGAGGGCGCGGGTTAGTGTTAGCGTACGGGTTAGGATTAGGGGACGGGTGAGGGTCAGGCTTCGAGGAAGGGTTAGGGTTAGGGTTCGGGCTAGGGTTAGGGTTAGGGGACGGGGACGGTTTAGGGTCCAGGTGAGGGTACGCAACGCTTTAGGGGGAGCGTGCGTGTGAGGGCGCGGGTTAGTGTTAGCGTACGGGTTAGGATTAGGGGACGGGTGAGGGTCAGGCTTCGGGGAAGGGTTAGGGTTAGGGTTCGGGCTAGAGTTAGGGTTAGGGGACGGGGACGGTTTAGGGTCCAGGTGAGGGTACGGCAACGCTTTAGGGGGAGCGTGCGTGTGAGGGCGCGGGTTAGTGTTAGCGTACGGGTTAGGATTAGGGGACGGGTGAGTGTCAGGCTTCGGGGAAGGGTTAGGGTTAGGGTTCGGACTAGGGTTAGGGTTAGGGGACGGGGACGGTTTAGGGTCCAGGTGAGGGTACGGCAACGCTTTAGGGGGAGCGTGCGTGTGAGGGCGCGGGTTAGTGTTAGCGTACGGGTTAGGATTAGGGGACGGGTGAGGGTCAGGCTTCGGGGAAGGGTTAGGGTTAGGGTTCGGGCTAGGGTTAGGGTTAGGGGACGGGGACGGTTTAGGGTCCAGGTGAGGGTACGGCAACGCTTTAGGGGGAGCGTGCGTGTGAGGGCGCGGGTTAGTGTTAGCGTACGGGTTAGGATTAGGGCACGGGTGAGGGTCAGGCTTCGGGGAAGGGTTAGGGTTAGGGTTCGGGCTAGGGTTAGGGTTAGGGGACGGGGACGGTTTAGGGTCCAGGTGAGGGTACGGCAACGCTTTAGGGGGAGCGTGCGTGTGAGGGCGCGGGTTAGTGTTAGCGTACGGGTTAGGATTAGGGGACGGGTGAGGGTCAGGCTTCGGGGAAGGGTTAGGGTTAGGGTTCGGGCTAGGGTTAGGGTTAGGGGACGGTGACGGTTTAGGGTCCAGGTGAGGGTACGGCAACGCTTTAGGGGGAGCGTGCGTGTGAGGGCACGGGTTAGTGTTAGCGTACGGGTTAGGATTAGGGGACGGGTGAGGGTCAGGCTTCGGGGAAGGGTTAGGGTTAGGGTTCGGGCTAGGGTTAGGGTTAGGGGACGGGGACGGTTTAGGGTCCAGGTGAGGGTACGGCAACGCTTTAGGGGGAGCGTGCGTGTGAGGGCGCGGGTTAGTGTTATCGTATGGGTTAGGATTAGGGGACGGGTGAGGGTCAGGCTTCGGGGAAGGGTTAGGGTTAGGGTTCGGGCTAGGGTTAGGGTTAGGGGACGGGGACGGTTTAGGGTCCAGGTGAGGGTACGCAACGCTTTTGGGGGAGCGTGCCTGTGAGGGCGCGGGTTAGTGTTAGCGTACGGGTTAGGATTAGGGGACGGGTGAGGTCCAGGCTTCGGGGAAGGGTTAGGGTTAGGGTTCGGGCTAGGGTTAGGGTTAGGGGACGGGGACGGTTTAGGGTCCAGGTGAGGGTACGGCAACGCTTTAGGGGGAGCGTGCGTGTGAGGGGGCGGGTTAGTGTTAGCGTACGGGTTAGGATTAGGGGACGGGTGAGGGTCAGGCTTCGGGGAAGGGTTAGGGTTAGGGTTCGGGCTAGGGTTAGGGTTAGGGGACGGGGACGGTTTAGGGTGCAGCTGAGGGTACGGCAACGCTTTAGGGGGAGTGTGCGTGTGAGGGCGCGGGTTAGTGTTAGCGTACGGGTTAGGATTAGGGGACGGGTGAGGGTCAGGCTTCGGGGAAGGGTTAGGGTTAGGGTTCGGGCTATGGTTAGGGTTAGGGGACGGGGACGGTTTAGGGTCCAGGTGAGGGTACGGCAACGCTTTAGGGGGAGCTTGCGTGTGAGGGCCCGGGTTAGTGTTAGTGTACGGGTTAGGATTAGGGGACGGGTGAGGGTCAGGCTTCGGGGAAGGTTTAGGGTTAGGGTTCGGGCTAGGGTTAGGGTTAGGGGACGGGGACGGTTTAGGGTCCAGGTGAGGGTACGGCAACGCTTTAGGGGGAGCGTGCGTGTGAGGGCGCGGGTTAGGATTAGGGGACGGGTGAGGGTCAGGTTTCGGGGAAGGGTTAAGTTTAGGGTTCAGGCTAGGGTTAGGGTTAGGGGACGGGGACGGTTTAGGGTCCAGGTGAGGGTACGGCAACGCTTTAGGGGGAGCGTGCGTGTGAGGGCGCGGGTTAGTGTTAGCGTACGGGTTAGGATTAGGGCACGGGTGAGGGTCAGGCTTCGGGGAAGGGTTAGGGTTAGGGTTCGGGCTAGGGTTAGGGTTAGGGGACGGGGACGGTTTAGGGTCCAGGTGAGTGTACGGCAACGCTTTAGGAGGAGCGTGCGTGTGAGGGCGCGGGTTAGTGTTAGCGTACGGGTTAGGATTAGGGCACGGGTGAGGGTCAGGCTTCGGGGAAGGGTTAGGGTTGGGGTTCGGGCTAGGGTTAGGGTTAGGGGACGGGGACGGTTTAGGGTCCAGGTGAGGGTACGGCAACGCTTTAGGGGGAGCGTGCGTGTGAGGGCGCGGGTTAGTGTTAGAGTACGGGTTAGGATTAGGGGACGGGTGAGGGTCAGGCTTCGGGGAAATGTTAGGGTTAGGGTTTGGGTAAGGGTTAGGGTTAGGGGACGGGGACGGTTTAGGGTCCAGGTGAGGGTACGGCAACGCTTTACGGGGAGCGTGCGTGGGAGGGCGCGGGTTAGTGTTCGCGTACGGGTTAGGATTAGGGCACGGGTGAGGGTCAGGCTTCGGGGAAGGGTTAGTGTTAGGGTTCGGGCTAGGGTGAGGGTAGGGGACGGGGACGGTTTAGGGTCCAGGTGAGGGTACGGCAACGCTTTAGGGGGAGCGTGCGTGTGAGGGCGCGGGTTAGTGTTAGCGTACGGGTTAGGATTAGGGGACGGGTGAGGGTCAGGCTTCGGGGAAGGGTTAGGGTTAGGGTTCGGGCTAGGGTTAGGGTTAGGAGACGGTGACGGTTTAGGGTCCAGGTGAGGGTACAGCAACGCTTTAGGGGGAGCGTGCGTGTGCTGGTGCGGGTTAGTGTTAGCGTACGGGTTAGGATTAGGGGACGGGTGAGGGTCAGGCTTCGGGGAAGGGTTAGGGTTAGGGTTCGGGCTAGGGTTAGGGTTAGGGGACGGGGACGGTTTAGGGTGCAGGTGAGGGTACGGCAACGCTTTAGGGGGAGCGTCTGTGTGAGGGCGCGGGTCAGTGTTAGCGTACGGGTTAGGATTAGGGGACGGGTGAGGGTCAGGCTTCGGGGAAGGGTTAGGGTTAGGGTTCGGGCTAGGGTTTGGGTTAGGGGACGGGGACGGTTTAGGGTTCAGGTGAGGGTACGGCAACACTTTCGGGGGAGCGTGCGTGTGAGGGCGCGGGTTAGTGTTAGCGTACGGGTTAGGATTAGGGCACGGGTGAGGGTCAGGCTTCGGGGAAGGGTTAGGGTTAGGATTCGGACTAGTGTTAAGGTGAGGGGATGGCGACGGTTTAGGGTCCAGGTGAGGGTACGGCAACGCTTTCGGGGGAGCGTGCGTGTGAGGGCGCGGGTTAGTGTTAGCGTACGGGTTAGGATTAGGGCACGGGTGAGGGTCAGGCTTCGGGGAAGGGTTAGGGTTAGGGTTCGGGCTAGGGTTAGGGTTAGGGGACGGGGACGGTTTAGGGTCCAGGTGAGGGTACGGCAATGCTGTAGGGGGAGCGTGCGTGTGAGGGCGCGGGTTAGTGTTAGCGTACGGGTTAGAATTCGGGGACAGATGAGGGTCAGGCTTCGGGGAAGGGTTAGGGTTAGGGTTCGGGTTAGGGTTAGGGTTAGGGGACCGGGACGGTTTAGGGTCCAGGTGAGGGTACGGCAACGCTTTAGGGGGAGCGTGCGTGTGAGGGCGCGGGTTAGTGTTAGCGTACGGGTTAGGATTAGGGGACGGGTGAGGGTCAGGCTTCGGGGAAGGGTTAGGGTTAGGGTTCGGGCTAGGGTTAGGGTTAGGGGACGGGGACGGTTTAGGGTCCAGGTGAGGGTACGGCAGCGCTTTCGGGGGAGCATGCGTGTGAGGGCGCGGGTTAGTGTTAGCGTACGGGTTAGGATTAGGGGACGGGTGAGGGTCAGGCTTCGGGGAAGGGTTAGGGTTAGGGTTCGGGCTAGGGTTAGGGTTAGTGGACGGGGACGGTTTAGGGTCCAGGTGAGGGTACCGCAACGCTTTAGGGGGAGCGTACGTGTGACGGCGCGGGTTAGTGTTAGCGTACGGGTTAGGATTAGGGGACGGGTGAGGGTCAGGCTTCGGGAAAAGGTTAGGGTTAGGGTTCGGGCTAGGGTTAGGGTTAGGGGACGGGGACGGTTTAGGGTCCAGGTGAGGGTACGGCAACACTTTAGGGGGAGCATGCGTGTGAGGGCGCGGGTTAGTGTTAGCGTACGGGTTAGCATTAGGGCACGGGTGAGGGTCAGGCTTCGGGGAAGGGTTAGGGTTAGGGTTCGGGCTAGGGTTAGGGTTAGGGGACGGGGACGGTTTAGGGTCCAGGTGAGGGTACGGCAACGCTTTAGGGGGAGCGTGCGTGTGAGGGCGCGGGTTAGTGTTAGCGTACGGGTTAGGATTAGGGCACGGGTGAGGGTCAGGATTCGGGGAAGGGTTAGGGTTAGGGTTCAGTTAGGGTTAGGGTTAGGGGACGGGGACGGTTTAGGGTCCAGGTGAGGGTATGGCAACGCTTTAGGGGGCGCATGCGTGTGAGGGCGTGTGTTAGTGTTAGCGTACGGGTTAGGATTAGGGGACGGGTGAGGGTCAGGCTTCGGGGAAGGGTTAGGGTTCGGGCTAGGGTTAGGGTTAGGGGACGGGGACGGTTTAGGGTCCAGGTGAGGGTACGGCAACGCTTTAGGGGGAGCGTGCGTGTGAGGGCGCGGGTTAGTGTTAGCGTACGGGTTAGGATTAGGGGATGGGAGAGGGTCAGGCTTCGGGGAATGGTTAGGGTTAGGGTTCGGGCTAGGGTTAGGGTTAGGGGACGGGGACGGTTTAGGGTCCAGGTGAGGGTACGGCAACGCTTTCGGGGGAGCGTGCGTGTGAGGGTGCGGGTTAGTGTTAGCGTACGGGTTAGGATTAGGGGACGGGTGAGGGTCAGGCTTCGGGGAAGGGTTAGTGTTAGGGTTCGGGCTAGGGTTAGGGTTAGGGGACGGGGACGGTTTAGGGTCCAGGTGAGGGTACGGCAACGCTTTAGGGGGAGCGTGCGTGTGAGGGCGCGGGTTAGTGTTAGCGTACAGGTTAGGATTAGGGGACGGGTGAGGGTCAGGCTTCGGGGAAGGGTTAGGGTTAGGGTTCGGGCTAGGGTTAGGGTTAGGGGATATGGACGGTTTAGGGTCCAGGTGAGGGTACGGCAACGCTTTAGGGGGAGCGTGCGTGTGAGGGCGCGGGTTAGTGTTAGCGTACGGGTTAGGATTAGGGCACGGGTGAGGGTCAGGCTTCGGGGAAGGGTTAGGGTTAGGGTTCGGGCTAGGGTTAGGGTTAGGGGACGGGGACGGTTTAGGGTCCAGGTGAGGGTACGGCAACGCTTTAGGGGGAGCGTGCGTGTGAGGGCGCGGGTTAGTGTTAGCGTACGGGTTAGGATTAGGGCACGTGTGAGGGTCAGGCTTCGGGGAAGGGTTAGGGTTAGTGTTCGGGCTAGGGTTAGGGTTAGGGGACGGGGACGGTTTAGGGTCCAGGTGAGGGTACGGCAACGCTTTAGGGGGAGCGTGCGTGTGAGGGCGCGGGTTAGTGTTAGCGTACGGGTTAGGATTAGGGGACGGGTGAGGGTCAGGCTTCGGGGAAGTGTTAGGGTTAGGGTTCGGGCTAGGGTTAGGGTTAGGGGACAGGGACGGTTTAGGGTCCAGGTGAGGGTACGGCAACGCTTTCGGGGGAGCGTGCGTGTGAGGGCGCGGGTTAGTGTTAGCGTACGGGTTAGGATTCGGGGACAGGTGAGTGTCAGGCTTCGGGGAATGGTTAGGGTTAGAGTTCGTTTAGGGTTAGGGTTAGGGGACGGGGACGGTTTAGGGTCCAGGTTAGGTTACGGCCACGCTTTAGGGGGAGCGTGCGTGTGAGGGCGTGGGTTAGTGTTAGCGTACGGGTTAGGATTAGGGGACGGGTGAGGGTCAGGCTTCGGGGAAGGTTTAGGGTTAGGGTTCGGGCTAGGGTTAGGGTTAGGGGACCGGGACGGTTTAGGGTCCAGGTGAGGGTATGGCAACGCTTTAGGGGGAGCGTGCGTGTGAGGGCGTGGGTTAGTGTTAGCGTACGGGTTACGATTAGGGGACGGGTGAGGGTCAGGCTTCGGGGAAGGGTTAGGGTTAGGGTTCGGGCTAGGGTTAGGGTTAGGGGACGGGGAGGGTTTAAGATCCAGGTGAGGTTACGGCAACGCTTTAGGGGGAGCGTGCGTGTGAGGGCGCGGGTTAGTGTTAGCGTACGGGTTAGGATTAGGGCACGGGTGAGGGTCAGGCTTCGGGGAAGGGTTAGGGTTAGGGTTCGGGTTAGGGGACGGGGACGGTTTAGGGTCCAGGTGAGGGTACGGCAACGCTTTAGGGGGAGCATGCGTGTGAGGGCGCGGGTTAGTGTTAGCGTACGGGTTAGGATTAGGGCACGGGTGAGGGTCAGGCTTCGGGGAAGGGTTAGGTATAGGGTTCGGGCTAGGGTTAGGGTTAGGGGACGGGGACGGTTTAGGGTCGAGTTGAGGGTACGGCAACGCTTTAGGGGGAGCGTGCGCGTGTGGGCGCAGGTTAGCGTTAGCGTTGGGGTTAGGATTAGGGGACGGGTGAGGGTCAGGCTTCGGGGAAGGGTTAGGGTTAGGGTTCGGGCTAGGGTTAGGGTTAGGGGACGGGGACGGTTTAGGGTCCAGTTGAGGGTACGGCAACGCTTTAGGGGGAGCGTGCGTGTGAGGGCGCGGGTTAGTGTTAGCGTACGGGTTAGGATTAGGGGACGGGTGAGGGTCTGGCTTCGGGGAAGGGTTAGGGCTAGGGTTCGGGCTAGGGTTAGACTTAGGGGACGGGGAAGGTTTAGGGTCCAGGTGAGGGTACGGCAACACTTTAGGGGGAGCGTGCGTGGGAAGGCGCGGTTTAGTGTTAGCGTACAGGTTAGGATTAGGGGACGGGTGAGGGTCAGGCTTCGGGGAATGGTTAGGGTTAGGGTTCGGGCTAGGGTTAGGGTTAGGGGACGGGGACGATTTAGGGTCCAGGTGACGGTACGGCAACGCTTTAGGGGGAGCGTGCGTGTGAGGGGGCGGGTTAGTGTTAGCGTACGGGTTAGGATTAGGGCACGGGTGAGGGTCAGGCTTCGGGGAAGGGTTAGGGTTAGGGTTCGGACTAGGGTTAGGGTTGGGGACGGGGACTGTTTAGGGTCCAGGTGAGGGTACGGCAACGCTTTAGGGGGAGCGTGCGTGTGAGGGCGCGGGTTAATGTTAGCGTACGGGTTAGGATTAGGGCACGTGTGAGGGTCAGGCTTCGGGGAAGGGTTAGGGTTAGGGTTCGGGCTAGGGTTAGGGTTAGGGGACGGGGACGGTTTAGGGTCCAGGTGAGGGTACGGCAACGCTTTAGGGGGAGCGTGCGTGTGAGGGCGCGGGTTAGTGTTAGCGTACAGGTTAGGATTAGGGGACGGGTGAGGGTCAGGCTTCGGGGAAGGGTTAGTGTTAGGGTTCGGGCTAGGGTTAGGGTTAGGGGACGGGGACGGTTTAGGGTCCAGGTGAGGGTACGGCAACGCTTTAGGGGGAGCGTGCGTGTGAGGGCGCGGGTTAGTGTTAGCGTACGGGTTAGGATTAGGGCACGGGTGAGGGTCAGGCTTCGGGGAAGGGTGAGGGCTAGGGTTCGGGCTAGGGTTAGGGTTAGGGGACGGGGATGGTTTAGGGTCCCGGTGAGGGTACGGCAACGCTTTAGGGGGAGCGTGCGTGTGAGGGCGCGGGTTAGTGTTAGCGTACGGGTTAGGATTAGGGCACGGGTGAGGGTCAGGCTTCGGGGAAGGGTTAGGGCTAGGGTTCGGGCTAGGGTTAGGGTTAGGGGATGGGGACGGTTTAGGGTCCAGGTGAGGGTACGGCAACGCTTTAGGGGGAGCGTGCGTGTGAGGGCGCGGGTTAGTGTTAGAGTACGGGTTAGGATTAGGGGACGGGTGAGGGTCAGGCTTCGGGGAAGGGTTAGGGTTAGGGTTCGGGCTAGGGTTAGGGTTAGGGGACGGGGACGGTTTAGGGTCCAGGTGAGGGTACGGAAACGCTTTAGGGGGAGCGTGCGTGTGAGGGCGCGGGTTAGTGTTAGCGTACGGGTTAGGATTAGGGCACGGGTGAGGGTCAGGCTTCGGGGAAGGGTTAGGGCTAGGGTTCGGGCTAGGATTAGAGTTAGGGGACGGGGACGGTTTAGGGTCCAGGTGAGGGTACGGCAACGCTTTAGGGGGAGCATGCGTGTGAGGGCGTGGTTTAGTGTTAGCGTACAGGTTAGGATTAGGGGACGGGTGAGGGTCAGGCTTCGGGGAAGGGTTAGGGTTAGGGTTAGGGGACGGGGACAATTTAGGGTCCAGGTGACGGTACGGCAACCCTTTAGGGGGAGCGTGCATGTGAGGGCGCGGGTTAGTGTTAGCGTACGGGTTAGGATTAGGGGACGGGTGAGGGTCAGGCTTTGGGGAAGTGTTAGGGTTAGGGTTCGGACTAGGGTTAGGGTTAGGGGACGGGGACGGTTTAGGGTCCAGGTGAGGGTACGGCAACGCTTTAGGGGGAGCGTGCGTGTGAGGGCGCGGTTTAGTGTTAGCGTACGGGTTAGGATTAGGGGACGGGTGAGGGTCAGGCTTCGGGGAAGGGTTAGGGTTAGGGTTCGGGCTAGGGTTAGGGTTAGGGGACGGGGACGGTTTAGGGTCCAGGTGAGGGTACAGCAACGCTTTAGGGGGAGCGTGCGTGTGAGGGCGCGGGTTAGTGTTAGCGTACGGGTTAGGATTAGGGGACGGGTGAGGGTCAGGCTTCGGGGAAGGGTTAGGGTTAGGGTTCGGGCTAGGGTTAGGGTTAGGGGACGGGGACGGTTTAGGGTCCAGGTGAGGGTACGCAACGCTTTAGGGCGAGCGTGCGTGTGAGGGCGCGGGTTAGTGTTAGCGTACGGGTTAGGATTAGGGGACGGGTGAGGGTCAGGCTTCGGGGAAGGGTTAGGGTTAGGGTTCGGGCTAGGGTTAGGGTTAGGGGACGGGGACGGTTTAGGGTCCAGGTGAGGGTACGGCAACGCTTTAGGGGGAGCGTGCGTGTGAGGGCGCGGGTTAGTGTTAGCGTACGGGTTAGGATTAGGGGACGGGGAAGTGTTAGGGTTAGGGTTCGGGCTAGGGTTAGGGTTAGGGGACGGGGACGGTTTAGGGTCCAGGTGAGGGTACGGCAACGCTTTAGGGGGAGCGTGCGTGTGAGGGCGCGGGTTAGTGTTAGCGTACGGGTTAGGATTAGGGGACGGGTGAGGGTCAGGCTTCGGGGAAGGGTTAGGGTTAGGGTTCGGGCTAGGGTTAGGGTTAGGGGACGGGGACGGTTTAGGGTCCAGGTGAGGGTACGCAACGCTTTAGGGGGATCGTGCATGTGAGGGCGCGGGTTAGTGTTAGCGTACGGGTTAGGATTAGGGGACGGGTGAGGGTCAGGCTTCGGGGAAGGGTTAGGGTTAGGGTTCGGGCTAGAGTTAGGGTTAGGGGACGGGGACGGTTTAGGGTCCAGGTGAGGGTACGGCAACGCTTTAGGGGGAGCGTGCGTGTGAGGGCGCGGGTTAGTGTTAGCGTACGGGTTAGGATTAGGGGACGGGTGAGGGTCAGGCTTCGGGGAAGGGTTAGGGTTAGGGTTCGGACTAGGGTTAGGGTTAGGGGACGGGGACGGTTTAGGGTCCAGGTGAGGGTACGCAACGCTTTTGGGGGAGCGTGCCTGTGAGGGCGCGGGTTAGTGTTAGCGTACGGGTTAGGATTAGGGGACGGGTGAGGTCCAGGCTTCGGGGAAGGGTTAGGGTTAGGGTTCGGGCTAGGGTTAGGGTTAGGGGACGGGGACGGTTTAGGGTCCAGGTGAGGGTACGGCAACGCTTTAGGGGGAGCGTGCGTGTGAGGGGGCGGGTTAGTGTTAGCGTACGGGTTAGGATTAGGGGACGGGTGAGGGTCAGGCTTCGGGGAAGGGTTAGGGTTAGGGTTCGGGCTAGGGTTAGGGTTAGGGGACGGGGACGGTTTAGGGTCCAGGTGAGGGTACGGCAACGCTTTAGGGGGAGCGTGCGTGTGAGGGCGCGGGTTAGTGTTAGCGTACGGGTTAGGATTAGGGCACGGGTGAGGGTCAGGCTTCGGGGAAGGGTTAGGGTTAGGGTTCGGTCTAGGGTTAGGGTTAGGGGACGGGGACCGTTAAGGGTCCAGGTGAGGGTACGGCAACGCTTTAGGGGGAGCGTTCGTGTGAGGGCGCGGGTTAGTGTTAGCGTACGGGTTAGGATTAGGGGACGGGTGAGGGTCAGGCTTCGGGGAAGGGTTAGATTTAGGGTTCGAGCTAGGGTTAGGGTTAGGGGACGGGGACGGTTTAGGGTGCAGCTGAGGGTACGGCAACGCTTTAGGGGGAGCGTGCGTGTGAGGGCGCGGGTTAGTGTTAGCGTACAGGTTAGGATTAGGGGATGGGTGAGGGTCAGGCTTCGGGGAAGGGTTAGGGTTAGGGTTCGGGCTAGGGTTAGGGTTAGGGGACGGGGACGGTTTAGGGTCCAGGTGAGGGTACGGCAACGTTTTAGGGGGAGCGTGCATGTGAGGGCGTGGGTTAGTGTTAGCGTACGGGTTAGGATTAGGGCACGGGTGAGGGTCAGGCTTCGGGGATGGGTTAGGGTTAGGGTTCGGGCTAGGGTTAGGGTTAGGGGACGGGGACGGTTTAGGGTCCAGGTGAGGGTACGGCAACGCTTTAGGGGGAGAGTGAGTGTGAGGGCGCGGGTTAGTGTTAGCGTACGGGTTAGGATTAGGGGACGGGTGAGGGTCAGGCTTCGGGGAAGGGTTATGGTAAGAGTTCGGGCTAGGGTTAGGGTTAGGGGACGGGGACGGTTTAGGGTCCAGGTGAGGGTACGGCAACGCTTTAGGGGGAGCGTGCGTGTGAGGGCGCGGGTTAGTGTTAACGTACGGGTTAGGATTAGGGCACGGGTGAGGGTCAGGCTTCGGGGAAGGGTTAGGGTTAGGGTTCGGGCTAGGGTTAGGGATAGTGGACGGGGACGGTTTAGGGTCCAAGTGAGGGTACGGCAACGCTTTAGGGGGAGCGTGCGTGTGAGGGCGCGGGTTAGTTTTAGCGTACGGGTTAGGATTAGGGCACGGGTGAGGGTCAGGCTTCGGGGAAGGGTTAGGGTTAGGGTTCGGGCTAGGGTTAGGGTTAGGGACGGGGACGGTTTAGGGTCCAGGTGAGGGTACGGCAGCGCTTTACGGGGAGCGTGCGTGTGAGGGCGCGGGTTAGTGTTAGCGTACGGGTTAGTATTAGGGGACGGGTGAGGGTCAGGCTTCGGGGAAGGGTTATGGTTAGGGTTCAGGCTAGGGTTAGGGTTAGGGTTAGGGGACGGTTTAGGGTCCAGGTGAGGGTACGGCAACGCTTTAGGGGGATCGTGCGTGTGAGGGCGCGGGTTAGTGTTAGCGTACGGGTTAGGATTAGGGGACAGGTGAGGGTCAGGCTTCGGGGAAGGGTTAGGGTTAGGGTTCGGGCTAGGGTTAGGGTTAGGGGACGGGGATGGTTTAGGGTCCAGGTGAGGGTACGGCAACGCTTTAGGGGGAGCGTGCGTGTGAGGGCGCGGGTTAGTGTTAGCGTACGGGTTAGGATTAGGGGACGGGTGAGGGTCAGGCTTTGGGGAAGGGTTAGGGTTAGGGTTCGGGCTAGGGTGAGGGTTAGGGGACGGGGACGGTTTAGGGTCCAGGTGAGGGTACGGCAACGCTTTAGGGGGAGCGTGCGTGTGAGGGCGCGGGTTAGTGTTAGCGTACGGGTTAGGATTATGGTCGAGTGAGGGTCAGGCTTCGGGGAAGGGTTAGGGTTAGGGTTCGGTCTAGGGTTAGGGTTAGGGGACGGGGACTGTTTAGGGTCCAGGTGAGGGTACGGCAACGCTTTAGGGGGAGCGTGCGTGTGAGGGCGCGGGTTAGTGTTAGCGTACGGGATAGGATTAGGGCACGGGTGAGGGTCAGGCTTCGGGGAAGGGTTAGGGTTAGGGTTCGGGCTAGGGTAAGGGTTAGGGGACGGGGACAGTTTCGGGTCCAGGTGAGGGTACGGCAACGCTTCAGGGGGAACGTGCGTGTGAGGGCGCGGGTTAGTGTTAGCGTACGGGTTAGGATTAGGGGACGGGTGAGGGTCAGGCTTCGGGGAAGGGTTAGGGTTAGGGTTCGGGCTAGGGTTAGGGTTAGGGTTAGGGGACGGTTTAGGGTCCAGGTGAGGGTATGGCAACGCTTTAGGGGTAGCGTGCGTGTGAGGGCGCGGGTTAGTGTTAGCGTACGGGTTAGGATTAGGGGACGGGTGAGGGTCAGGCTTCGGGGAAGGGTTAGGATTAGGGTTCGGGCTAGGGTTAGGGTTAGGGGACGGGGACGGTTTAGGGTCCAGGTGAGGGTACGGCAACGCTTTAGGGGGAGCGTGCGTGTGAGGGCGCGGGTTAGTGTTAGCGTACGGGTTAGGATTAGGGCACGGGTGAGGGTCAGGCTTCGGGGAAGGGTTAGGCTTAGGGTTCGGGCTAGGGTTAGGGTTAGGGGACGGGGACGATTTAGGGTCCAGGTGAGGGTACGGCAACGCTTTAGGGGGAGCGTGCGTGTGAGGGCGCGGGTTAGTGTTAGCGTACGGGTTAGGATTAGGGGACGGGTGAGGGTCAGGCTTCGGGGAAGGGTTATGGTTAGGGTTCGGGCTAGGGTTAAGGTTAGGGGACGGGGACGGTTTAGGTTCCAGGTGAGGGTACGGCAACGCTTTAGGGGGAGCGTGCGTGTGAGGGCGCGGGTTAGTGTTAGCGTACGGGTTAGGATTAGGGGACGGGTGAGGGTCAGGCTTCGGGGAAGGGTTAGGGCTGGGTTCGGGCTAGGGTTAGAGTTAGGGGACGGGGACGGTTTAGAGTCCAGGTGAGGGTACGGCAACGCTTTAGGGGGAGCGTGCGTGTGAGGGCGCGGGTTAGTGTTAGCGTTAGGGTTAGGATTAGGGCACGGGTGAGGGTCAGGCTTCGGGGAAGGGTTAGGGCTAGGGTTCGGGCTAGGGTTAGGGTTAGGGGACGGGGACGGTTTAGGGTCCAGGTGAGGGTACGGCAACGTTTTAGGGGGAGCGTTCGTGTGAGGGCGCGGGTTAGTGTTAGCGTACGGGTTAGGATTAGGGGACGGATGAGGGTCAGGCTTTGGGGAAGGGTTGGGGTAGGGTTCGGGCTAGGGTTAGGGTTAGGGGACGGGGACGGTTTAGGGTCCTGGTGAGGGTACGGAACGCTTTAGTGGGTGCGTGCGTGTGACGGCGTGGGTTAGGATTAGGGGACGGGTGAGGGTCAGGTTTCGGGGAAGGGTTAGGGTTAGGGTTCAGGCTAGGGTTAGGGTTAGGGGACGGGGACGGTTTAGGGTCCAGGTGAGGGTACGGCAACGCTTCAGGGGGAACGTGCGTGTGAGGGCGCTGGTTAGTGTTAGCGTACGGGTTAGGATTAGGGGACGGGTGAGCGTCAGGCTTCGGGGAAGGGTTAGGGTTAGGGTTCGGGCTAGGGTTAGGGTTAGGGGACGGGGACGGTTTAGGGTCCAGGTGAGGGTATGGAAACGCTTTAGGGGGAGCGTGCGTGTGAGGGCGCGGGTTAGTGTTAGCGTACGGGTTAGGATTAGGGGACGGGTGAGGGTCAGGCTTCGGGGAAGGGTTAGGGTTAGGGTTCGGTCTAGGGTTAGGGTTAGGGGACGGGGACGGTTTAGGGTCCAGGTGAGGGTACGGCAACGCTTTAGGGGGAGCGTGCGTGTGAGGGCGCGGGTTAGTGTTAGAGTACGGGTTAGGATTAGGGGACGGGGGAGGGTCAGGCTTCGGGGAAGGGTTAGGCTTAGGGTTCGGGCTAGGGTTAGGGTTAGGCGACGTGGACGATTTAGGGTCCAGGTGAGGGTACGGCAACGCTTTAGGGGGAGCGTGCGTGTGAGGGCGCGGGTTAGTGTTAGCGTACGGGTTAGGATTAGGGGACGGGTGAGGGTCAGGCTTCGGGGAAGGGTTAGGGCTAGGGTTCGGGCTAGGGTTAGGGTTAGGGGACGGGGACGGTTTAGGGTCCTGGTGAGGGTACGGAACGCTTTAGGGGGTGCGTGCGTGTGACGGCGTGGGTTAGGATTAGGGGACGGGTGAGGGTCAGGTTTCGGGGAAGGGTTAGGGTTAGGGTTCAGGCTAGGGTTAGGGTTAGGGGACGGGGACGGTTTAGGGTCCAGGTGAGGGTACGGCAACGCTTTAGGGGGAAGGTGCGTGTGAGGGCGCGGGTTAGTGTTAGCGTACGGGTTAGGATTAGGGCCCGGGTGAGGGTCAGGCTTCGGGGAAGGGTTAGGGTTAGGGTTCGGGCTAGGGTAAGGGTTAGGGGACGGGGACGGTTTAGGGTCCAGGTGAGGGTACGGCAACGCTTCAGGGGGAACGTGCGTGTGAGGGCGCGGGTTAGTGTTAGCGTACGGGTTAGGATTAGGGGACGGGTGAGCGTCAGGCTTCGGGGAAGGGTTAGGGTTAGGGTTCGGGCTAGGGTTAGGGTTAGGGGACGGGGACGGTTTAGGGTCCAGGTGAGGGTACGGCAACGCTTTAGGGGGAGCGTGCGTGTGAGGGCGCGGGTTAGTGTTAGCGTACGGGTTAGGATTAGGGGACGGGTGAGGGTCAGGCTTCGGGGAAGGGTTAGGGCTAGGGTTCGGGCTAGGGTTAGGGTTAGGGGACGGGGACGGTTTAGGGTCCTGGTGAGGGTATGGAACGCTTTAGGGGGTGCGTGCGTGTGACGGCGTGGGTTAGGATTAGGGGACGGGTGAGGGTCAGGTTTCGGGGAAGGGTTAGGTTTAGGGTTCAGGCTAGGGTTAGGGTTAGGGGACGGGGACGGTTTAGGGTCCAGGTGAGGGTACGGCAACGCTTTAGGGGGAGCGTGCGTGTGAGGGCGCGGGTTAGTGTTAGCGTACGGGTTAGGATTAGGGCCCGGGTGAGGGTCAGGCTTCGGGGAAGGGTTAGGGTTACGGTTCGGGCTAGGGTAAGGGTTAGGGGACGGGGACGGTTTAGGGTCCAGGTGAGGGTACGGCAACGCTTCAGGGGGAACGTGCGTGTGAGGGCGCGGGTTAGTGTTAGCGTACGGGTTAGGATTAGGGGACGGGTGAGCGTCAGGCTTCGGGGAAGGGTTAGGGTTAGGGTTCGGGCTAGGGTTAGGGTTAGGGGACGGGGACGGTTTAGGGTCCAGGTGAGGGTATGGCAACGCTTTAGGGGGAGCGTGCGTGTGAGGGCGCGGGTTAGTGTTAGCGTACGGGTTAGGATTAGGGGACGGGTGAGGGTAAGGCTTCGGGGAAGGGTTAGGGTTAGGGTTCGGGCTAGTGTTAGGGTTAGGGGACGGGGACGGTTTAGGGTCCAGGTGAGGGTACGGCAACGCTTTAGGGGGAGCGTGCGTGTGAGGGCGCGGGTTAGTGTTAGCGTACGGGTTAGGATTAGGGGACGGGTGAGGGTCAGGCTTCGGGGAAGGGTTAGGGTTAGGGTTCGGGCTAGGGTTAGGGTTAGGGTACGGGGACGATTTAGGGTCCAGGTGAGGGTACGGCAACGCTTTAGGGGGAGCGTGCGTGTGAGGGCGCGGGTTAGTGTTAGCGTTAGGGTTAGGATTAGGGCACGGGTGAGGGTCAGGCTTCGGGGAAGGTTTAGGGCTAGGGTTCGGGCTAGGGTTAGGGTTAGGGGACGGGGACGGTTTAGGGTCCAGGTGAGGGTACGGCAACGCTTTAGGGGGAGCGTGCTTGTGAGGGCGCGGGTTAGTGTTAGCGTACGGGTTAGGATTAGGGGACGGATGAGGGTCAGGCTTTGGGGAAGGGTTGGGGTAGGGTTCGGGCTAGGGTTAGGGTTAGGGGACGGGGACGGTTTAGGGTCCTGGTGAGGGTACGGAACGCTTTAGGGGGTGCGTGCGTGTGACGGCGTGGGTTAGGATTAGGGGACGGGTGAGGGTCAGGTTTCGGGGAAGGGTTAGGGTTAGGGTTCAGGCTAGGGTTAGGGTTAGGGGACGGGGACGGTTTAGGGTCCAGGTGAGGGTACGGCAACGCTTTAGGGGGAAGGTGCGTGTGAGGGCGCGGGTTAGTGTTAGCGTACGGTTTAGGATTAGGGGACGGGTGAGGGTCAGGCTTCGGGGAAGGGTTAGGGTTAGGGTTCGGGCTAGGGTTAGGGTTAGGGGACGGGGACGGTTTAGGGTCCAGGTGAGGGTACGGCAACGCTTTAGGGGGAGCGTGCGTGTGAGGGCGCGGGTTAGTGTTAGCATACGGGTTAGGATTAGGGCACGGGTGAGGGTCAGGCTTCGGGGAAGGGTTAGGGTTAGGGTTCGGGCTAGGTTTAGGGTTAGGGGACGGGGACGGTTTAGGGTCCAGGTGAGGGTACGGCAACGTTTTAGGGGTAGCGTGCATGTGAGGGCGTGCGTTAGTTTTAGCGTACGGGTTAGGATTAGGGGACGGGTGAGGGTCAGGCTTCGGGGAAGGGTTAGGGTTAGGGTTCGGGCTAGGGTTAGGGTTAGGGGACGGGGACGGTTTAGGGTCCAGGTGAGGGTACGGCAACGTTTTAGGGGGAGCGTGCGTGTGAGGGCGCGGGTTAGTGTTAGCATACGGGTTAGGATTAGGGCACGGGTGAGGGTCAGGCTTCGGGGAAGGGTTAGGGTTAGGGTTCGGGCTAGGTTTAGGGTTAGGGGACGGGGACGCTTTAGGGTCCAGGTGAGGGTACAGCAACGCTTTAGGGGGAGCGTGCGTGTGAGGGCGCGGGTTAGTGTTAGCGTACGGGTTAGGATTAGGGGACGGGTGAGGGTCAGGCTTCGGGGAAGGGTTAGGGTTAGGGTTCGGGCTAGGGTTAGGGTTAGGGGACGGGGACGGTTTAGGGTCCAGGTGAGGGTACGGCAACGCTTTAGGGGGAGCGTGCGTGTGAGCGCGCAGGTTAGTGTTAGCGTACGGGTTAGGATTAGGGGACGGGTGAGGGTCAGGCTTCGGGGAAGGGTTAGGGTTAGGGTTCGGGCTAGGGTTAGGGTTAGGGGACGGGGACGGTTTAGGGTCCAGGTGAGGGTACAGCAACGCTTTAGGGGGACCGTGCGTGTGAGGGCGTGGGTTAGTGTTAGCGTACGGGTTCGGATTAGGGCACGGGTGAGGGCCAGGCTTCGGGGAAGGGTTAGGGTTAGGGTTCGGGCTAGGGTTAGGGTTAGGGGACGGGGACGGTTTAGGGTCCAGGTGACGGTACGGCAATGCTTTAGGCGGAGCGTGCGTGTGAGGGCGCGGGTTAGTGTTAGCGTACGGGTTAGGATTAGGGGAGGGGTGAGGGTCAGGCTTCGGGGAAGGGTTAGGGTTAGGGTTCGGGCTAGGGTTAGGGGACGGGGACGGTTTAGGATCCAGGTGAGGGTATGGCAACGCTTTAGGGGGAGCGTGCGTGTGAGGGCGCGCGTTACTGTTACCGTACGGGTTAGGATTAGGGGATGGGTGAGGGTCTGGCTTCGGGGAAGGGTTAGGGTTAGGGTTCGGGCTAGGGTTAGGGTTAGGGGACGAGGACGGTTTAGGGTCCAGGTGAGGGTACGGCAACGCTTTAGGGGGAGCGTGCGTGTGAGGGCGCGGGTTAGTGTTAGCGTACGGGTTAGGATTAGGGGATGGGTGAGGGTCAGGCTTCGGGGAAGGGTTAGGGTTAGGGTTCGGGCTAGGGTTAGGGTTAGGGGACGGGGACGGTTTAGGGTCCAGGTGACGGTACGGCAACGCTTTAGGGGGAGCGTGCGTGTGAGGGCGCGGGTTAGTGTTAGCGTACGGGTTAAGATTAGGGCACGGGTGAGGGTCAGGCTTCGGGGAAGGGTTAGGGTTAGGGTTCGGGCTAGGGTTAGGGTTAGGGGACGGTGACGGTTTAGGGTCCAGGTGAGGGTACGGCAACGCTTTAGGGGGAGCGTGCGTGTGAGGGCGTGGGTTAGTGTTAGAGTACGGGTTAGGATTAGGGCACGGGTGAGGGTCAGGCTTCGGGGAAGGGTTAGGGTTAGGGTTCGGGCTAGGGTTAGGATTAGGTGACGGGGACGGTTTAATTTCCAGGTGAGGTTACGGCAACGCTTTAGGGGGAGCGTGCGTGTGAGGGCGCGGGTTAGTGTTAGCGTACGGGTTAGGATTAGGG
The DNA here is from genome assembly GCF_949987515.2 of Delphinus delphis. Classification (NCBI taxonomy): domain Eukaryota; kingdom Metazoa; phylum Chordata; class Mammalia; order Artiodactyla; family Delphinidae; genus Delphinus; species Delphinus delphis. Next base: position 544,948 of record NW_027192745.1, read on the forward strand.
GACAGGTGAGGGTCAGGCTTCGGGGAAGGGTTAGTGTTAGGGTTCGGGCTAGGGTTAGGGTTAGGGGCCGGGGACGGTTTAGCGTCCAGGTGAGGGTACGGCAACGCTTTAGGGGGAGCGTGCGTGTGAGGGCGCGGGTTAGTGTTATCGTACGGGTTAGGATTAGGGGACGGGTGAGGGTCAGGCTTCGGGGAAGGGTTAGGGTTAGGGTTCGGGCTAGGGTTAGGGTTAGGGGACGGGGACGGTTTAGGGTCCAGGTGAGGGTACGGCAACGCTTTACGGGGAGCGTGCGTGTGAGGGCGCGGGTTAGTGGTAGCGTACGGGTTAGTATTAGGGGACGGGTGAGGGTCAGGCTTCGGGGAAGGGTTAGGATTAGGGTTCGGGCTAGGGTTAGGGTTAGGGGACGGGGACGGCTTAGGGTCCAGGTGAGGGTACGGCAACGCTTTAGGGGGAGCGTGCGTGTGAGGGCGCGGGTTAGTGTTAGCGTACGGGTTAGGATTAGGGGACGGGTGAGGGTCAGGCTTCGGGGAAGGGTTAGGGTTGGGTTTGGGCTAGGGTTAGGGTTAGGGGACGGGGACGGTTTAGGGTCCAGGTGAAGGTACGGCAACGCTTTAGGGGGAGCGTGCGTGTGAGGGCACGGGTTAGTGTTAGCGTACGGGTTAGGATTAGGGGACGGGTGAGGGTCAGGCTTCGGGGAAGGGTTAGGGTTAGGGTTCGGGCTAGGGTTAGGGTTAGGGGACGGGGACGGTTTAGGGTCCAGGTGAGGGTACGGCAACGCTTTAGGGGGAGCGTGCGTGTGAGGGTGCGGGTTAGTGTTAGTGTACGGGTTAGGATTAGGGGACGGGTGAGGGTCAGGCTTCGGGGAAGGGTTAGGGTTAGGGTTCGGGCTAGGGTTAGGGTTAGGGGACGGGGACGGTTTAGGGTCCAGGTGAGGGTACGGCAATGCTTTCGGGGGAGCGTGCGTGTGAGGGCGCGGGTTAGTGTTAGCGTACGGGTTAGGATTAGGGGAAGGGTGAGGGTCAGGCTTCGGGGAAGGGTTAGGGTTAGGGTTCGGGCTAGGGTTAGGGTTAGGGGACGGGGACGGTTTAGGGTCCAGGTGAGGGTACGGCAACGCTTTAGGGGGAGCGTGCGTGTGAGGGCGCGGGTTAGTGTTAGCGTACGGGTTAGGATTAGGGGACGGGTGAGGGTCAGGCTTCGGGGAAGGGTTAGGGCTAGGGTTCGGGCTAGGGTTAGGGTTAGGGGACGGGGACGGCTTAGGGTCCAGGTGAGGGTACGGCAACGCTTTAGGGGGAGCGTGCGTGTGAGGGCGCGGGTTAGTGTTAGCGTACGGGTTAGGATTAGGGGACGGGTGAGGGTCAGGCTTCGGGGAAGGGTTAGGGTTAGGGTTTGGGCTAGGGTTAGGGTTAGGGGACGGGGACGGTTTAGGGTCCAGGTGAAGGTACGGCAACGCTTTAGGGGGAGCGTGCGTGTGAGGGCGCGGGTTAATGTTAGCGTACGGGTTAGGATTAGGGGACGGGTGAGGGTCAGGCTTCGGGGAAGGGTTAGGGTTAGGGTTCGGGCTAGGGTTAGGGTTAGGGGACGGGGACGGTTTAGGGTCCAGGTGAGGGTACGGCAACGCTTTAGGGGGAGCGTGCAAGTGAGGGCGCGGGTTAGTGTTAGTGTACGGGTTAGGATTAGGGGACGGGTGAGGGTCAGGCTTCGGGGAAGTGTTAGGGTTAGGGTTCGGGCTAGGGTTAGGGTTAGGGGACGGGGACGGTTTAGGGTCCAGGTGAGGGTACGGCCACGCTTTCGGGGGAGCGTGCGTGTGAGGGCGCTGGTTAGTGTTAGCGTACGGGTTAGGATTAGGGGAAGGGTGAGGGTCAGGCTTCGGGGAAGGGTTAGGGTTAGGGTTCGGGCTAGGGTTAGGGTTAGGGGACGGGGACGGTTTAGGGTCCAGGTGAGGGTACGGCAACGCTTTAGGGGGAGCGTGCGTGTGAGGGCGCGGGTTAGTGTTAGCGTACGGGTTAGGATTAGGGGACGGGTGAGGGTCAGGCTTCGGGGAAGGGTTAGGGCTAGGGTTCGGGCTAGGGTTAGGGTTAGGGGACGGGGACGGTTTAGGGTCCAGGTGAGGGTACGGCAACGCTTTAGGGGGAGCGTGCGTGTGAGGGCGCGGGTTAGTGTTAGCGTATGGGTTAGGATTAGGGGACGGGTGAGGGTCAGGATTCGGGGAAGGGTTAGGGTTAGGGTTCGAGCTAGGGTTAGGGTTAGGGGACGGGGACGGTTTAGGGTCCAGGTGAGGGTACGGCAACGCTTTAGGGGGAGCGTGCGTGTGAGGGTGCGGGTTAGTGTTAGCGTACGGGTTAGGATTAGGTGACGGGTGAGGGTCAGGCTTCAGGGAAGGGTTAGGGCTAGGGTTCGGGCTAGGGTTAGGGTTAGGGGACGGGGACGGTTTAGGGTCCAGGTGAGGGTACGGCAACGCTTTAGGGGGAGCGTGCGTGTGAGGGCGTGGGTTAGTGTTAGCGTACGGGTTAGGATTAGGGCACGGGTGAGGGTCAGGCTTCGGGGAAGGGTTAGGGCTAGGGTTCGGGCTAGGGTTAGGGTTAGGGGACTGGGACGGTTTAGGGTCCAGGTGAGGGTACGGCAACGCTTTAGGGGGAGCGTGCGTGTGAGGGCGCGGGTTAGTGTTAGCGTACGGGTTAGGATTAGGGGACGGGTGAGGATCAGGTTTCAGGGAAAGGTTAGGGTTAGGGTTCGGGCTAGGGTTAGGGTTAGGGGACGGGGACGGTTTAGGGTCTAGGTGAGGGTACGGCAACGCTTTAGGGGGAGCGTGCGTGTGAGGGCGCGGGTTAGTGTTAGCGTACGGGTTAGGATTAGGGGACGGGTGAGGGTCAGGCTTCGGGGAAGGGTTAGGGTTAGGGTTCGGGCTACGGTTAAGGTTAGGGGACAGGGACAGTTTAGGGTCCATGTGAGGGTATGGCAACGCTTTAGAGGGAGCGTGCGTGTGAGGGCGCGGGTTAGTGTTAGCGTACGTGATAGGATTAGGGCACGGGTGAGCGTCAGGCTTCGGGGAAGGGTTAGGGTTAGGGTTCGGCCTAGGGTTAGGGTTAGGGGACGGGGACGGTTTAGGTTCCAGGTGAGGGTACGGCAACGCTTTAGGGGGAGCGTGCGTGTGAGGGCGCGGTTTAGTGTTAGAGTACGGGTTAGAATTAGGGGACGGGTGAGGGTCAGGCTTCGGGGAAGGGTTAGGGTTAGGATTCGGGCTAGGGTTAGGGTTAGGGGACGGGGACGGTTTAGGGTCCAGGTGAGGGTACGGCAACGCTTTAGGGGGAGCGTGCGTGTGAGGGCGCGGGTTAGTGTTAGCGTACGGGTTAGGATTAGGGGACGGGTGAGGGTCAGGTTTCGGGAAAGAGTTAGGGTTCGGGTTCGGGCTAGGGTTAGGGTTAGGGGATGGGGACGGTTTAGGGTCGAGGTGACGGTACGGCAACGCTTTAGGGAGAGCGTGCGTGTGAGAGCGCAGGTTAGTGTTAGCGTACGGGTTAGGATAAGGGGACGGGTGAGGTTCAGGCTTCGGGGAAGGGTTAGGGTTAGGGTTCGGGCTAGGGTTAGGGTTAGGGGACGGGGACGGTTTACGGTCCTGGTGAGGGTACGGAACGCTTTAGGGGGTGCGTGCGTGTGACGGCGCGGGTTAGGATTAGGGGACGGGTGAGGGTCAGGTTTCGGGGAAGGGTTAGGGTTAGGGTTCAGGCTAGGGTTAGGGTTAGGGGACGGGGACGGTTTAGGGTCCAGGTGAGGGTACGGCAACGCTTTAGGGGGAGTGTGCGTGTGTGGGCGCGGGTTAGTGTTAGCGTACGGGTTAGGATTAGGGCACGGGTGAGGGTCAGGCTTCGGGGAAGGGTTAGGGTTAGGGTTCGGGCTAGGGTTAGGGTTAGGGGACGGGGACGGTTTAGGGTCCAGGTGAGGGTACGGCAACGCTTTAGGGGGAGCGTGCGTGTGAGCGCGCAGGTTAGTGTTAGCGTACGGGTTAGGATTAGGGGACGGGTGAGGGTCAGGCTTCGGGGAAGGGTTAGGGTTAGGGTTCGGGCTAGGGTTAGGGTTAGGGGACGGGGACGGTTTAGGGTCCAGGTGAGGGTACGGCAACGCTTTAGGGGGAGAGTGTGTGTGAGGGCGCGAGTTAGTGTTAGCGTACGGGTTCGGATTAGGGCACGAGTGAGGGTCAGGCTTCGGGGAAGGGTTAGGGTTAGGGTTCGGGCTAGGGTTAGGGTTAGGGGACGGGGACGGTTTAGGGTCCAGGTGAGGGTACGGAACGATTTAGGGGGAGCGTGCGTGTGAGGGCGCAGGTTAGTGTTAGGGTACGGGTTAGGATTAGGGCACGGGTGAGGGTCAGGCTGCGGGGAAGGGTTAGGGTTAGGGTTCGGGCTAGGGTTAGGGTTAGGGGACGGGGACGGTTTAGGGTCCAGGTGAGGGTACGGCAACGCTTTACGGGGAGCGTGCGTGTGAGGGCGCGGGTTAGTGTTAGCATACGCGTTAGTATTAGCGGACGGGTGAGGGTCAGGCTTCGGGGAAGGGTTAGGGTTAGGGTTCGGGCTAGGGTTAGGGTTAGGGGACGGGGACGGTTTAGGGTCCAGGTGAGGGTACGGCAACGCTTTAGGGGGAGCGTGCGTGTGAGGGCGCGGGTTAGTGTTAGCGTACGGGTTAGGATTAGGGGACGGGTGAGGGTCAGGCTTCGGGGAAGGGTTAGGGTTAGGGTTCGGGCTAGGGTTAGGGTTAGGGGACGGGGACGGTTTAGGGTCCAGGTGAGGGTACGGCAACGCTTTAGGGGGAGCGTGCGTGTGAGGGCGCGGGTTAGTGTTAGCGTACGGGTTAGGATTAGGGGACGGGTGAGGGTCAGGCTTCGGGGAAGGGTTAGGGTTAGGGTTCGGGCTAGGGTTAGGGTTAGGGGACGGGGACGGTTTAGGGTCCAGGTGAGGGTACGGCAACGCTTTAGGGGGAGCGTGCGTGTGAGGGCGCGGGTTAGTGTTAGCGTACGGGTTAGGATTAGGGGACGGGTGAGGATCAGGTTTCAGGGAAAGGTTAGGGTTAGGGTTCGGGCTAGGGTTAGGGTTAGGGGACGGGGACGGTTTAGGGTCTAGGTGAGGGTATGGCAACGCTTTAGGGGGAGCGTGCGTGTGAGGGCGCGGGTTAGTGTTAGCGTACGGGTTAGGATTAGGGGACGGGTGAGGGTCAGGCTTCGGGGAAGGGTTAGGGTTAGGGTTCGGGCTACGGTTAAGGTTAGGGGACAGGGACAGTTTAGGGTCCATGTGAGGGTATGGCAACGCTTTAGAGGGAGCGTGCGTGTGAGGGCGCGGGTTAGTGTTAGCGTACGTGATAGGATTAGGGCACGGGTGAGCGTCAGGCTTCGGGGAAGGGTTAGGGTTAGGGTTCGGGCTAGGGTTAGGGTTAGGGGACGGGGACGGTTTAGGTTCCAGGTGAGGGTACGGCAACGCTTTAGGGGGAGCGTGCGTGTGAGGGCGCGGTTTAGTGTTAGAGTACGGGTTAGAATTAGGGGACGGGTGAGGGTCAGGCTTCGGGGAAGGGTTAGGGTTAGGGTTCGGGCTAGGGTTAGGGTTAGGGGACGGGGACGGTTTAGGGTCCAGGTGAGGGTACGGCAACGCTTTAGGGGGAGCGTGCGTGTGAGGGCGCGGGTTAGTGTTAGCGTACGGGTTAGGATTAGGGGACGGGTGAGGGTCAGGTTTCGGGAAAGAGTTAGGGTTCGGGTTCGGGCTAGGGTTAGGGTTAGGGGACGGGGACGGTTTAGGGTCGAGGTGACGGTACGGCAACGCTTTAGGGAGAGCGTGCGTGTGAGAGCGCAGGTTAGTGTTAGCGTACGGGTTAGGATAAGGGGACGGGTGAGGTTCAGGCTTCGGGGAAGGGTTAGGGTTAGGGTTCGGGCTAGGGTTAGGGTTAGGGGACGGGGACGGTTTACGGTCCTGGTGAGGGTACGGAACGCTTTAGGGGGTGCGTGCGTGTGACGGCGCGGGTTAGGATTAGGGGACGGGTGAGGGTCAGGTTTCGGGGAAGGGTTAGGGTTAGGGTTCAGGCTAGGGTTAGGGTTAGGGGACGGGGACGGTTTAGGGTCCAGGTGAGGGTACGGCAACGCTTTAGGGGGAGTGTGCGTGTGTGGGCGCGGGTTAGTGTTAGCGTACGGGTTAGGATTAGGGCACGGGTGAGGGTCAGGCTTCGGGGAAGGGTTAGGGTTAGGGTTCGGGCTAGGGTTAGGGTTAGGGGACGGGGACGGTTTAGGGTCCAGGTGAGGGTACGGCAACGCTTTAGGGGGAGCGTGCGTGTGAGCGCGCAGGTTAGTGTTAGCGTACGGGTTAGGATTAGGGGACGGGTGAGGGTCAGGCTTCGGGGAAGGGTTAGGGTTAGGGTTCGGGCTAGGGTTAGGGTTAGGGGACGGGGACGGTTTAGGGTCCAGGTGAGGGTACGGCAACGCTTTAGGGGGAGAGTGTGTGTGAGGGCGCGAGTTAGTGTTAGCGTACGGGTTCGGATTAGGGCACGAGTGAGGGTCAGGCTTCGGGGAAGGGTTAGGGTTAGGGTTCGGGCTAGGGTTAGGGTTAGGGGACGGGGACGGTTTAGGGTCCAGGTGAGGGTACGGAACGATTTAGGGGGAGCGTGCGTGTGAGGGCGCAGGTTAGTGTTAGGGTACGGGTTAGGATTAGGGCACGGGTGAGGGTCAGGCTGCGGGGAAGGGTTAGGGTTAGGGTTCGGGCTAGGGTTAGGGTTAGGGGACGGGGACGGTTTAGGGTCCAGGTGAGGGTACGGCAACGCTTTACGGGGAGCGTGCGTGTGAGGGCGCGGGTTAGTGTTAGCATACGCGTTAGTATTAGCGGACGGGTGAGGGTCAGGCTTCGGGGAAGGGTTAGGGTTAGGGTTCGGGCTAGGGTTAGGGTTAGGGGACGGGGACGGTTTAGGGTCCAGGTGAGGGTACGGCAACGCTTTAGGGGGAGCGTGCGTGTGAGGGCGCGGGTTAGTGTTAGCGTACGGGTTAGGATTAGGGGACGGGTGAGGGTCAGGCTTCGGGGAAGGGTTAGGGTTAGGGTTCGGGCTAGGGTTAGGGTTAGGGGACGGGGACGGTTTAGGGTCCAGGTGAGGGTACGGCAACGCTTTAGGGGGAGCGTGCGTGTGAGGGCGCGGGTTAGTGTTAGCGTACGGGTTAGGATTAGGGGACGGGTGAGGGTCAGGCTTCGGGGAAGGGTTAGGGTTAGGGTTCGGGCTAGGGTTAGGGTTAGGGGAGGGGGACGGTTTAGGGTCCAGGTGAGGGTACGGCAACGCTTTAGGGGGAGCGTGCGTGTGAGGGCGCGGGTGAGTGTTAGCGTACGGGTTAGGATTAGGGGACGGGTGAGTGTCAGGCTTCGGGGAAGTGTTAGGGTTAGGGTTCGGGCTAGGGTTAGGGTTAGGGGACGGGGACGGTTTAGGGTCCAGGTGAGGGTACGGCAACGCTTTAGGGGGAGCGTGCGTGTGAGGGCGCGGGTTAGTGTTAGCGTACGGGTTAGGATTAGGGCACGGGTGAGGGTCAGGCTTCGGGGAAGGGTTAGGGTTAGGGTTCGGGCTAGGGTTAGGGTTAGGGGACGGGGACGGTTTAGGGTCCAGGTGAGGGTACGGCAACGCTTTAGGGGGAGCGTGCGTGTGAGGGCGCGGGTTAGTGTTAGCGTACGGGTTAGGATTAGGGGACGGGTGAGGGTCAGGCTTCGGGGAAGGGTTAGGTTTAGTGTTCGGGCTACGGTTAGGGTTAGGGGACGGGGACGGTTTAGGGTCCAGGTGAGGGTACGGCAACGCTTTAGGGGGAGCGTGCGTGTGAGGGCGCGGGTGAGTGTTAGCGTACGGGTTAGGAATAGGGGACGGGTGAGTGTCAGGCTTCGGGGAAGGGTTAGGGTTAGGGTTCGGGCTAGGGTTAGGGTTAGGGGACGGGGACGGTTTAGGGTCCAGGTGAGGGTACGGCAACGCTTTAGGGGGAGCGTGCGTGTGAGGGCGCGGGTTAGTGTTAGCGTACGGGTTAGGATTAGGGCACGGGTGAGGGTCAGGCTTCGGGGAAGGGTTAGGGCTAGGGTTCGGGCTAGGGTTAGGGTTAGGGGACGGGGACGGTTTAGGGTCCAGGTGAGGGTACGGCAACGCTTTAGGGGGAGCGTGCGTGTGAGGGCGTGGGTTAGTGTTAGCGTACGGGTTAGGATTAGGGGACGGGTGAGGGTCAGGCTTCGGGGAATGGTTAGGGTTAGGGTTCGGGCTAGGGTTAGGGTTAGGGGACGGGGACGGTTTAGGGTCCAGGTGAGGGTACGGCAACGCTTTAGGGGGAGCGTGCGTGTGAGGGCGCGGGTTAGTGTTAGCGTACGGGTTAGGTTTAGGGGAAGGGTGACGGTCAGGCTTCGGGGAAGGGTTAGGGTTAGGGTTCGGGCTACGGTTAAGGTTAGGGGACAGGGCCGGTTTAGGGTCCGGGTGAGGGTTAGGGTTAGGGTTAGGGGACGGGGACGGTTTAGGGTCCAGGTGAGGGTACGGCAACGCTTTAGGGGGAGCGTGCGTGTGAGGGCGCAGGTTAGTGTTAGCGTACGGGTTAGGATTAGGGGACGGGTGAGGGTCAGGCTTCGGGGAAGGGTTAGGGTTAGGGTTCGGGCTAGGCTTAGGGTTAGGGGACGGGGACGGTTTAGGGTCCAGGTGAGGGTACGGCAACGCTTTAGGGGGAGCGTGCGTGTGAGGGCGCTGGTTAGTGTTAGCGTACGGGTTAGGATTAGGGGACGGGTGAGGGTCAGGCTTCGGGGAAGGGTTAGGGTTAGGGTTCGGGCTAGGGTTAGGGTTAGGGGACGGGGACGGTTTAGGGTCCAGGTGAGGGTACGGCAATGCTTTTGAGGGAGCGTGCGTGTGAGGGCGCGGGTTAGTGTTAGCATACGGGTTAGGATTAGGGCACGGGTGAGGGTCAGGCTTCGGGGAAGGGTTAGGGTTAGGGTTCGGGCAAGGTTTAGGGTTAGGGGACGGGGACGGTTTAGGGTCCAGGTGAGGGTACGGCAACGTTTCAGGGGGAGCGTGCATGTGAGGGCGCGCGTTAGTGTTAGCGTACGGGTTAGGATTAGGGGACGGGTGAGGGTCAGGCTTCGGGGAAGGGTTAGGGTTAGGGTTCGGGCTAGGGTTAGGGTTAGGGGACGGGGACGGTTTAGGGTCCAGGTGAGGGTACGGCAACGCTTTAGGGGGAGCGTGCGTGTGAGGGCGCGGGTTAGTGTTAGCGTACGGGTTAGGATTAGGGCACGAGTGAGGGTCAGGCTTCGGGGAAGGGTTAGGGTTAGGGTTCGGGCTAGGGTAAGGGTTAGGGGACGGGGACGGTTTAGGGTCCTGGTGAGGGTACGGCAACGCTTCAGGGGGAGCGTGCGTGTGAGGGCGCGGGTTAGTGTTAGCGTACGGGTTAGGATTAGGGGACGGGTGAGGGTCAGGCTTCGGGGAAGGGTTAGGGTTAGGATTCGGGCTAGGGTTAGGGTTAGGGGACGGGGACGGTTTAGGGTCCAGGTGAGGGTACGGCAACGTTTTAGGGGGAGCGTGCATGTGAGGGCGCGCGTTAGTGTTAGCGTACGGGTTAGGATTAGGGGACGGGTGAGGGTCAGGCTTCGGGGAAGGGTTAGGGTTAGGGTTCGGGCTAGGGTTAGGGTTAGGGGACGGGGACGGTTTAGGGTCCAGGTGAGGGTACGGCAATGCTTTAGAGGGAGCGTGCGTGTGAGGGCGCGGGTTAGTGTTAGCATACGGGTTAGGATTAGGGCACGGGTGAGGGTCAGGCTTCGGGGAAAGGTTAGGGTTAGGGTTCGGGCAAGGTTTAGGGTTAGGGGACGGGGACGGTTTAGGGTCCAGGTGAGGGTACGGCAACGTTTCAGGGGGAGCGTGCATGTGAAGGCGCGCGTTAGTGTTAGCGTACGGGTTAGGATTAGGGGACGGGTGAGGGTCAGGCTTCGGGGAAGGGTTAGGGTTAGGGTTCGGGCTAGGGTTAGGGTTAGGGGACGGGGACGGTTTAGGGTCCAGGTGAGGGTACGGCAACGCTTTAGGGGGAGCGTGCGTGTGAGGGCGCAGGTTAGTGTTAGCGTACGGGTTAGGATTAGGGCACGAGTGAGGGTCAGGCTGCGGGGAAGGGTTAGGGTTAGGGTTCGGGCTAGGGTTAGGGTTAGGGGACGGGGACGGTTTAGGGTCCAGGTGAGGGTACGGCAACGCTTTACGGGGAGCGTGCGTGTGAGGGCGCGGGTTAGTGTTAGCGTACGCGTTAGTATTAGGGGACGGGTGAGGGTCAGGCTTCGGGGAAGGGTTAGGGTTAGGGTTCGGGCTAGGGTTAGGGTTAGGGGATGGGGACGGTTTAGGGTCCAGGTGAGGGTACGGCAACGCTTTAGGGGGAGCGTGCGTGTGAGGGCGTGGGTTAGTGTTAGCGTACGGGTTAGGATTAGGGGACGGGTGAGGGTCAGGCTTCGGGGAAGGGTTAGGGTTAGGGTTCGGGCTAGGGTTAGGGTTAGGGGACGGGGACGGTTTAGGGTCCAGGTGAGGGTACGGCAACGCTTTAGGGGGAGCGTGCGTGTGAGGGCGCGGGTTAGTGTTAGCGTACGGGTTAGGATTAGGGGACGGGTGAGGGTCAGGCTTCGGGGAAGGGTTAGGGTTAGGGGAGGGGGACGGTTTAGGGTCCAGGTGAGGGTACGGCAACGCTTTAGGGGGAGCGTGCGTGTGAGGGCGCGGGTGAGTGTTAGCGTACGGGTTAGGATTAGGGGACGGATGAGTGTCAGGCTTCGGGGAAGGGTTAGTGTTAGGGTTCGGGCTAGGGTTAGGGTTAGGGGACGGGGACGGTTTAGGGTCCAGGTGAGGGTACGGCAACGCTTTAGGGGGAGCGTGCGTGTGAGGGCGCGGGTTAGTGTTAGCGTACGGGTTAGGATTAGGGCACGGGTGAGGGTCAGGCTTCGGGGAAGGGTTTGGGTTAGGGTTCGGCCTAGGGTTAGGGTTAGGGGACGGTGACGGTTTAGGGTCCAGGTGAGGGTACGGCAACGCTTCAGGGGGAGCGTGCGTGTGAGGGCGCGGGTTAGTGTTAGCGTACGGGTTAGGATTAGGGGACGGGTGAGGGTCAGGCTTCGGGGAAGGGTTAGGGTTAGGGTTCGGGCTAGGGTTAGGGTTAGGGGACGGGGACGGTTTAGGGTCCAGGTGAGGGTACGGCAACGCTTTAGGGGGAGCGTGCGTGTGAGGGTGCGGGTTAGTGTTAGTGTACGGGTTAGGATTAGGGGACGGGTGAGGGTCAGGCTTCGGGGAAGGGTTAGGGTTAGGGTTCGGGCTAGGGTTAGGGTTAGGGGACGGGGACGGTTTAGGGTCCAGGTGAGGGTACGGCAACGCTTTAGGGGGAGCGTGCGTGTGAGGGCGCGGGTTAGTGTTAGCGTACGGGTTAGGATTAGGGGACGGGTGAGGGTCAGGCTTCGGGGAAGGGTTAGGGTTAGGGTTCGGGCTAGGGTTAGGGTTAGGGGACGGGGACGGTTTAGGGTCCAGGTGAGGGTACGGCAACGCTTTAGGGGGAGCGTGCATGTGAGGGCGCGGGTTAGTGTTAGCGTACGGGTTAGGATTAGGGGACGGGTGAGGGTCAGGCTTCGGGGAAGGGTTAGGGTTAGGGTTCGGGCTAGGGTTAGGGTTAGGGGACGGGGACGGTTTAGGGTCCTGGTGAGGGTACGGCAACGCTTCAGGGGGAGCGTGCGTGTGAGGGCGCGGGTTATTGTTAGCGTACGGGTTAGGATTAGGGGACGGGTGAGGGTCAGGCTTCGGGGAAGGGTTAGGGTTAGGGTTCGGGCTAGGGTTAGGGTTAGGGGACGGGGACGGTTTAGGGTCCAGGTGAGGGTACGGCAATGCTTTAGAGGGAGCGTGCGTGTGAGGGCGCGAGTTAGTGTTAGCATACGGGTTAGGATTAGGGCACAGGTGAGGGTCAGGCTTCGGGGAAGGGTTAGGGTTAGGGTTCGGGCTAGGGTTAGGGTTAGGGGACGGGGACGGTTTAGGGTCCAGGTGAGGGTACGGCAACGTTTCAGGGGGAGCGTGCATGTGAGGGCGCGCGTTAGTTTTAGCGTACGGGTTAGGATTAGGGGACGGGTGAGGGTCAGGCTTCGGGGAAGGGTTAGGGTTAGGGTTCGGGCTAGGGTTAGGGTTAGGGGACGGGGACGGTTTAGGGTCCAGGTGAGGGTACGGCAACGCTTTAGGGGGAGCGTGCGTGTGAGGGCGCAGGTTAGTGTTAGCGTACGGGTTAGGATTAGGGCACGAGTGAGGGTCAGGCTGCGGGGAAGGGTTAGGGTTAGGGTTCGGGCTAGGGTTAGGGTTAGGGGACGGGGACGGTTTAGGGTCCAGGTGAGGGTACGGCAACGCTTTACGGGGAGTGTGCGTGTGAGGGCGCGGGTTAGTGTTAGCGTACGCGTTAGTATTAGGGGACGGGTGAGGGTCAGGCTTCGGGGAAGGGTTAGGGTTAGGGTTCGGGCTAGGGTTAGGGTTAGGGGACGGGGACGGTTTAGGGTCCAGGTGAGGGTACGGCAACGCTTTAGGGGGAGCGTGCGTGTGAGGGCGCGGGTTAGTGTTAGCGTACGGGTTAGGATTAGGGGACGGGTGAGGGTCAGGCTTCGGGGAAGGGTTAGGGTTAGGGTTCGGGCTAGGGTTAGGGTTAGGGGACGGGGACGGTTTAGGGTCCAGGTGAGGGTACGGCAACGCTTCAGGGGGAGCGTGCGTGTGAGGGCGCGGGTTAGTGTTAGCGTACGGGTTAGGATTAGGGGACGGGTGAGGGTCAGGCTTCGAGGAAGGGTTAGGGTTAGGGGAGGGGGACGGTTTAGGGTCCAGGTGAGTGTACGGCAACGCTTTAGGGGGAGCGTGCGTGTGAGGGCGCGGGTGAGTGTTAGCGTACGGGTTAGGATTAGGGGACGGGTGAGTGTCAGGCTTCGGGGAAGTGTTAGGGTTAGGGTTCGGGCTAGGGTTAGGGTTAGGTGACGGGGACGGTTTAGGGTCCAGGTGAGGGTACGGCAACGCTTTAGGGGGAGCGTGCGTGTGAGGGCGCGGGTTAGTGTTAGCGTACGGGTTAGGATTAGGGCACGGGTGAGGGTCAGGCTTCGGGGAAGGGTTTGGGTTAGGGTTCGGCCTAGGGTTAGGGTTAGGGGACGGTGACGGTTTAGGGTCCAGGTGAGGGTACGGCAACGCTTCAGGGGGAGCGTGCGTGTGAGGGCGCGGGTTAGTGTTAGCGTACGGGTTAGGATTAGGGGACGGGTGAGGGTCAGGCTTCGGGGAAGGGTTAGGGTTAGGGTTCGGGCTAGGGTTAGGGTTAGGGGACGGGGACGGTTTAGGGTCCAGGTGAGGGTACGGCAACGCTTTAGGGGGAGCGTGCGTGTGAGGGTGCGGGTTAGTGTTAGTGTACGGGTTAGGATTAGGGGACGGGTGAGGGTCAGGCTTCGGGGAAGGGTTAGGGTTAGGGTTCGGGCTAGGGTTAGGGTTAGGGGACGGGGACGGTTTAGGGTCCAGGTGAGGGTACGGCAACGCTTTAGGGGGAGCGTGCGTGTGAGGGCGTGGGTTAGTGTTAGCGTACGGGTTAGGATTAGGGGACGGGTGAGGGTCAGGCTTCGGGGAAGGGTTAGGGTTAGGGTTCGGGCTAGGGTTAGGGTTAGGGGACGGGGACGGTTTAGGGTCCAGGTGAGGGTACGGCAACGCTTTAGGGGGAGCGTGCGTGTGAGGGCGCGGGTTAGTGTTAGCGTACGGGTTAGGATTAGGGCACAGGTGAGGGTCAGGCTTCGGGGAAGGGTTAGGGTTAGGGTTCGGGCAAGGTTTAGGGTTAGGGGACGGGGACGGTTTAGGGTCCAGGTGAGGGTACGGCAACGTTTCAGGGGGAGCGTGCATGTGAGGGCGCGCGTTAGTGTTAGCGTACGGGTTAGGATTAGGGGACGGGTGAGGGTCAGGCTTCGGGGAAGGGTTAGGGTTAGGGTTCGGGCTAGGGTTAGGGTTAGGGGACGGGGACGGTTTAGGGTCCAGGTGAGGGTACGGCAACGCTTTAGGGGGAGCGTGCGTGTGAGGGCGCAGGTTAGTGTTAGCGTACGGGTTAGGATTAGGGCACGGGTGAGGGTCAGGCTGCGGGGAAGTGTTAGGGTTAGGGTTCGGGCTAGGGATAGGGTTAGGGGACGGGGACGGTTTAGGGTCCAGGTGAGGGTACGGCAACGCTTTACGGGGAGTGTGCGTGTGAGGGCGCGGGTTAGTGTTAGCGTACGCGTTAGTATTAGGGGACGGGTGAGGGTCAGGCTTCGGGGAAGGGTTAGGGTTAGGGTTCGGGCTAGGGTTAGGGTTAGGGGACGGGGACGGTTTAGGGTCCAGGTGAGGGTACGGCAACGCTTTAGGGGGAGCGTGCGTGTGAGGGCGCGGGTTAGTGTTAGCGTACGGGTTAGGATTAGGGGACGGGTGAGGGTCAGGCTTCGGGGAAGGGTTAGGGTTAGGGTTCGGGCTAGGGTTAGGGTTAGGGGACGGGGACGGTTTAGGGTCCAGGTGAGGGTACGGCAACGCTTTAGGGGGAGCGTGCGTGTGAGGGCGCGGGTTAGTGTTAGCGTACGGGTTAGGATTAGGGGACGGGTGAGGGTCAGGCTTCGGGGAAGGGTTAGGGTTAGGGGAGGGGGACGGTTTAGGGTCCAGGTGAGTGTACGGCAACGCTTTAGGGGGAGCGTGCGTGTGAGGGCGCGGGTGAGTGTTAGCGTACCGGTTAGGATTAGGGGACGGGTGAGTGTCAGGCTTCGGGGAAGTGTTAGGGTTAGGGTTCGGGCTAGGGTTAGGGTTAGGTGACGGGGACGGTTTAGGGTCCAGGTGAGGGTACGGCAACGCTTTAGGGGGAGCGTGCGTGTGAGGGCGCGGGTTAGTGTTAGCATACGGGTTAGGATTAGGGCACGGGTGAGGGTCAGGCTTCGGGGAAGGGTTTGGGTTAGGGTTCGGCCTAGGGTTAGGGTTAGGGGACGGTGACGGTTTAGGGTCCAGGTGAGGGTACGGCAACGCTTCAGGGGGAGCGTGCGTGTGAGGGCGCGGGTTAGTGTTAGCGTACGGGTTAGGATTAGGGGACGGGTGAGGGTCAGGCTTCGGGGAAGGGTTAGGGTTAGGGTTCGGGCTAGGGTTAGGGTTAGGGGACGGGGACGGTTTAGGGTCCAGGTGAGGGTACGGCAACGCTTTAGGGGGAGCGTGCGTGTGAGGGTGCGGGTTAGTGTTAGTGTACGGGTTAGGATTAGGGGACGGGTGAGGGTCAGGCTTCGGGGAAGGGTTAGGGTTAGGGTTCGGGCTAGGGTTAGGGTTAGGGGACGGGGACGGTTTAGGGTCCAGGTGAGGGTACGGCAACGCTTTAGGGGGAGCGTGCGTGTGAGGGCGCGGGTTAGTGTTAGCGTACGGGTTAGGATTAGGGGACGGGTGAGGGTCAGGCTTCGGGGAAGGGTTAGGGTTAGGGTTCGGGCTAGGGTTAGGGTTAGGGGACGGGGACGGTTTAGGGTCCAGGTGAGGGTACGGCAACGCTTTAGGGGGAGCGTGCATGTGAGGGCGCGGGTTAGTGTTAGCGTACGGGTTAGGATTAGGGGACGGGTGAGGGTCAGGCTTCGGGGAAGGGTTAGGGTTAGGGTTCGGGCTAGGGTTAGGGTTAGGGGACGGGGACGGTTTAGGGTCCAGGTGAGGGTACGGCAACGCTTTAGGGGGAGCGTGCGTGTGAGGGCGCGGGTGAGTGTTAGCGTACGGGTTAGGATTAGGGGACGGGTGAGTGTCAGGCTTCGGGGAAGGGTTAGGGTTAGGGTTCGGGCTAGGGTTAGGGTTAGGGGACGGGGACGGTTTAGGGTCCAGGTGAGGGTACGGCAACGCTTTAGGGGGAGCGTGCGTGTGAGGACGCTGGTTAGTGTTAGCGTACGGGTTAGGATTAGGGCACGGGTGAGGGTCAGGCTTCGGGGAAGGGTTAGGGCTAGGGTTCGGGCTAGGGTTAGGGTTAGGGGACGGGGACGGTTTAGGGTCCAGGTGAGGGTACGGCAACGCTTTAGGGGGAGCGTGCGTGTGAGGGCGTGGGTTAGTGTTAGCGTACGGGTTAGGATTAGGGGACGGGTGAGGGTCAGGCTTCGGGGAAGGGTTAGGGTTAGGGTTCGGGCTAGGGTTAGGGTTAGGGGACGGGGACTGTTTAGGGTCCAGGTGAGGGTACGGCAACGCTTTAGGGGGAGCGTGCGTGTGAGGGCGCGGGTTAGTGTTAGCGTACGGGTTAGGATTAGGGGACGGGTGAGGGTCAGGCTTCGGGGAAGTGTTAGGGTTAGGGTTCGGACTAGGGTTAGGGTTAGGGGACGGGGACGGTTTAGGGTCCAGGTGAGGGTACGGCAACGCTTTAGGGGGAGCGTGCGTGTGAGGGCGCGGGTTAGTGTTAGCGTACGGGTTAGCATTATGGGACGGGTGAGGATCAGGTTTTGGGGAAAGGTTAGGGTTAGGGTTCGGGCTAGGGTTAGGGTTAGGGGACGGGGACGGTTTAGGGTCCAGGTGAGGGTACGGCAACGCTTTAGGGGGAGCGTGCGTGTGAGGGCGCGGGTTAGTGTTAGCGTACGGGTTAGGATTAGGGCACGGGTGAGGGTCAGGCTTCGGGGAAGGGTTAGGGTTAGGGTTCGGACTAGGGTTAGGTTTAGGGGACGGGGACGGTTTAGGGTCCAGGTGACGGTACGGCAACGCTTTCGGGGGAGCTTGCGTGTGAGGGCGCGGGTTAGTGTTAGCGTACGGGTTAGGATTAGGGGACGGGTGAGGGTCAGGCTTTGGGGAAGGGTTAGGGTTAGGGTTCGGGCTAGGGTTAGGGTTAGGGGACGGGGACGGTTTAGGGTCCAGGTGAGGGTACGGCAACGCTTTAGGGGGAGCGTGCGTGTGAGAGCGCGGGTTAGTGTTAGCGTACGGGTTAGGATTAGGGGACGGGTGAGGGTCAGGCTTCGGGGAAGGGTTAGGGTTAGGTTCGGGCTAGGGTTAGGGTTACGGGACGGGGACGGTTTAGGGTCCTGGTGAGGGTACGGAACGCTTTAGGGGGTGCGTGCGTGTGACGGCGCGGGTTAGGATTAGGGGACGGGTGAGGGTCAGGCTTCGGGGAAGGGTTAGGGTTAGGGTTCGGGCTAGGGTTAGGGTTAGGGGACGGGGACGGTTTAGGGTCCAGGTGAGGGTACGGCAACGCTTTAGGGGGAGCGTGCGTTTGAGGGCGCGGGTTAGTGTTAGCGTATAGGTTAGGATTAGGGGACGGGTGAGGGTCAGGCTTCGGGGAAGGGTTAGGGTTAGGGTTCGGGCTAGGGTTAGGGTTAGGGGACGGGGACGGTTTAGGGTCCAGGTGAGGGTACGGCAACGCTTCAGGGGGAGCGTGCGTGTGAGGGCGCGGGTTAGTGTTAGCATACGGGTTAGGATTAGGGGACGGGTGAGGGTCAGGCTTCGGGGAAGGGTTAGGGTTAGGGTTCGGACTAGGGTTAGGGTTAGGGGACGGGGACGGTTTAGGGTCCAGGTGAGGGTACGGCAACGCTTTAGGGGGAGCATGCGTGTGAGGGCGCGGGTTAGTGTTAGCGTACGGGTTAGGATTAGGGGACGGGGAAGGGTTAGGGTTAGGGTTCGGGCTAGGGTTAGGGTTAGGGGACGGGGACGGTTTAGGGTCCAGGTGAGGGTACGGCAACGCTTTAGGGGGAGCGTGCGTGTGAGGGCGCGGGTTAGTGTTAGCGTACGGGTTAGGATTAGGGGACGGGTGAGGGTCAGGCTTCGGGGAAGGGTTAGGGTTAGGGTTCGGGCTAGGGTTAGGGTTAGGGGACGGGGACGGTTTAGGGTCCAGGTGAGGGTACGCAACGCTTTAGGGGGAGCGTGCGTGTGAGGGCGCGGGTTAGTGTTAGCGTACGGGTTAGGATTAGGGGACGGGTGAGGGTCAGGCTTCGGGGAAGGGTTAGGGTTAGGGTTCGGGCTAGGGTTAGGGTTAGGGGACGGGGACGGTTTAGGGTCCAGGTGAGGGTACGGCAACGCTTTAGGGGGAGCGTGCGTGTGAGGGCGCGGGTTAGTGTTAGCGTACGGGTTAGGATTATGGGACGGGTGAGGGTCAGGCTTCGGGGAAGGGTTAGGGTTAGGGTTCGGGCTAGGGTTAGGGTTAGGGGACGGTGACGGTTTAGGGTCCAGGTGAGGGTACGGCAACGCTTTAGGGGGAGCGTGCGTGTGAGGGCGCGGGTTAGTGTTAGCGTACGGGTTAGGATTAGGGGACGGGTGAGGGTCAGGCTTCGGGGAAGGGTTAGGGTTAGGGTTCGGGCTAGGGTTAGGGTTAGGGGACGGGGACGGTTTAGGGTTCAGGTGAGGGTACGCAACGCTTTTGGAGGAGCGTGCCTGTGAGGGCGCGGGTTAGTGTTAGCGTACGGGTTAGGATTAGGGGACGGGTGAGGTCCAGGCTTCGGGGAAGGGTTAGGGTTAGGGTTCGGGCTAGGGTTAGGGTTAGGGGACGGGGACGGTTTAGGGTCCAGTTGAGGGTACGGCAACGCTTTAGGGGGAGCGTGCGTGTGAGGGCGTGGGTTAGTGTTAGTGTACGGGTTAGGATTAGGGGACGGGGAAGGGTTAGGGTTAGGGTTCGGGCTAGGGTTAGGGTTAGGGGACGGGGACGGTTTAGGGTCCAGGTGAGGGTACGGCAACGCTTTAGGGGGAGCGTGCGTGTGAGGGCGCAGGTTAGTGTTAGCGTACGGGTTAGGATTATGGGACGGGTGAGGGTCAGGCTTCGGGGAAGGGTTAGGGTTAGGGTTCGGGCTAGGGTTAGGGTTAGGGGACGGTGACGGTTTAGGGTCCAGGTGAGGGTACGGCAACGCTTTAGGGGGAGCGTGCGTGTGAGGGCGCGGGTTAGTGTTAGCGTACGGGTTAGGATTAGGGGACGGGTGAGGGTCAGGCTTCGGGGAAGGGTTAGGGTTAGGGTTCGGGCTAGGGTTAGGGTTAGGGGACGGGGACGGTTTAGGGTCCAGGTGAGGGTACGGCAACGCTTTAGGGGGAGCGTGCGTGTGAGGGCGCGGGTTAGTGTTATTGTACGGGTTAGGATTAGGGGACGGGTGAGGGTCAGGCTTCGGGGAAGGGTTAGGGTTAGGGTTCGGGCTAGGGTTAGGGTTAGGGGACGGGGACGGTTTAGGGTCCAGGTGAGGGTACGCAACGCTTTTGGGGGAGCGTGCCTGTGAGGGCGCGGGTTAGTGTTAGCGTACGGGTTAGGATTAGGGGACGGGTGAGGTCCAGGCTTCGGGGAAGGGTTAGGGTTAGGGTTCGGGCTAGGGTTAGGGTTAGGGGACGGTGACGGTTTAGGGTCCAGGTGAGGGTACGGCAACGCTTTAGGGGGAGCGTGCGTGTGAGGGCGCGGGTTAGTGTTAGCGTACGGGTTAGGATTAGGGGACGGGGAAGGGTTAGGGTTAGGGTTCGGGCTAGGGTTAGGGTTAGGGGTCGGGGACGGTTTAGGGTCCAGGTGAGGGTACGGCAACGCTTTAGGGGGAGCGTGCGTGTGAGGGCGCGGGTTAGTGTTAGCGTACGGGTTAGGATTAGGGGACGGGTGAGGGTCAGGCTTCGGGGAAGGGTTAGGGTTAGGGTTCGGGCTAGGGTTAGGGTTAGGGGACGGGGACGGTTTAGGGTCCAGGTGAGGGTACGCAACGCTTTAGGGGGAGCGTGCGTGTGAGGGCGCGGGTTAGTGTTAGCGTACGGGTTAGGATTAGGGGACGGGTGAGGGTCAGGCTTCGGGGAAGGGTTAGGGTTAGGGTTCGGGCTAGGGTTAGGGTTAGGGGACGGGGACGGTTTAGGGTCCAGGTGAGGGTACGGCAACGCTTTAGGGGGAGCGTGCGTGTGAGGGCGCGGGTTAGTGTTAGCGTACGGGTTAGGATTAGGGCACGGGTGAGGGTCAGGCTTCGGGGAAGGGTTAGGGTTAGGGTTCGGGCTAGGGTTAGGGTTAGGGGACGGGGACGGTTTAGGGTCCAGGTGAGGGTACGGCAACGCTTTAGGGGGAGCGTGCGTGTGAGGGCGCGGGTTAGTGTTAGCGTACGGGTTAGGATTATGGGACGGGTGACGGTCAGGCTTCGGGGAAGGGTTAGGGTTAGGGTTCGGGCTAGGGTTAGGGTTAGGGGACGGTGACGGTTTAGGGTCCAGGTGAGGGTACGGCAACGCTTTAGGGGGAGCGTGCGTGTGAGGGCGCGGGTTAGTGTTAGCGTACGGGTTAGAATTAGGGGACGGGTGAGGGTCAGGCTTCGGGGAAGGGTTAGGGTTAGGGTTCGGGCTAGGGTTAGGGTTAGGGGACTGGGACGGTTTAGGGTCCAGGTGAGGGTACGGCAACGCTTTAGGGGGAGCGTGCGTGTGAGGGCGCGGGTTAGTGTTATCGTACGGGTTAAGATTAGGGGACGGGTGAGGGTCAGGCTTCGGGGAAGGGTTAGGGTTAGGGTTCGGGCTAGGGTTAGGGTTAGGGGACGGGGACGGTTTAGGGTCCAGGTGAGGGTACGCAACGCTTTTGGGGGAGCGTGCCTGTGAGGGCGCGGGTTAGTGTTAGCGTACGGGTTAGGATTAGGGGACGGGTGAGGTCCAGGCTTCGGGGAAGGGTTAGGGTTAGGGTTCGGGCTAGGGTTAGGGTTAGGGGACGGGGACGGTTTAGGGTCCAGGTGAGGGTACGGCAACGCTTTAGGGGGAGTGTGCGTGTGAGGGCGCGGGTGAGTGTTAGCGTACGGGTTAGGATTAGGGGACGGGGAAGTGTTAGGGTTAGGGTTCGGGCTAGGGTTAGGGTTAGGGGACGGGGACGGTTTAGGGTCCAGGTGAGGGTACGGCAACGCTTTAGGGGGAGCGTGCGTGTGAGGGCGCGGGTTAGTGTTAGCGTACGGGTTAGGATTAGGGGACGGGTGAGGGTCAGGCTTCGGGGAAGGGTTAGGTTAGGGTTCGGGCTAGGGTTAGGGTTAGGGGACGGGGACGGTTTAGGGTCCAGGTGAGGGTACGGCAACGCTTTAGGGGGAGCGTGCGTGTGAGGGCGCGGGTTAGTGTTAGCGTACGGGTTAGGATTAGGGGACGGGTGAGGGTCAGGCTTCCGGGAAGGGTTAGGGTTAGGGTTCGGGCTAGGGTTAGGGTTAGGGGACGGCGACGGTTTAGGGTCCAGGTGAGGGTACGGCAGCACTTTAGGGGGAGCGTGCGTGTGAGGGGGCTGGTTAGTGTTAGCTTACGGGTTAGGATTAGGGGACGGGTGAGGGTCAGGCTTCGGGGAAGGGTTAGGGTTAGGGTTCGGGTAGGGTTAGGGTTAGGGGACGGGGACGGTTAGGGTCCAGGTGAGGGTTCGGCTACGCTTTAGGGGGAGCGTGCGTGTGAGGGCGTGGGTTAGTGTTAGCGTACGGGTTAGGATTAGGGGACGGGTGAGGGTCAGGCTTCGGGGAAGGCTTAGGGTTAGGGTTCGGGCTAGGGTTAGGGTTAGGGGACGGGGACGGTTTAGGGTCCAGGTGAGGGTATGGCAACGCTTTAGGGGGAGCGTGCGTGTGAGGGCGTGGGTTAGTGTTAGCGTACGGGTTAGGATTAGGGGACGGGTGAGTGTCAGGCTTCGGGGAAGGGTTAGGGTTAGGGTTCGGGCTAGGGTTAGGGTTAGGGAACGGGGACGGTTTAGGGTCCAGGTGAGGGTACAGCAACGCTTTAGGGGGAGCGTGCGTGTGAGGGCGCGGGTTAGTGTTAGCGTACGGGTTAGGATTAGGGGACGGGTGAGGGTCAGGCTTCGGGGAAGGGTTAGGGTTAGGTTTCGGGCTAGGGTTAGGGTTAGGGGACGGGGACGGTTTAGGGTCCAGGTGAGGGGACGGCAACGCTTTAGGGGGAGCGTGCGTGTGAGGGCGCGGGTTAGTGTTAGCGTACGGGTTAGGATTAGGGGACGGGTGAGGGTCAGGCTTCGGGGAAGGGTTAGGGATAGGGTTCGGGCTACGGTTAGGGTTAGGGGACGGGGACGGTTTAGGGTCCAGGTGAGGGTACGGCAACGCTTTAGGGGGAGCGTGCGTGTGAGGGCACGGGTTAGTGTTAGCGT
Source organism: Delphinus delphis (assembly GCF_949987515.2). NCBI lineage: Eukaryota > Metazoa > Chordata > Mammalia > Artiodactyla > Delphinidae > Delphinus > Delphinus delphis. The sequence continues at coordinate 566,942 of NW_027192745.1, forward strand.
ACGGGTTAGGATTAGGGGACGGGTGAGGGTCAGGCTTCGGGGAAGGGTTACGGTTAGGGTTCGGGCTAGGGTTAGGGTTAGGGGACGGGGACGGTTTAGGGTCCAGGTGAGGGTACGACAACGCTTTAGGGGGAGCGTGCGTGTGAGGGCGCGGGTTAGTGTTAGCGTACGGGTTAGGATTAGGGCACTGGTGAGGGTCAGGCTTCGGGGAAGGGTTAGGGTTAGGGTTCGGGCTAGGGTTAGGGTTAGGGGACGGGGACGGTTTAGGGTCCAGGTGAAGGTACGGCAACGCTTTAGGGGGAGCGTGCGTGTGAGGGCGCGGGTTAGGATTAGGTGACGGGTGAGGGTTAGGATTAGGGGACGGGTGAGGGTCAGGCTTTGGGGAAGGGTTAGGGATAGGGTTCGGGCTAGGGTTAGGGTTAGGGGACGGGGACGGTTTAGGGTAAAGGTGAGGGTACGGCAACGCTTTAGGGGGAGCGTCCCTGTGAGGGCGTGGGTTAGTGTTAGCGTACGGGTTAGGATTAGGGGACGGGTGAGGGTCAGGCTTCGGGGAAGGGTTAGGGTTGGGGTTCGGGCTAGGGTTAGGGTTAGGGGACGGGGACGGTTTAGGGTCCAGGTGAGGGTACAGCAACGCTTAGGGGGAGCATGCGTGTGAGGGCGCGGGTTAGTGTTAGCGTACGGGTTAGGATTAGGGGACGGGTGAGGGTCAGGCTTCGGGGAAGTGTTAGGGTTAGGGTACGGGGACGGTTTAGTGTCCAGGTGAGGGTACGGCAACGCTTTAGGTGGAGCGTGCGTGTGAGGGCGCGGGTTAGTGTTAGCGTACGGGTTAGGATTAGGGAACGGGTGAGGGTCAGGCTTCGGGGAAGGGTTAGGGTTAGGGTTCGGGCTAGGGTTAGGGTTAGGGGACGGTGACGGTTTAGGGTCCAGGTGAGGGTACGGCAACGCTTTAGGGGGAGAGTGAGTGTGAGGGCGCGGGTTAGTGTTAGCGTACGGGTTAGGATTAGGGGACGGGTGAGGGTCAGGCTTCGGGGAAGGGTTAGGGTTAGGGTTCGGGCTAGGGTTAGGGTTAGGGGACGGGGACGGTTTAGGGTCCAGGTGAGGGTACGGCAACGCTTTAGGGGGAGCGTGCGTGTGAGGGCGCGGGTTATTGTTAGCGTACGGGTTAGGATTAGGGGACGGGTGAGGGTCAGGCTTCGGGGAAGGGTTAGGGTTAGGGTTCGGGCTAGGGTTAGGGTTAGGGGACGGGGACGGTTTAGGGTCCAGGTGAGGGTACGGCAACGCTATAGGGGGAGCGTGCGTGTGAGGGCGTGGGTTAGTGTTAGCGTACGGGTTAGGATTAGGGCACGGGTGAGGGTCAGGCTTCGGGGAAGTGTTAGGGTTAGGGTTCGGGCTAGGGTTAGGGTTAGGGGACGGGGACGGTTTAGGTTCCAGGTGAGGGTACGGCAACCCTTTAGGGGGAGCGTGCGTGTGAGGGCGCGGGTTAGTGTTAGCATACGGGTTAGGATTAGGGGACGGGTGAGGGTCAGGCTTCGGGGAAGGGTTAGGGTTAGGGTTCGGGCTAGGGTTAGGGTTAGGGGACGGGGACGGTTTAGGGTCCAGGTGAGGGTACGGCAACGCTTTAGGGGGAGCGTGCGTGTGAGGGCGCGGGTTAGTGTTAGCGTACGGGTTAGGATTAGGGGACGGGTGAGGGTGAGGCTTCGGGGAAGGGTTAGGGTTAGGGTTCGGGTAGGGTTAGGGTTAGGGGACGGGGACGGTTAGGGTCCAGGTGAGGGTTCGGCTACGCTTTAGGGGGAGCGTGCGTGTGAGGGCGTGGGTTAGTGTTAGCGAACGGGTTAGGATTAGGGGACGGGTGAGGGTCAGGCTTCGGGGAAGGGTTAGGGTTAGGGTTCGGGCTAGGGTTAGGGTTAGGGGACGGGGACGGTTTAGGGTCCATGTGAGGGTACAGCAGTGCTGTAGGGGGAGTATGCGTGTGAGGGCGCGGGTTAGTGTTAGCGTACGGGTTAGGATTAGGGGACGGGTGAGGGTCAGGCTTCGGGGAAGGGTTAGGGTTAGGGTTCGGGCTAGGGTTAGGGTTAGGGGACGGTGACGGTTTAGGGTCCAGGTGAGGGTACGGCAACGCTTTAGGGGGAGCGTGCGTGTGAGGGCGCGGGTTAGTGTTAGCGTACGGGTTAGGATTAGGGGACGGTTGAGGGTCAGGCTTCGGGGAAGGGTTAGGGTTAGGGTTCGGGCTAGGGTTAGAGTTAGGGGACGGGGACGGTTTAGGGTCCAGGTGAGGGTACGGCTACGCTTTAGGGGGAGCGTGCGTGTGAGGGCGCGGGTTAGTGTTAGCGTACGGGTTAGGATAAGGGGAAGGGTGAGGGTCTGGCTTCGGGGAAGGGTTAGGGTTAGGGTTCGGGCTAGGGTTAGGGTTAGGGGACGGGGACGGGTTAGGGTCCAGGTGAGGGTACGGCAACGCTTTAGGGGGAGCGTGCATGTGAGGGCACGGGTTAGTGTTAGCGTACGGGTTAGGATTAGGGGACGGGTGAGGGTCAGGCTTCGGGGAAGGGTTAGGGTTAGGGTTCGGGCTAGGGTTAGGGTTAGGGGACGGGGACGGTTTAGGATCCAGGTGAGGGTACGGCAACGCTTTAGGGGGAGCGTGCGTGTGAGGGCGCGGGTTAGTGTTAGCGTACGGGTTAGGATTAGGGGACGGGTGAGGGTCAGGCTTCGGGGAAGTGTTAGGGTTAGGGTTCGGGCTAGGGTTAGGGTTAGGGGACGGGGACGGTTTAGGGTCCAGGTGAGGGTACGGCAACGCTTTAGGGGGAGCGTGCGTGTGAGGGCGCGGGTTAGTGTTAGCGTACGGGTTAGGATTAGGGGACGGGTGAGGGTCAGGCTTCGGGGAAGGGTTAGGGATAGGGTTCGGGCTAGGGTTAGGGTTTGTGGACGAGGACACTTTAGGGTCCAGGTGAGGGTACGGCAACGCTTTAGGGGGAGCGTGCGTGTGAGGGCGCGGGTTAGTGTTAGCGTACGGGTTAGGATTAGGGCACGGGTGAGGGTCAGGCTTCGGGGAAGGGTTACGGTTAGGGTTCAGGCTAGGGTTAGGGTTAGGGGACGGGGACGGTTTAGGGTCCAGGTGAGGGTACGGCAACGCTTTAGGGGGAGCGTGCGTGTGAGGGCGTGGGTTAGTGTTAGCGTACGGTTTAGGATTAGGGCACGGGTGAGGGTCAGGCTTCGGGGAAGGGTTAGGGTTAGGGTTCGGGCTAGGGTTAGGGTTAGGGGACGGGGACGGTTTAGGGTCCAGGTGAGGGTACGGCAACGCTTTAGGGGGAGCGTGCGTGTGAGGGCACGGGTTAGTGTTAGCGTACGGGTTAGGATTAGGGGACGGGTGAGGGTCAGGCTTCGGGGAAGGGTTACGGTTAGGGTTCGGGCTAGGGTTAGGTTTAGGGGACGGGGACGGTTTAGGGTGCAGGTGTGGGTACGGCAACTCTTTAGGGGGAGCGTGCGTGTGAGGGTGCGGGTTAGTGTTAGCGTACGGGTTAGGATTAGGGGACGGGTGAGGGTCAGGCTTTGGGGAAGGGTTAGGGTTAGGGTTCGGGCTAGGGTTAGGGTTAGGGGACGGTGACGGTTTAGGGTCCAGGTGAGGGTACAGCAACGCTTTAGGGGGAGCGTGCGTGTGAGGGCGCGGGTTAGTGTTAGCGTACGGGTTAGGATTAGGGGACGGTTGAGGGTCAGGCTTCGGGGAAGGGTTAGGGTTTGGGTTCGGGCTAGGGTTAGGGTTAGGGGACGGGGACGGTTTAGGGTCCAGGTGAGGGTACGGCAACGCTTTAGGGGGAGCGTGCGTGTGAGGGCGCGGGTTAGTGTTAGCGTACGGGTTAGGATTAGGGGACGGGTGAGGGTCAGGCTACGGGGAAGGGTTAGGGTTAGGGTTCGGGCTAGGGTTAGGGTTAGGGGACGGGGACGGTTTAGGGTCCAGGTGAGGGTACGGCAACGCTTTAGGGGGAGCGTGCGTGTGAGGGCGCGGGTTAGTGTTAGCGTACGGGTTAGGATTAGGGGACGGGTGAGGGTCAGGCTTCGGGGAAGGGTTAGGGTTAGGGTTCGGGCTAGGGTTAGGGTTAGGGGACGGGGACGGTTTAGGGTCCAGGTGAGGGTACGGCAACACTTTAGGGGGAGCGTGCGTGTGAGGGCGCGGGTTAGTGTTAGCGTACGGGTTAGGATTAGGGCACGGGTGAGGGTCAGGCTTCGGGGAAGGGTTAGGGTTAGGGTTCGGACTAGGGTTAGGGTTAGGGGACGGGGACGGTTTAGGGTCCAGGTGAGGGTACGGCAACCCTTTAGGGGGAGCGTGCGTGTGAGGGCGCGGGTTAGTGTTAGCGTACGGGTTAGGATTAGGGGACGGGTGAGGGTCAGGCTTCGGGGAAGGGTTAGGGTTAGGGTTCGGGCTAGGGTTAGAGTTAGGGGACGGGGACGGTTTAGGGTAAAGGTGAGGGTACGGCAACGCTTTAGGGGGAGCGTGCGTGTGAGGGCGCGGGTTAGTGTTAGCGTACGGGTTAGGATTAGGGGACGGGTGAGGGTCAGGCTTCGGGGAAGGGTTAGGGTTAGGGTTCGGGCTAGGGTTAGGGTTAGGGAACGGGGACGGTTTAGGGTCCAGGTGAGGGTACAGCAACGCTTTAGGGGGAGCGTGCGTGTGAGGGCGCGGGTTAGTGTTAGCGTACGGGTTAGGATTAGGGGACGGGTGAGGGTCAGGCTTCGGGGAAGGGTTAGGGTTAGGTTTCGGGCTAGGGTTAGGGTTAGGGGACGGGGACGGTTTAGGGTCCAGGTGAGGGTACGGCAACGCTTTAGGGGGAGCGTGCGTGTGAGGGCGCGGGTTAGTGTTAGCGTACGGGTTAGGATTAGGGGACGGGTGAGGGTCAGGCTTCGGGGAAGGGTTAGGGATAGGGTTCGGGCTACGGTTAGGGTTAGGGGACGGGGACGGTTTAGGGTCCAGGTGAGGGTACGGCAACGCTTTAGGGGGAGCGTGCGTGTGAGGGCGCGGGTTAGTGTTAGCGTACGGGTTAGGATTAGGGGACGGGTGAGGGTCAGGCTTCGGGGAAGGGTTACGGTTAGGGTTCGGGCTAGGGTTAGGGTTAGGGGACGGGGACGGTTTAGGGTCCAGGTGAGGGTACGACAACGCTTTAGGGGGACAGTGCGTGTGAGGGCGCGGGTTAGTGTTAGCGTACGGGTTAGGATTAGGGCACTGGTGAGGGTCAGGCTTCGGGGAAGGGTTAGGGTTAGGGTTCGGGCTAGGGTTAGGGTTAGGGGATGGGGACGGTTTAGGGTCCAGGTGAAGGTACGGCAACGCTTTAGGGGGAGCGTGCGTGTGAGGGCGCGGGTTAGGATTAGGTGACGGGTGAGGGTTAGGATTAGGGGACGGGTGAGGGTCAGGCTTCTGGGAAGGGTTAGGGATAGGGTTCGGGCTAGTGTTAGGGTTAGGGGACGGGGACGGTTTAGGGTAAAGGTGAGGGTACGGCAACGCTTTAGGGGGAGCGTCCCTGTGAGGGCGTGGGTTAGTGTTAGCGTACGGGTTAGGATTAGGGGACGGGTGAGGGTCAGGCTTCGGGGAAGGGTTAGGGTTAGGGTTCGGGCTAGGGTTAGGGTTAGGGGACGGGGACGGCTTAGGGTCCAGGTGAGGGTACAGCAACGCTTAGGGGGAGCGTGCGTGTGAGGGCGCGGGTTAGTGTTAGCGTACGGGTTAGGATTAGGGGACGGGTGAGGGTCAGGCTTCGGGGAAGTGTTAGGGTTAGGGTACGGGGACGGTTTAGTGTCCAGGTGAGGGTACGGCAACGCTTTAGGTGGAGCGTGCGTGTGAGGGCGCGGGTTAGTGTTAGCGTACGGGTTAGGATTAGGGGACGGGTGAGGGTCAGGCTTCGGGGAAGGGTTAGGGTTAGGGTTCGGGCTAGGGTTAGGGTTAGGGGACGGTGACGGTTTAGGGTCCAGGTGAGGGTACGGCAACGCTTTAGGGGGAGAGTGAGTGTGAGGGCGCGGGTTAGTGTTAGCGTACGGGTTAGGATTAGGGGACGGGTGAGGGTCAGGCTTCGGGGAAGTGTTAGGGTTAGGGTTCGGGCTAGGGTTAGGGTTAGGGGACGGGGACGGTTTAGGGTCCAGGTGAGGGTACGGCAACACTTTAGGGGGAGCGTGCGTGTGAGGGCGTGGGTTATTGTTAGCGTACGGGTTAGGATTAGGGGACGGGTGAGGGTCAGGCTTCGGGGAAGGGTTAGGGTTAGGGTTCGGGCTAGGGTTAGGGTTAGGGGACGGGGACGGTTTAGGGTCCAGGTGAGGGTACGGCAACGCTTTAGGGGGAGCGTGCGTGTGAGGGCGTGGGTTAGTGTTAGCGTACGGGTTAGGATTAGGGCACGGGTGAGGGTCAGGCTTTGGGGAAGTGTTAGGGTTAGGGTTCGGGCTAGGGTTAGGGTTAGGGGACGGGGACGGTTTAGGGTCCAGGTGAGGGTACGGCAACGCTTTAGGGGGAGCGTGCGTGTGAGGGCGCGGGTTAGTGTTAGCGTACGGGTTAGGATTAGGGGACGGGTGAGGGTCAGGCTTCGGGGAAGGGTTAGGGTTAGGGTTCGGGCTAGGGTTAGGGTTAGGGGACGGGGACGGTTTAGGGTCCAGGTGACGGTACGGCAACGCTTCAGGGGGAGCGTGTGTGTGAGGGCGCGGGTTAGTGTTACCGTACGGGTTAGGATTAGGGGACGGGTGAGGGTCAGGCTTCGGGGAAGGGTTAGGGTTAGGGTTCGGGCTAGGGTTAGGGTTAGGGGACGGGGACGGTTTAGGGTCCAGGTGAGGGTACGGCAACGCTTTAGGGGAACTTGCGTGTGAGGGCACAGGTTAGTGTTAGCGTACGGGTTAGGATTAGGGGACGGGTGAGGGTCAGGCTTCGGGGAAGGGTTAGGGTTAGGGTTCGGGCTAGGGTTAGGGTTAGGGGACGGTGACGGTTTAGGGTCCAGGTGAGGGTACGGCAACGCTTTAGGGGGAGCGTGCGTGTGAGGGCGTGGGTTAGTGTTAGCGTACGGGTTAGGATTAGGGGACGGGTGAGGGTCAGGCTTCGGGGAAGGGTTAGGGTTAGGGTTCGGGCTAGGGTTAGGGTTAGGGTACGGGGACGGTTTAGGGTCCAGGTGAGGGTACCGCAACGCTTTAGGGGGAGCGTGTGTGTGAAGGCGCGGGTTAGTGTTAGCGTACGGATTAGGATTAGGGGACGGGTGAGGGTCAGGCTTCGGGGAAGGGTTAGGGTTAGGGTTCGGGCTAGGGTTAGGGTTAGGGGACGGGGACGGATTATGGTCCAGGTGAGGGTACGGCAACGTTTTAGGGGGAGCGTGCGTGTGAGGGCGCGGGTTAGTGTTAGCGTACGGGTTAGGATTAGGGGACGGGTGAGGGTCAGGCTTCGGGGAAGGGTTAGGGTTAGGGTTCGGGCTAGGGTTAGGGTCAGGGGACGGGGACGGTTTAGGGTCCAGGTGAGGATACGGGAACGCTTTAGGGGGAGCGTGCGTGTGAGGGCGCGGGTTAGTGTTAGCGTACGGGTTAGGATTAGGGGACGGGTTAGGGTCAGGCTTCGGGGAAGGGTTAGGGTTAGGGTTCGGGCTAGGGTTAGGGTTAGGGGACGGGGACGGTTTAGGGTCCAGGTGAGGGTACGGCAACGCTTTAGGGGGAGCGTGCGTGTGAGGGCGCGGGTTAGTGTTAGCGTACGGGTTAGGATTAGGGGACGGGTGAGGGTCAGGCTTCGGGGAAGTGTTAGGGTTAGGGTTCGGGCTAGGGTTAGGGTTAGGGGACGGGAACGGTTTAGGGTCCAGGTGAGGGTACGGCAACGCTTTAGGGGGAGCGTGCGTGTGAGGGCGCGGGTTAGGATTAGGTGACGGGTGAGGGTTAGGATTAGGGGACGGGTGAGGGTCAGGCTTCTGGGAAGGGTTAGGGATAGGGTTCGGGCTAGTGTTAGGGTTAGGGGACGGGGACGGTTTAGGGTAAAGGTGAGGGTACGGCAACGCTTTAGGGGGAGCGTCCCTGTGAGGGCGTGGGTTAGTGTTAGCGTACGGGTTAGGATTAGGGGACGGGTGAGGGTCAGGCTTCGGGGAAGGGTTAGGGTTAGGGTTCGGGCTAGGGTTAGGGTTAGGGGACGGGGACGCTTTAGGGTCCAGGTGAGAGTACAGCAACGCTTAGGGGGAGCGTGCGTGTGAGGGCGCGGGTTAGTGTTAGCGTACGGGTTAGGATTAGGGGACGGGTGAGGGTCAGGCTTCGGGGAAGGGTTAGGGTTAGGGTTCGGGCTAGGGTTAGGGTTAGGGGACGGGGACGGTTTAGGGTCCAGGTGAGGGTACGGCAACGCTTTAGGGGTAGCGTGCGTGTGAGGGCGCGGGTTAGTGTTAGCGTACGGGTTAGGATTAGGGGACGGGTGAGGGTCAGGCTTCGGGGAAGGGTTACGGTTAGGGTTCGGGCTAGGGTTAGGGTTAGGGGACGGGGACGGTTTAGGGTCCAGGTGAGGGTACGGCAACGCTTTAGGGGGAGCGTGCGTGTGAGGGCGCGGGTTAGTGTTAGCGTACGGGTTAGGATTAGGGGACGGGTGAGGGTCAGGCTTCGGGGAAGGGTTAGGGTTAGGGTTCGGGCTAGGGTTAGGGTTAGGGGACGGGGACGGTTTAGGGTCCAGGTGAGGGTACGGCAACGCTTTAGGGGGAGCGTGTGTGTGAGGGCGCGGGTTAGTGTTAGCGTACGGGTTAGGATTAGGGAACGGGTGAGGGTCAGGCTTCGGGGAAGGGTCAGGGTTAGGGTTCGGGCTAGGGTTAGGGTTAGGGGACGGGGACGGATTATGGTCCAGGTGAGGGTACGGCAACGCTTTAGGGGGAGCGTGCGTGTGAGGGCGCGGGTTAGGATTAGGTGACGGGTGAGGGTTAGGATTAGGGGACTGGTGAGGGTCAGGCTTCGGGGAAGGGTTAGGGATAGGGTTCGGGCTAGGGTTAGGGTTAGGGGACCGGGACTTTTTAGGGTAAAGGTGAGGGTACGGCAACGCTTTAGGGGGAGCGTCCCTGTGAGGGCGCGGGTTAGTGTTAGCGTACGGGTTAGGATTAGGGGACGGGTGAGGGTCAGGCTTCGGGAAAGGGTTAGGGTTAGGGTTCGGGCTAGGGTTAGGGTTAGGGGACGGTGACGGTTTAGGGTCCAGGTGAGGGTACGGCAACGCTTTAGGGGGAGAGTGAGTGTGAGGGCGTGGGTTAGTGTTAGCGTACGGGTTAGGATTAGGGGCCGGGTGAGGGTCAGGCTTCGGGGAAGGGTTAGGGTTAGGGTTCGGGCTAGGGTTAGGGTTAGGGGACGGGGACGGTTTAGGGTCCAGGTGAGGGTACGGCAACGCTTTAGGGGGAGCGTGCGTGTGAGGGCGTGGGTTATTGTTAGCGTACGGGTTAGGATTAGGGGACGGGTGAGGGTCAGGCTTCGGGGAAGGGTTAGGGTTAGGGTTCGGGCTAGTGTTAGGGTTAGGGGACGGGGACGGTTTAGGGTCCAGGTGAGGGTACCGCAACGCTTTAGGGGGAGCGTGTGTGTGAGGGCGCGGGTTAGTGTTAGCGTACGGGTTAGGATTAGGGGACGGGTGAGGGTCAGGCTTCGGGGAAGGGTTAGGGTTAGGGTTCGGGCTAGGGTTAGGGTTAGGGGACGGGGACGGATTATGGTCCAGGTGAGGGTACGGCAACGCTTTAGGGGGAGCGTGCGTGTGAGGGCGCGGGTTAGTGTTAGCGTACGGGTTAGGATTAGGGGACGGGTGAGGGTCAGGCTTCGGGGAAGGGTTAGGGTTAGGGTTCGGGCTAGGGTTAGGGTTAGGGGACGGGGACGGATTATGGTCCAGGTGAGGGTACGGCAACGTTTTAGGGGGAGCGTGCGTGTGAGGGCGCGGGTTAGTGTTAGCGTACGGGTTAGTATTAGGGGACGGGTGAGGGTCAGGCTTCGGGGAAGGGTTAGGATTAGGGTTCGGGCTAGGGTTAGGGTTAGGGGACGGGGACGGCTTAGGGTCCAGGTGAGGGTACGGCAACGCTTTAGGGGGAGCGTGCGTGTGAGGGCGCGGGTTAGTGTTAGCGTACGGGTTAGGATTAGGGGACGGGTGAGGGTCAGGCTTCGGGGAAGGGTTAGGGTTGGGTTTGGGCTAGGGTTAGGGTTAGGGGACGGGGACGGTTTAGGGTCCAGGTGAAGGTACGGCAACGCTTTAGGGGGAGCGTGCGTGTGAGGGCACGGGTTAGTGTTAGCGTACGGGTTAGGATTAGGGGACGGGTGAGGGTCAGGCTTCGGGGAAGGGTTAGGGTTAGGGTTCGGGCTAGGGTTAGGGTTAGGGGACGGGGACGGCTTAGGGTCCAGGTGAAGGTACGGCAACGCTTTAGGGGGAGCGTGCGTGTGAGGGCGCGGGTTAGGATTAGGTGACGGGTGAGGGTTAGGATTAGGGGACGGGTGAGGGTCAGGCTTCTGGGAAGGGTTAGGGATAGGGTTCGGGCTAGTGTTAGGGTTAGGGGACGGGGACGGTTTAGGGTAAAGGTGAGGGTACGGCAACGCTTTAGGGGGAGCGTCCCTGTGAGGGCGTGGGTTAGTGTTAGCGTACGGGTTAGGATTAGGGGACGGGTGAGGGTCAGGCTTCGGGGAAGGGTTAGGGTTAGGGTTCGGGCTAGGGTTAGGGTTAGGGGACGGGGACGGCTTAGGGTCCAGGTGAGGGTACAGCAACGCTTAGGGGGAGCGTGCGTGTGAGGGCGCGGGTTAGTGTTAGCGTACGGGTTAGGATTAGGGGACGGGTGAGGGTCAGGCTTCGGGGAAGTGTTAGGGTTAGGGTACGGGGACGGTTTAGTGTCCAGGTGAGGGTACGGCAACGCTTTAGGTGGAGCGTGCGTGTGAGGGCGCGGGTTAGTGTTAGCGTACGGGTTAGGATTAGGGGACGGGTGAGGGTCAGGCTTCGGGGAAGGGTTAGGGTTAGGGTTCGGGCTAGGGTTAGGGTTAGGGGACGGTGACGGTTTAGGGTCCAGGTGAGGGTACGGCAACGCTTTAGGGGGAGAGTGAGTGTGAGGGCGCGGGTTAGTGTTAGCGTACGGGTTAGGATTAGGGGACGGGTGAGGGTCAGGCTTCGGGGAAGTGTTAGGGTTAGGGTTCGGGCTAGGGTTAGGGTTAGGGGACGGGGACGGTTTAGGGTCCAGGTGAGGGTACGGCAACACTTTAGGGGGAGCGTGCGTGTGAGGGCGTGGGTTATTGTTAGCGTACGGGTTAGGATTAGGGGACGGGTGAGGGTCAGGCTTCGGGGAAGGGTTAGGGTTAGGGTTCGGGCTAGGGTTAGGGTTAGGGGACGGGGACGGTTTAGGGTCCAGGTGAGGGTACGGCAACGCTTTAGGGGGAGCGTGCGTGTGAGGGCGTGGGTTAGTGTTAGCGTACGGGTTAGGATTAGGGCACGGGTGAGGGTCAGGCTTTGGGGAAGTGTTAGGGTTAGGGTTCGGGCTAGGGTTAGGGTTAGGGGACGGGGACGGTTTAGGGTCCAGGTGAGGGTACGGCAACGCTTTAGGGGGAGCGTGCGTGTGAGGGCGCGGGTTAGTGTTAGCGTACGGGTTAGGATTAGGGGACGGGTGAGGGTCAGGCTTCGGGGAAGGGTTAGGGTTAGGGTTCGGGCTAGGGTTAGGGTTAGGGGACGGGGACGGTTTAGGGTCCAGGTGACGGTACGGCAACGCTTCAGGGGGAGCGTGTGTGTGAGGGCGCGGGTTAGTGTTACCGTACGGGTTAGGATTAGGGGACGGGTGAGGGTCAGGCTTCGGGGAAGGGTTAGGGTTAGGGTTCGGGCTAGGGTTAGGGTTAGGGGACGGGGACGGTTTAGGGTCCAGGTGAGGGTACGGCAACGCTTTAGGGGAACTTGCGTGTGAGGGCACAGGTTAGTGTTAGCGTACGGGTTAGGATTAGGGGACGGGTGAGGGTCAGGCTTCGGGGAAGGGTTAGGGTTAGGGTTCGGGCTAGGGTTAGGGTTAGGGGACGGTGACGGTTTAGGGTCCAGGTGAGGGTACGGCAACGCTTTAGGGGGAGCGTGCGTGTGAGGGCGTGGGTTAGTGTTAGCGTACGGGTTAGGATTAGGGGACGGGTGAGGGTCAGGCTTCGGGGAAGGGTTAGGGTTAGGGTTCGGGCTAGGGTTAGGGTTAGGGTACGGGGACGGTTTAGGGTCCAGGTGAGGGTACCGCAACGCTTTAGGGGGAGCGTGTGTGTGAAGGCGCGGGTTAGTGTTAGCGTACGGATTAGGATTAGGGGACGGGTGAGGGTCAGGCTTCGGGGAAGGGTTAGGGTTAGGGTTCGGGCTAGGGTTAGGGTTAGGGGACGGGGACGGATTATGGTCCAGGTGAGGGTACGGCAACGTTTTAGGGGGAGCGTGCGTGTGAGGGCGCGGGTTAGTGTTAGCGTACGGGTTAGGATTAGGGGACGGGTGAGGGTCAGGCTTCGGGGAAGGGTTAGGGTTAGGGTTCGGGCTAGGGTTAGGGTCAGGGGACGGGGACGGTTTAGGGTCCAGGTGAGGATACGGGAACGCTTTAGGGGGAGCGTGCGTGTGAGGGCGCGGGTTAGTGTTAGCGTACGGGTTAGGATTAGGGGACGGGTTAGGGTCAGGCTTCGGGGAAGGGTTAGGGTTAGGGTTCGGGCTAGGGTTAGGGTTAGGGGACGGGGACGGTTTAGGGTCCAGGTGAGGGTACGGCAACGCTTTAGGGGGAGCGTGCGTGTGAGGGCGCGGGTTAGTGTTAGCGTACGGGTTAGGATTAGGGGACGGGTGAGGGTCAGGCTTCGGGGAAGTGTTAGGGTTAGGGTTCGGGCTAGGGTTAGGGTTAGGGGACGGGAACGGTTTAGGGTCCAGGTGAGGGTACGGCAACGCTTTAGGGGGAGCGTGCGTGTGAGGGCGCGGGTTAGGATTAGGTGACGGGTGAGGGTTAGGATTAGGGGACGGGTGAGGGTCAGGCTTCTGGGAAGGGTTAGGGATAGGGTTCGGGCTAGTGTTAGGGTTAGGGGACGGGGACGGTTTAGGGTAAAGGTGAGGGTACGGCAACGCTTTAGGGGGAGCGTCCCTGTGAGGGCGTGGGTTAGTGTTAGCGTACGGGTTAGGATTAGGGGACGGGTGAGGGTCAGGCTTCGGGGAAGGGTTAGGGTTAGGGTTCGGGCTAGGGTTAGGGTTAGGGGACGGGGACGCTTTAGGGTCCAGGTGAGAGTACAGCAACGCTTAGGGGGAGCGTGCGTGTGAGGGCGCGGGTTAGTGTTAGCGTACGGGTTAGGATTAGGGGACGGGTGAGGGTCAGGCTTCGGGGAAGGGTTAGGGTTAGGGTTCGGGCTAGGGTTAGGGTTAGGGGACGGGGACGGTTTAGGGTCCAGGTGAGGGTACGGCAACGCTTTAGGGGTAGCGTGCGTGTGAGGGCGCGGGTTAGTGTTAGCGTACGGGTTAGGATTAGGGGACGGGTGAGGGTCAGGCTTCGGGGAAGGGTTACGGTTAGGGTTCGGGCTAGGGTTAGGGTTAGGGGACGGGGACGGTTTAGGGTCCAGGTGAGGGTACGGCAACGCTTTAGGGGGAGCGTGCGTGTGAGGGCGCGGGTTAGTGTTAGCGTACGGGTTAGGATTAGGGGACGGGTGAGGGTCAGGCTTCGGGGAAGGGTTAGGGTTAGGGTTCGGGCTAGGGTTAGGGTTAGGGGACGGGGACGGTTTAGGGTCCAGGTGAGGGTACGGCAACGCTTTAGGGGGAGCGTGTGTGTGAGGGCGCGGGTTAGTGTTAGCGTACGGGTTAGGATTAGGGAACGGGTGAGGGTCAGGCTTCGGGGAAGGGTCAGGGTTAGGGTTCGGGCTAGGGTTAGGGTTAGGGGACGGGGACGGATTATGGTCCAGGTGAGGGTACGGCAACGCTTTAGGGGGAGCGTGCGTGTGAGGGCGCGGGTTAGGATTAGGTGACGGGTGAGGGTTAGGATTAGGGGACTGGTGAGGGTCAGGCTTCGGGGAAGGGTTAGGGATAGGGTTCGGGCTAGGGTTAGGGTTAGGGGACGGGGACTTTTTAGGGTAAAGGTGAGGGTACGGCAACGCTTTAGGGGGAGCGTCCCTGTGAGGGCGCGGGTTAGTGTTAGCGTACGGGTTAGGATTAGGGGACGGGTGAGGGTCAGGCTTCGGGAAAGGGTTAGGGTTAGGGTTCGGGCTAGGGTTAGGGTTAGGGGACGGTGACGGTTTAGGGTCCAGGTGAGGGTACGGCAACGCTTTAGGGGGAGAGTGAGTGTGAGGGCGTGGGTTAGTGTTAGCGTACGGGTTAGGATTAGGGGCCGGGTGAGGGTCAGGCTTCGGGGAAGGGTTAGGGTTAGGGTTCGGGCTAGGGTTAGGGTTAGGGGACGGGGACGGTTTAGGGTCCAGGTGAGGGTACGGCAACGCTTTAGGGGGAGCGTGCGTGTGAGGGCGTGGGTTATTGTTAGCGTACGGGTTAGGATTAGGGGACGGGTGAGGGTCAGGCTTCGGGGAAGGGTTAGGGTTAGGGTTCGGGCTAGTGTTAGGGTTAGGGGACGGGGACGGTTTAGGGTCCAGGTGAGGGTACCGCAACGCTTTAGGGGGAGCGTTTGTGTGAGGGCGCGGGTTAGTGTTAGCGTACGGGTTAGGATTAGGGGACGGGTGAGGGTCAGGCTTCGGGGAAGGGTTAGGGTTAGGGTTCGGGCTAGGGTTAGGGTTAGGGGACGGGGACGGATTATGGTCCAGGTGAGGGTACGGCAACGCTTTAGGGGGAGCGTGCGTGTGAGGGCGCGGGTTAGTGTTAGCGTACGGGTTAGGATTAGGGGACGGGTGAGGGTCAGGCTTCGGGGAAGGGTTAGGGTTAGGGTTCGGGCTAGGGTTAGGGTTAGGGGACGGGGACGGATTATGGTCCAGGTGAGGGTACGGCAACGTTTTAGGGGGAGCGTGCGTGTGAGGGCGCGGGTTAGTGTTAGCGTACGGGTTAGTATTAGGGGACGGGTGAGGGTCAGGCTTCGGGGAAGGGTTAGGATTAGGGTTCGGGCTAGGGTTAGGGTTAGGGGACGGGGACGGCTTAGGGTCCAGGTGAGGGTACGGCAACGCTTTAGGGGGAGCGTGCGTGTGAGGGCGCGGGTTAGTGTTAGCGTACGGGTTAGGATTAGGGGACGGGTGAGGGTCAGGCTTCGGGGAAGGGTTAGGGTTGGGTTTGGGCTAGGGTTAGGGTTAGGGGACGGGGACGGTTTAGGGTCCAGGTGAAGGTACGGCAACGCTTTAGGGGGAGCGTGCGTGTGAGGGCACGGGTTAGTGTTAGCGTACGGGTTAGGATTAGGGGACGGGTGAGGGTCAGGCTTCGGGGAAGGGTTAGGGTTAGGGTTCGGGCTAGGGTTAGGGTTAGGGGACGGGGACGGTTTAGGGTCCAGGTGAGGGTACGGCAACGCTTTAGGGGGAGCGTGCGTGTGAGGGTGCGGGTTAGTGTTAGTGTACGGGTGAGGATTAGGGGACGGGTGAGGGTCAGGCTTCGGGGAAGGGTTAGGGTTAGGGTTCGGGCTAGGGTTAGGGTTAGGGGACGGGGACGGTTTAGGGTCCAGGTGAGGGTACGGCAACGCTTTCGGGGGAGCGTGCGTGTGAGGGCGCGGGTTAGTGTTAGCGTACGGGTTAGGATTAGGGGAAGGGTGAGGGTCAGGCTTCGGGGAAGGGTTAGGGTTAGGGTTCGGGCTAGGGTTAGGGTTAGGGGACGGGGACGGTTTAGGGTCCAGGTGAGGGTACGGCAACGCTTTAGGGGGAGCGTGCGTGTGAGGGCGCGGGTTAGTGTTAGCGTACGGGTTAGGATTAGGGGACGGGTGAGGGTCAGGCTTCGGGGAAGGGTTAGGGCTAGGGTTCGGGCTAGGGTTAGGGTTAGGGGACGGGGACGGCTTAGGGTCCAGGTGAGGGTACGGCAACGCTTTAGGGGGAGCGTGCGTGTGAGGGCGCGGGTTAGTGTTAGCGTACGGGTTAGGATTAGGGGACGGGTGAGGGTCAGGCTTCGGGGAAGGGTTAGGGTTAGGGTTTGGGCTAGGGTTAGGGTTAGGGGACGGGGACGGTTTAGGGTCCAGGTGAAGGTACGGCAACGCTTTAGGGGGAGCGTGCGTGTGAGGGCGCGGGTTAATGTTAGCGTACGGGTTAGGATTAGGGGACGGGTGAGGGTCAGGCTTCGGGGAAGGGTTAGGGTTAGGGTTCGGGCTAGGGTTAGGGTTAGGGGACGGGGACGGTTTAGGGTCCAGGTGAGGGTACGGCAACGCTTTAGGGGGAGCGTGCATGTGAGGGCGCGGGTTAGTGTTAGTGTACGGGTTAGGATTAGGGGACGGGTGAGGGTCAGGCTTCGGGGAAGGGTTAGGGTTAGGGTTCGGGCTAGGGTTAGGGTTAGGGGACGGGGACGGTTTAGGGTCCAGGTGAGGGTACGGCCACGCTTTCGGGGGAGCGTGCGTGTGAGGGCGCGGGTTAGTGTTAGCGTACGGGTTAGGATTAGGGGAAGGGTGAGGGTCAGGCTTCGGGGAAGGGTTAGGGTTAGGGTTCGGGCTAGGGTTAGGGTTAGGGGACGGGGACGGTTTAGGGTCCAGGTGAGGGTACGGCAACGCTTTAGGGGGAGCGTGCGTGTGAGGGCGCGGGTTAGTGTTAGCGTACGGGTTAGGATTAGGGGACGGGTGATGGTCAGGCTTCGGGGAAGGGTTAGGGCTAGGGTTCGGGCTAGGGTTAGGGTTAGGGGACGGGGACGGTTTAGGGTCCAGGTGAGGGTACGGCAACGCTTTAGGGGGAGCGTGCATGTGAGGGCGCGGGTTAGTGTTAGCGTATGGGTTAGGATTAGGGGACGGGTGAGGGTCAGGATTCGGGGAAGGGTTAGGGTTAGGGTTCGGGCTAGGGTTAGGGTTAGGGGACGGGGACGGTTTAGGGTCCAGGTGAGGGTACGGCAACGCTTTAGGGGGAGCGTGCGTGTGAGGGCGTGGGTTAGTGTTAGCGTACGGGTTAGGATTAGGGCACGGGTGAGGGTCAGGCTTCAGGGAAGGGTTAGGGCTAGGGTTCGGGCTAGGGTTAGGGTTAGGGGACGGGGACGGTTTAGGGTCCAGGTGAGGGTACGGCAACGCTTTAGGGGGAGCGTGCGTGTGAGGGCGCGGGTTAGTGTTAGCGTACGGGTTAGGATTAGGGGACGGGTGAGGATCAGGTTTCAGGGAAAGGTTAGGGTTAGGGTTCGGGCTAGGGTTAGGGTTAGGGGACGGGGACGGTTTAGGGTCTAGGTGAGGGTACGGCAACGCTTTCGGGGGAGCGTGCGTGTGAGGGCGCGGGTTAGTGTTAGCGTACGGGTTAGGATTAGGGGACGGGTGAGGGTCAGGCTTCGGGGAAGGGTTAGGGTTAGGGTTCGGGCTACGGTTAAGGTTAGGGGACAGGGACAGTTTAGGGTCCATGTGAGGGTATGGCAACGCTTTAGAGGGAGCGTGCGTGTGAGGGCGCGGGTTAGTGTTAGCGTACGTGATAGGATTAGGGCACGGGTGAGCGTCAGGCTTCGGGGAAGGGTTAGGGTTAGGGTTCGGCCTAGGGTTAGGGTTAGGGGACGGGGACGGTTTAGGTTCCAGGTGAGGGTACGGCAACGCTTTAGGGGGAGCGTGCGTGTGAGGGCGCGGTTTAGTGTTAGAGTACGGGTTAGGATTAGGGGACGGGTGAGGGTCAGGCTTTGGGGAAGGGTTAGGGTTAGGGTTCGGACTAGGGTTAGGATTAGGGGACGGGGACGGTTTAGGGTCCAGGTGAGGGTACGGCAACGCTTTAGGGGGAGCTTGCGTGTGAGAGCGCGGGTTAGTGTTAGCGTACGGGTTAGAATTAGGGGACGGGTGAGGGTCAGGCTTCGGGGAAGGGTTAGGGTTAGGGTTCGGGCTAGGGTTAGGGTTAGGGGACGGGGACGGTTTAGGGTCCAGGTGAGGGTACGGCAACGCTTTAGGGGGAGCGTGCGTGTGAGGGCGCGGGTTAGTGTTAGCGTACGGTTTAGGATTAGGGGACGGGTGAGGGTCAGGTTTCGGGAAAGAGTTAGGGTTCGGGTTCGGGCTAGGGTTAGGGTTAGGGGACGGGGACGGTTTAGGGTCGAGGTGACGGTACGGCAACGCTTTAGGGAGAGCGTGCGTGTGAGAGCGCAGGTTAGTGTTAGCGTACGGGTTAGGATAAGGGGACGGGTGAGGTTCAGGCTTCGGGGAAGGGTTAGGGTTAGGGTTCGGGCTAGGGTTAGGGTTAGGGGACGGGGACGGTTTACGGTCCTGGTGAGGGTACGGAACGCTTTAGGGGGTGCGTGCGTGTGACGGCGCGGGTTAGGATTAGGGGACGGGTGAGGGTCAGGTTTCGGGGAAGGGTTAGGGTTAGGGTTCAGGCTAGGGTTAGGGTTAGGGGACGGGGACGGTTTAGGGTCCAGGTGAGGGTACGGCAACGCTTTAGGGGGAGTGTGCGTGTGTGGGCGCGGGTTAGTGTTAGCGTACGGGTTAGGATTAGGGGACGGGTGAGGATCAGGTTTCAGGGAAAGAGTTAGGGTTCGGGTTCGGGCTAGGGTTAGGGTTAGGGGACGGGGACGGTTTAGGGTCGAGGTGACGGTACGGCAACGCTTTAGGGAGAGCGTGCGTGTGAGAGCGCAGGTTAGTGTTAGCGTACGGGTTAGGATAAGGGGACGGGTGAGGGTCAGGCTTCGGGGAAGGGTTAGGGTTAGGGTTTGGGCTAGGGTTAGGGTTAGGGGACGGGGACGGTTTAGGGTCCAGGTGAAGGTACGGCAACGCTTTAGGGGGAGCGTGCGTGTGAGGGCGCGGGTTAATGTTAGCGTACGGGTTAGGATTAGGGGACGGGTGAGGGTCAGGCTTCGGGGAAGGGTTAGGGTTAGGGTTCGGGCTAGGGTTAGGGTTAGGGGACGGGGACGGTTTAGGGTCCAGGTGAGGGTACGGCAACGCTTTAGGGGGAGCGTGCATGTGAGGGCGCGGGTTAGTGTTAGTGTACGGGTTAGGATTAGGGGACGGGTGAGGGTCAGGCTTCGGGGAAGGGTTAGGGTTAGGGTTCGGGCTAGGGTTAGGGTTAGGGGACGGGGACGGTTTAGGGTCCAGGTGAGGGTACGGCCACGCTTTCGGGGGAGCGTGCGTGTGAGGGCGCGGGTTAGTGTTAGCGTACGGGTTAGGATTAGGGGAAGGGTGAGGGTCAGGCTTCGGGGAAGGGTTAGGGTTAGGGTTCGGGCTAGGGTTAGGGTTAGGGGACGGGGACGGTTTAGGGTCCAGGTGAGGGTACGGCAACGCTTTAGGGGGAGCGTGCGTGTGAGGGCGCGGGTTAGTGTTAGCGTACGGGTTAGGATTAGGGGACGGGTGAGGGTCAGGCTTCGGGGAAGGGTTAGGGCTAGGGTTCGGGCTAGGGTTAGGGTTAGGGGACGGGGACGGTTTAGGGTCCAGGTGAGGGTACGGCAACGCTTTAGGGGGAGCGTGCGTGTGAGGGCGCGGGTTAGTGTTAGCGTATGGGTTAGGATTAGGGGACGGGTGAGGGTCAGGATTCGGGGAAGTGTTAGGGTTAGGGTTCGGGCTAGGGTTAGGGTTAGGGGACGGGGACGGTTTAGGGTCCAGGTGAGGGTACGGCAACGCTTTAGGGGGAGCGTGCGTGTGAGGGCGCGGGTTAGTGTTAGCGTACGGGTTAGGATTAGGGGACGGGTGAGGGTCAGGCTTCAGGGAAGGGTTAGGGCTAGGGTTCGGGCTAGGGTTAGGGTTAGGGGACGGGGACGGTTTAGGGTCCAGGTGAGGGTACGGCAACGCTTTAGGGGGAGCGTGCGTGTGAGGGCGTGGGTTAGTGTTAGCGTACGGGTTAGGATTAGGGCACGGGTGAGGGTCAGGCTTCGGGGAAGGGTTAGGGCTAGGGTTCGGGCTAGGGTTAGGGTTAGGGGACGGGGACGGTTTAGGGTCCAGGTGAGGGTACGGCAACGCTTTAGGGGAAGCGTGCGTGTGAGGGCGCGGGTTAGTGTTAGCGTACGGGTTTGGATTAGGGGACGGGTGAGGATCAGGTTTCAGGGAAAGGTTAGGGTTAGGGTTCGGGCTAGGGTTAGGGTTAGGGGACGGGGACGGTTTAGGGTCTAGGTGAGGGTACGGCAACGCTTTAGGGGGAGCGTGCGTGTGAGGGCGCGGGTTAGTGTTAGCGTACGGGTTAGGATTAGGGGACGGGTGAGGGTCAGGCTTCGGGGAAGGGTTAGGGTTAGGGTTCGGGCTACGGTTAAGGTTAGGGGACAGGGACAGTTTAGGGTCCATGTGAGGGTATGGCAACGCTTTAGAGGGAGCGTGCGTGTGAGGGCGCGGGTTAGTGTTAGCGTACGTGATAGGATTAGGGCACGGGTGAGCGTCAGGCTTCGGGGAAGGGTTAGGGTTAGGGTTCGGCCTAGGGTTAGGGTTAGGGGACGGGGACGGTTTAGGTTCTAGGTGAGGGTACGGCAACGCTTTAGGGGGAGCGTGCGTGTGAGGGCGCGGTTTAGTGTTAGAGTACGGGTTAGGATTAGGGGACAGGTGAGGGTCAGGCTTCGGGGAAGGGTTAGTGTTAGGGTTCGGGCTAGGGTTAGGGTTAGGGGCCGGGGACGGTTTAGCGTCCAGGTGAGGGTACGGCAACGC
This sequence comes from Delphinus delphis, assembly GCF_949987515.2. Classification (NCBI taxonomy): domain Eukaryota; kingdom Metazoa; phylum Chordata; class Mammalia; order Artiodactyla; family Delphinidae; genus Delphinus; species Delphinus delphis. Next base: position 587,503 of record NW_027192745.1, read on the forward strand.
TTTAGGGGGAGCGTGCGTGTGAGGGCGCGGGTCAGTGTTATCGTATGGGTTAGGATTAGGGGACGGGTGAGGGTCAGGCTTCGGGGAAGGGTTAGGGTTAGGGTTCGGGCTAGGGTTAGGGTTAGGGGACGGGGACGGTTTAGGGTCCAGGTGAGGGTACGGCAACGCTTTAGGGGGAGAGTGTGTGTGAGGGCGCGAGTTAGTGTTAGCGTACGGGTTAGGATTAGGGGACGGGTGAGGGTCAGGCTTCGGGGAAGGGTTAGGGTTAGGGTTCGGGCTAGGGTTAGGGTTAGGGGACGGGGACGGTTTAGGGTCCAGGTGAGGGTACGGAACGCTTTAGGGGGAGCGTGCGTGTGAGGGCGCAGGTTAGTGTTAAGGTACGGGTTAGGATTAGGGCACGGGTGAGGGTCAGGCTGCGGGGAAGGGTTAGGGTTAGGGTTCGGGCTAGGGTTAGGGTTAGGGGACGGGGACGGTTTAGGGTCCAGGTGAGGGTACGGCAACGCTTTACGGGGAGCGTGCGTGTGAGGGCGCGGGTTAGTGTTAGCATACGCGTTAGTATTAGGGGACGGGTGAGGGTCAGGCTACGGGGAAGGGTTAGGGTTAGGGTTCGGGCTAGGGTTAGGGTTAGGGGACGGGGACGGTTTAGGGTCCAGGTGAGGGTACGGCAACGCTTTAGGGGGAGCGTGCGTGTGAGGGCGCGGGTTAGTGTTAGCGTACGGGTTAGGATTAGGGGACGGGTGAGGGTCAGGCTTCGGGGAAGGGTTAGGGTTAGGGTTCGGGCTAGGGTTAGGGTTAGGGGACGGGGACGGTTTAGGGTCCAGGTGAGGGTACGGCAACGCTTTAGGGGGAGCGTGCGTGTGAGGGCGCGGGTTAGTGTTAGCGTACGGGTTAGGATTAGGGGACGGGTGAGGGTCAGGCTTCGGGGAAGGGTTAGGGTTAGGGTTCGGGCTAGGGTTAGGGTTAGGGGAGGGGGACGGTTTAGGGTCCAGGTGAGGGTACGGCAACGCTTTAGGGGGAGCGTGCGTGTGAGGGCGCGGGTTAGTGTTAGCGTACGGGTTAGGATTAGGGGACGGGTGAGTGTCAGGCTTCGGGGAAGTGTTAGGGTTAGGGTTCGGGCTAGGGTTAGGGTTAGGGGACGGGGACGGTTTAGGGTCCAGGTGAGGGTACGGCAACGCTTTAGGGGGAGCGTGCGTGTGAGGGCGCGGGTTAGTGTTAGCGTACGGGTTAGGATTAGGGCACGGGTGAGGGTCAGGCTTCGGGGAAGGGTTAGGGTTAGGGTTCGGGCTAGGGTTAGGGTTAGGGGACGGGGACGGTTTAGGGTCCAGGTGAGGGTACGGCAACGCTTTAGGGGGAGCGTGCGTGTGAGGGCGCGGGTTAGTGTTAGCGTACGGGTTAGGATTAGGGGACGGGTGAGGGTCAGGCTTCGGGGAAGGGTTAGGTTTAGGGTTCGGGCTAGGGTTAGGGTTAGGGGACGGGGACGGTTTAGGGTCCAGGTGAGGGTACGGCAACGCTTTAGGGGGAGCGTGCGTGTGAGGGCGCGGGTGAGTGTTAGCGTACGGGTTAGGAATAGGGGACGGGTGAGTGTCAGGCTTCGGGGAAGGGTTAGGGTTAGGGTTCGGGCTAGGGTTAGGGTTAGGGGACGGGGACGGTTTAGGGTCCAGGTGAGGGTACGGCAACGCTTTAGCGGGAGCGTGCGTGTGAGGGCGCGGGTTAGTGTTAGCGTACGGGTTAGGATTAGGGCACGGGTGAGGGTCAGGCTTCGGGGAAGGGTTAGGGCTAGGGTTCGGGCTAGGGTTAGGGTTAGGGGACGGGGACGGTTTAGGGTCCAGGTGAGGGTACGGCAACGCTTTAGGGGGAGCGTGCGTGTGAGGGCGTGGGTTAGTGTTAGCGTACGGGTTAGGATTAGGGGACGGGTGAGGGTCAGGCTTCGGGGAATGGTTAGGGTTAGGGTTCGGGCTAGGGTTAGGGTTAGGGGACGGGGACGGTTTAGGGTCCAGGTGAGGGTACGGCAACGCTTTAGGGGGAGCGTGCGTGTGAGGGCGCGGGTTAGTGTTAGCGTACGGGTTAGGTTTAGGGGAAGGGTGACGGTCAGGCTTCAGGGAAGGGTTAGGGTTAGGGTTCGGGCTACGGTTAAGGTTAGGGGACAGGGCCGGTTTAGGGTCCGGGTGAGGGTTAGGGTTAGGGTTAGGGGACGGGGACGGTTTAGGGTCCAGGTGAGGGTACGGCAACGCTTTAGGGGGAGCGTGCGTGTGAGGGCGCAGGTTAGTGTTAGCGTACGGGTTAGGATTAGGGGACGGGTGAGGGTCAGGCTTCGGGGAAGGGTTAGGGTTAGGGTTCGGGCTAGGCTTAGGGTTAGGGGACGGGGACGGTTTAGGGTCCAGGTGAGGGTACGGCAACGCTTTAGGGGGAGCGTGCGTGTGAGGGCGCTGGTTAGTGTTAGCGTACGGTTTAGGATTAGGGCACGGGTGAGGGTCAGGCTTCGGGGAAGGGTTAGGGTTAGGGTTCGGGCTAGGGTTAGGGTTAGGGGACGGGGACGGTTTAGGGTCCAGGTGAGGGTACGGCAATGCTTTAGAGGGAGCGTGCGTGTGAGGGCACGGGTTAGTGTTAGCATACGGTTTAGGATTAGGGCACGGGTGAGGGTCAGGCTTCGGGGAAGGGTTAGGGTTAGGGTTCGGGCAAGGTTTAGGGTTAGGGGACGGGGACGGTTTAGGGTCCAGGTCAGGGTACGGCAACGTTTCAGGGGGAGCGTGCATGTGAGGGCGCGCGTTAGTGTTAGCGTACGGGTTAGGATTAGGGGACGGGTGAGGGTCAGGCTTCGGGGAAGGGTTAGGGTTAGGGTTCGGGCTAGGGTTAGGGTTAGGGGACGGGGACGGTTTAGGGTCCAGGTGAGGGTACGGCAACGCTTTAGGGGGAGCGTGCGTGTGAGGGCGCGGGTTAGTGTTAGCGTACGGGTTAGGATTAGGGCACGAGTGAGGGTCAGTCTTCGGGGAAGGGTTAGAGTTAGGGTTCGGGCTAGGGTAAGGGTTAGGGGACGGGGACGGTTTAGGGTCCAGGTGAGGGTACGGCAACGCTTCAGGGGGAGCGTGCGTGTGAGGGCGCGGGTTAGTGTTAGCGTACGGGTTAGGATTTGGGGACGGGTGAGGGTCAGGCTTCGGGGAAGGGTTAGGGTTAGGATTCGGGCTAGGGTTAGGGTTAGGGGACGGGGACGGTTTAGGGTCCAGGTGAGGGTACGGCAACGTTTTAGGGGGAGCGTGCATGTGAGGGCGCGCGTTAGTGTTAGCGTACGGGTTAGGATTAGGGGACCGGTGAGGGTCAGGCTTCGGGGAAGGGTTAGGATTAGGGTTCGGGCTAGGGTTAGGGTTAGGGGACGGGGACGGTTTAGGGTCCAGGTGAGGGTACGGCAATGCTTTAGAGGGAGCGTGCGTGTGAGGGCGCGGGTTAGTGTTAGCGTACGCGTTAGTATTAGGGGACGGGTGAGGGTCAGGCTTCGGGGAAGGGTTAGGGTTAGGGTTCGGGCTAGGGTTAGGGTTAGGGGATGGGGACGGTTTAGGGTCCAGGTGAGGGTACGGCAACGCTTTAGGGGGAGCGTGCGTGTGAGGGCGCGGGTTAGTGTTAGCGTACGGGTTAGGATTAGGGGACGGGTGAGGGTCAGGCTTCGGGGAAGGGTTAGGGTTAGGGTTCGGGCTAGGGTTAGGGTTAGGGGACGGGGACGGTTTAGGGTCCAGGTGAGGGTACGGCAACGCTTTAGGGGGAGCGTGCGTGTGAGGGCGCGGGTTAGTGTTAGCGTACGGGTTAGGATTAGGGGACGGGTGAGGGTCAGGCTTCGGGGAAGGGTTAGGGTTAGGGGAGGGGGACGGTTTAGGGTCCAGGTGAGGGTACGGCAACGCTTTAGGGGGAGCGTGCGTGTGAGGGCGCGGGTGAGTGTTAGCGTACGGGTTAGGATTAGGGGACGGGTGAGTGTCAGGCTTCGGGGAAGGGTTAGTGTTAGGGTTCGGGCTAGGGTTAGGGTTAGGGGACGGGGACGGTTTAGGGTCCAGGTGAGGGTACGGCAACGCTTTAGGGGGAGCGTGCGTGTGAGGGCGCGGGTTAGTGTTAGCGTACGGGTTAGGATTAGGGCACGGGTGAGGGTCAGGCTTCGGGGAAGGGTTTGGGTTAGGGTTCGGCCTAAGGTTAGGGTTAGGGGACGGTGACGGTTTAGGGTCCAGGTGAGGGTACGGCAACGCTTCAGGGGGAGCGTGCGTGTGAGGGCGCGGGTTAGTGTTAGCGTACGGGTTAGGATTAGGGGACGGGTGAGGGTCAGGCTTCGGGGAAGGGTTAGGGTTAGGGTTCGGGCTAGGGTTAGGGTTAGGGGACGGGGACGGTTTAGGGTCCAGGTGAGGGTACGGCAACGCTTTAGGGGGAGCGTGCGTGTGAGGGTGCGGGTTAGTGTTAGTGTACGGGTTAGGATTAGGGGACGGGTGAGGGTCAGGCTTCGGGGAAGGGTTAGGGTTAGGGTTCGGGCTAGGGTTAGGGTTAGGGGACGGGGACGGTTTAGGGTCCAGGTGAGGGTACGGCAACGCTTTAGGGGGAGCGTGCGTGTGAGGGCGCGGGTTAGTGTTAGCGTACGGGTTAGGATTAGGGGACGGGTGAGGGTCAGGCTTCGGGGAAGGGTTAGGGTTAGGGTTCGGGCTAGGGTTAGGGTTAGGGGACGGGGACGGTTTAGGGTCCAGGTGAGGGTACGGCAACGCTTTAGGGGGAGCGTGCATGTGAGGGCGCGGGTTAGTGTTAGCGTACGGGTTAGGATTAGGGGACGGGTGAGGGTCAGGCTTCGGGGAAGGGTTAGGGTTAGGGTTCGGGCTAGGGTTAGGGTTAGGGGACGGGGACGGTTTAGGGTCCAGGTGAGGGTACGGCAACGCTTCAGGGGGAGCGTGCGTGTGAGGGCGCGGGTTAGTGTTAGCGTACGGGTTAGGATTAGGGGACGGGTGAGGGTCAGGCTTCGGGGAAGGGTTAGGGTTAGGGTTCGGGCTAGGGTTAGGGTTAGGGGACGGGGACGGTTTAGGGTCCAGGTGAGGGTACGGCAATGCTTTAGAGGGAGCGTGCGTGTGAGGGCGCGGGTTAGTGTTAGCATACGGGTTAGGATTAGGGCACGGCTGAGGGTCAGGCTTCGGGGAAGGGTTAGGGTTAGGGTTCGGGCAAGGTTTAGGGTTAGGGGACGGGGACGGTTTAGGGTCCAGGTGAGGGTACGGCAACGTTTCAGGGGGAGCGTGCATGTGAGGGCGCGCGTTAGTGTTAGCGTACGGGTTAGGATTAGGGGACGGGTGAGGGTCAGGCTTCGGGGAAGGGTTAGGGTTAGGGTTCGGGCTAGGGTTAGGGTTAGGGGACGGGGACGGTTTAGGGTCCAGGTGAGGGTACGGCAACGCTTTAGGGGGAGCGTGCGTGTGAGGGCGCAGGTTAGTGTTAGCGTACGGGTTAGGATTAGGGCACGAGTGAGGGTCAGGCTGCGGGGAAGGGTTAGGGTTAGGGTTCGGGCTAGGGTTAGGGTTAGGGGACGGGGACGGTTTAGGGTCCAGGTGAGGGTACGGCAACGCTTTACGGGGAGTGTGCGTGTGAGGGCGCGGGTTAGTGTTAGCGTACGCGTTAGTATTAGGGGACGGGTGAGGGTCAGGCTTCGGGGAAGGGTTAGGGTTAGGGTTCGGGCTAGGGTTAGGGTTAGGGGACGGGGACGGTTTAGGGTCCAGGTGAGGGTACGGCAACGCTTTAGGGGGAGCGTGCGTGTGAGGGCGCGGGTGCGTGTTAGCGTACGGGTTAGGATTAGGGGACGGGTGAGTGCCAGGCTTCGGGGAAGTGTTAGGGTTAGGGTTCGGGCTAGGGTTAGGGTTAGGGGACGGGGACGGTTTAGGGTCCAGGTGAGGGTACGGCAACGCTTTAGGGGGAGCGTGCGTGTGAGGGCGCGGGTTAGTGTTAGCGTACGGGTTAGGATTAGGGCACGGGTGAGGGTCAGGCTTCGGGGAAGGGTTAGGGTTAGGGTTCGGGCTAGGGTTAGGGTTAGGGGACGGGGACGGTTTAGGGTCCAGGTGAGGGTACGGCAACGCTTTAGGGGGAGCGTGCGTGTGAGGGCGCGGGTTAGTGTTAGCGTACGGGTTAGGATTAGGGGACGGGTGAGGGTCAGGCTTCGGGGAAGGGTTAGGTTTAGGGTTCGGGCTAGGGTTAGGGTTAGGGGACGGGGACGGTTTAGGGTCCAGGTGAGGGTACGGCAACGCTTTAGGGGGAGCGTGCGTGTGAGGGCGCAGGTGAGTGTTAGCGTACGGGTTAGGAATAGGGGACGGGTGAGTGTCAGGCTTCGGGGAAGGGTTAGGGTTAGGGTTCGGGCTAGGGTTAGGGTTAGGGGACGGGGACGGTTTAGGGTCCAGGTGAGGGTACGGCAACGCTTTAGGGGGAGCGTGCGTGTGAGGGCGCGGGTTAGTGTTAGCGTACGAGTTAGGATTAGGGCACGGGTGAGGGTCAGGCTTCGGGGAAGGGTTAGGGCTAGGGTTCGGGCTAGGGTTAGGGTTAGGGGACGGGGACGGTTTAGGGTCCAGGTGAGGGTACGGCAACGCTTTAGGGGGAGCGTGCGTGTGAGGGCGTGGGTTAGTGTTAGCGTACGGGTTAGGATTAGGGGACGGGTGAGGGTCAGGCTTCGGGGAATGGTTAGGGTTAGGGTTCGGGCTAGGGTTAGGGTTAGGGGACGGGGACGGTTTAGGGTCCAGGTGAGGGTACGGCAACGCTTTAGGGGGAGCGTGCGTGTGAGGGCGCGGGTTAGTGTTAGCGTACGGGTTAGGTTTAGGGGAAGGGTGACGGTCAGGCTTCGGGGAAGGGTTAGGGTTAGGGTTCGGGCTACGGTTAAGGTTAGGGGACAGGGCCGGTTTAGGGTCCGGGTGAGGGTTAGGGTTAGGGTTAGGGGACGGGGACGGTTTAGGGTCCAGGTGAGGGTACGGCAACGCTTTAGGGGGAGCGTGCGTGTGAGGGCGCAGGTTAGTGTTAGCGTACGGGTTAGGATTAGGGGACGGGTGAGGGTCAGGCTTCGGGGAAGGGTTAGGGTTAGGGTTCGGGCTAGGCTTAGGGTTAGGGGACGGGGACGGTTTAGGGTCCAGGTGAGGGTACGGCAACGCTTTAGGGGGAGCGTGCGTGTGAGGGCGCGGGTTAGTGTTAGCGTACGGTTTAGGATTAGGGCACGGGTGAGGGTCAGGCTTCGGGGAAGGGTTAGGGTTAGGGTTCGGGCTAGGGTTAGGGTTAGGGGACGGGGACGGTTTAGGGTCCAGGTGAGGGTACGGCAATGCTTTAGAGGGAGCGTGCGTGTGAGGGCGCGGGTTAGTGTTAGCATACGGGTTAGGATTAGGGCACGGGTGAGGGTCAGGCTTCGGGGAAGGGTTAGGGTTAGGGTTCGGGCAAGGTTTAGGGTTAGGGGACGGGGACGGTTTAGGGTCCAGGTGAGGGTACGGCAACGTTTCAGGGGGAGCGTGCATGTGAGGGCGCGCGTTAGTGTTAGCGTACGGGTTAGGATTAGGGGACGGGTGAGGGTCAGGCTTCGGGGAAGGGTTAGGGTTAGGGTTCGGGCTAGGGTTAGGGTTAGGGGACGGGGACGGTTTAGGGTCCAGGTGAGGGTACGGCAACGCTTTAGGGGGAGCGTGCGTGTGAGGGCGCGGGTTAGTGTTAGCGTACGGGTTAGGATTAGGGCACGAGTGAGGGTCAGTCTTCGGGGAAGGGTTAGGGTTAGGGTTCGGGCTAGGGTAAGGGTTAGGGGACGGGGACGGTTTAGGGTCCAGGTGAGGGTACGGCAACGCTTCAGGGGGAGCGTGCGTGTGAGGGCGCGGGTTAGTGTTAGCGTACGGGTTAGGATTTGGGGACGGGTGAGGGTCAGGCTTCGGGGAAGGGTTAGGGTTAGGATTCGGGCTAGGGTTAGGGTTAGGGGACGGGGACGGTTTAGGGTCCAGGTGAGGGTACGGCAACGTTTTAGGGGGAGCGTGCATGTGAGGGCGCGCGTTAGTGTTAGCGTACGGGTTAGGATTAGGGGACCGGTGAGGGTCAGGCTTCGGGGAAGGGTTAGGATTAGGGTTCGGGCTAGGGTTAGGGTTAGGGGACGGGGACGGTTTAGGGTCCAGGTGAGGGTACGGCAATGCTTTAGAGGGAGCGTGCGTGTGAGGGCGCGGGTTAGTGTTAGCATACGGGTTAGGATTAGGGCACGGGTGAGGGTCAGGCTTCGGGGAAAGGTTAGGGTTAGGGTTCGGGCAAGGTTTAGAGTTAGGGGACGGGGACGGTTTAGGGTCCAGGTGAGGGTACGGCAACGTTTCAGGGGGAGCGTGCATGTGAGGGCGCGCGTTAGTGTTAGCGTACGGGTTAGGATTAGGGGACGGGTGAGGGTCAGGCTTCGGGGAAGGGTTAGGGTTAGGGTTCGGGCTAGGGTTAGGGTTAGGGGACGGGGACGGTTTAGGGTCCAGGTGAGGGTACGGCAACGCTTTAGGGGGAGCGTGCGTGTGAGGGCGCAGGTTAGTGTTAGCGTACGGGTTAGGATTAGGGCACGAGTGAGGGTCAGGCTGCGGGGAAGGGTTAGGGTTAGGGTTCGGGCTAGGGTTAGGGTTAGGGGACGGGGACGGTTTAGGGTCCAGGTGAGGGTACGGCAACGCTTTACGGGGAGCGTGCGTGTGAGGGCGCGGGTTAGTGTTAGCGTACGCGTTAGTATTAGGGGACGGGTGAGGGTCAGGCTTCGGGAAAGGGTTAGGGTTAGGGTTCGGGCTAGGGTTAGGGTTAGGGGATGGGGACGGTTTAGGGTCCAGGTGAGGGTACGGCAACGCTTTAGGGGGAGCGTGCGTGTGAGGGCGCGGGTTAGTGTTAGCGTACGGGTTAGGATTAGGGGACGGGTGAGGGTCAGGCTTCGGGGAAGGGTTAGGGTTAGGGTTCGGGCTAGGGTTAGGGTTAGGGGACGGGGACGGTTTAGGGTCCAGGTGAGGGTACGGCAACGCTTTAGGGGGAGCGTGCGTGTGAGGGCGCGGGTTAGTGTTAGCGTACGGGTTAGGATTAGGGGACGGGTGAGGGTCAGGCTTCGGGGAAGGGTTAGGGTTAGGGGAGGGGGACGGTTTAGGGTCCAGGTGAGGGTACGGCAATGCTTTAGGGGGAGCGTGCGTGTGAGGGCGCGGGTGAGTGTTAGCGTACGGGTTAGGATTAGGGGACGGGTGAGTGTCAGGCTTCGGGGAAGGGTTAGTGTTAGGGTTCGGGCTAGGGTTAGGGTTAGGGGACGGGGACGGTTTAGGGTCCAGGTGAGGGTACGGCAACGCTTTAGGGGGAGCGTGCGTGTGAGGGCGCGGGTTAGTGTTAGCGTACGGGTTAGGATTAGGGCACGGGTGAGGGTCAGGCTTCGGGGAAGGGTTTGGGTTAGGGTTCGGCCTAAGGTTAGGGTTAGGGGACGGTGACGGTTTAGGGTCCAGGTGAGGGTACGGCAACGCTTCAGGGGGAGCGTGCGTGTGAGGGCGCGGGTTAGTGTTAGCGTACGGGTTAGGATTAGGGGACGGGTGAGGGTCAGGCTTCGGGGAAGGGTTAGGGTTAGGGTTCGGGCTAGGGTTAGGGTTAGGGGACGGGGACGGTTTAGGGTCCAGGTGAGGGTACGGCAACGCTTTAGGGGGAGCGTGCGTGTGAGGGTGCGGGTTAGTGTTAGTGTACGGGTTAGGATTAGGGGACGGGTGAGGGTCAGGCTTCGGGGAAGGGTTAGGGTTAGGGTTCGGGCTAGGGTTAGGGTTAGGGGACGGGGACGGTTTAGGGTCCAGGTGAGGGTACGGCAACGCTTTAGGGGGAGCGTGCGTGTGAGGGCGCGGGTTAGTGTTAGCGTACGGGTTAGGATTAGGGGACGGGTGAGGGTCAGGCTTCGGGGAAGGGTTAGGGTTAGGGTTCGGGCTAGGGTTAGGGTTAGGGGACGGGGACGGTTTAGGGTCCAGGTGAGGGTACGGCAACGCTTTAGGGGGAGCGTGCATGTGAGGGCGCGGGTTAGTGTTAGCGTACGGGTTAGGATTAGGGGACGGGTGAGGGTCAGGCTTCGGGGAAGGGTTAGGGTTAGGGTTCGGGCTAGGGTTAGGGTTAGGGGACGGGGACGGTTTAGGGTCCAGGTGAGGGTACGGCAACGCTTCAGGGGGAGCGTGCGTGTGAGGGCGCGGGTTAGTGTTAGCGTACGGGTTAGGATTAGGGGACGGGTGAGGGTCAGGCTTCGGGGAAGGGTTAGGGTTAGGGTTCGGGCTAGGGTTAGGGTTAGGGGACGGGGACGGTTTAGGGTCCAGGTGAGGGTACGGCAATGCTTTAGAGGGAGCGTGCGTGTGAGGGCGCGGGTTAGTGTTAGCATACGGGTTAGGATTAGGGCACGGGTGAGGGTCAGGCTTCGGGGAAGGGTTAGGGTTAGGGTTCGGGCAAGGTTTAGGGTTAGGGGACGGGGACGGTTTAGGGTCCAGGTGAGGGTACGGCAACGTTTCAGGGGGAGCGTGCATGTGAGGGCGCGCGTTAGTGTTAGCGTACGGGTTAGGATTAGGGGACGGGTGAGGGTCAGGCTTCGGGGAAGGGTTAGGGTTAGGGTTCGGGCTAGGGTTAGGGTTAGGGGACGGGGACGGTTTAGGGTCCAGGTGAGGGTACGGCAACGCTTTAGGGGGAGCGTGCGTGTGAGGGCGCAGGTTAGTGTTAGCGTACGGGTTAGGATTAGGGCACGAGTGAGGGTCAGGCTGCGGGGAAGGGTTAGGGTTAGGGTTCGGGCTAGGGTTAGGGTTAGGGGACGGGGACGGTTTAGGGTCCAGGTGAGGGTACGGCAACGCTTTACGGGGAGTGTGCGTGTGAGGGCGCGGGTTAGTGTTAGCGTACGCGTTAGTATTAGGGGACGGGTGAGGGTCAGGCTTCGGGGAAGGGTTAGGGTTAGGGTTCGGGCTAGGGTTAGGGTTAGGGGACGGGGACGGTTTAGGGTCCAGGTGAGGGTACGGCAACGCTTTAGGGGGAGCGTGCGTGTGAGGGCGCGGGTTAGTGTTAGCGTACGGGTTAGGATTAGGGGACGGGTGAGGGTCAGGCTTCGGGGAAGGGTTAGGGTTAGGGTTCGGGCTAGGGTTAGGGTTAGGGGACGGGGACGGTTTAGGGTCCAGGTGAGGGTACGGCAACGCTTTAGGGGGAGCGTGCGTGTGAGGGCGCGGGTTAGTGTTAGCGTACGGGTTAGGATTAGGGGACGGGTGAGGGTCAGGCTTCGGGGAAGGGTTAGGGTTAGGGGAGGGGGACGGTTTAGGGTCCAGGTGAGTGTACGGCAACGCTTTAGGGGGAGCGTGCGTGTGAGGGCGCGGGTGAGTGTTAGCGTACGGGTTAGGATTAGGGGACGGGTGAGTGTCAGGCTTCGGGGAAGGGTTAGGGTTAGGGTTCGGGCTAGGGTTAGGGTTAGGGGACGGGGACGGTTTAGGGTCCAGGTGAGGGTACGGCAGCGCTTTAGGGGGAGCGTGCGTGTGAGGACGCTGGTTAGTGTTAGCGTACGGGATAGGATTAGGGCACGGGTGAGGGTCAGGCTTCGGGGAAGGGTTAGGGCTAGGGTTCGGGCTAGGGTTAGGGTTAGGGGACGGGGACGGTTTAGGGTCCAGGTGAGGGTACGGCAACGCTTTAGGGGGAGCATGCGTGTGAGGGCGTGGGTTAGTGTTAGCGTACGGGTTAGGATTAGGGGACGGGTGAGGGTCAGGCTTCGGGGAAGGGTTAGGGTTAGGGTTCGGGCTAGGGTTAGGGTTAGGGGACGGGGACGGTTTAGGGTCCAGGTGAGGGTACGGCAACGCTTTAGGGGGAGCGTGCGTGTGAGGGCGCGGGTTAGTGTTAGCGTACGGGTTAGGATTAGGGGACGGGTGAGGGTCAGGCTTCGGGGAAGTGTTAGGGTTAGGGTTCGGGCTAGGGTTAGGGTTAGGGGACGGGGACGGTTTAGGGTCCAGGTGAGGGTACGGCAACGCTTTAGGGGGAGCGTGCGTGTGAGGGCGCGGGTTAGTGTTAGCGTACGGGTTAGCATTATGGGACGGGTGAGGATCAGGTTTTGGGGAAAGGTTAGGGTTAGGGTTCGGGCTAGGGTTAGGGTTAGGGGACGGGGACGGTTTAGGGTCCAGGTGAGGGTACGGCAACGCTTTAGGGGGAGCGTGCGTGTGAGGGCGCGGGTTAGTGTTAGCGTACGGGTTAGGATTAGGGCACGGGTGAGGGTCAGGCTTCGGGGAAGGGTTAGGGTTAGGGTTCGGACTAGGGTTAGGGTTAGGGGACGGGGACGGTTTAGGGTCCAGGTGACGGTACGGCAACGCTTTCGGGGGAGCTTGCGTGTGAGGGCGCGGGTTAGTGTTAGCGTACGGGTTAGGATTAGGGGACGGGTGAGGGTCAGGCTTTGGGGAAGGGTTAGGGTTAGGGTTCGGGCTAGGGTTAGGGTTAGGGGACAGGGACGGTTTAGGGTCCAGGTGAGGGTACGGCAACGCTTTAGGGGGAGCGTGCGTGTGAGAGCGCGGGTTAGTGTTAGCG